>NC_033803.1:26802526-26810617 GCF_001876935.1 Asparagus officinalis | reverse complement strand
AAAAGAATGCCCGCCGCTATCTTATGATCGATGATCAACTTTATCGAATGTCACATCCTAGCAACGGTATGGGGCCCTATCTCCGGTGTCTCCGGTCTTTAGAAGCCGGCTATGTTCTTAGGAAAATCCATGAGGGAACATGTGGGAATCATCCTGGGACCAGAACCCACACACAGAAAGTCATTCGCCAGGGGTACTACTAGCCCACCATCTTAGCCAAGTCTAGACGACTCGTTTCCTTATGCAAGAAGTGTCAGTTCTACTCATCCATCCTGCGAGCAATAGCCACCGAGCTCACCCCTATTTTGAGGCCAATCCCATTTGCTCAGTGGGGTTTGGATTTGTTGGGTCCTCTCCCCTTAGCTTTGGGGCAGCGAAGATTTCTGATCATGGCGATCGCCTACTTCACAAAATGGATCAAAGATGAGCCCCTAGCTAAGATTGGTGAAAGGAATGTTACCAATTTTGTTTAGAGGCCCATCGGCTACCTTTTTGGTGTGCCTCTCTCCTTTGTGATAGATAACAACACTCAGTTTGATAGAGGAGGCTTCCGAAGCTTTTGTGAAGAGTGCAACATCTGCCTTAAGTTCTCTTCGGTCGCCCACCCTAATTGCAATGGACTAGCCGAAGCTGCTAACAAATGCATTCTCAATGCTCTAAAGAAGAAGGTGGACGAGGATGTTGGAAATGGGGTCGAAGAGCTACCAAGTATTTTGTGGCCTTACCACACGACTCACAAGAACTTTACAGGGGAAACCCCCTTCAAGCTAACCTATAGGGCCGGGGCGGTTACCCTAGTAGAAGTCAGCATACCAAAAATCCAACTACAACTCTTTGATGAGGATTTGAATTCAGAAGGGATTCGAGTCGGGCTCGACCTCCTAGACGAAGTTTGAGAAAAAGCGCTATGGTCCCGGTTATTAATCAGCAGCGGATCACTCGGTACTATAACAGCAAGGTCCGACCTAAGAGATTCAAAGTTAGTGACCTCGTCCTTCAAAAAGCTACTTTTACAAGGATACCAGGAGAGACAAGCGGGCTTCCAATTAGGAGGCCCCCTACACACTATTTGAGGAGTTGCAACTAGACACTTGTCGGCTAAGAGCCCCGAACGGGAGAATCCTACAGCACCCCTGGAATATTGAGCATCTCAAAAAATATTTTCAGTAATCTTGTACATAATTTCATTTATTATATAAAAATCCCTTTGAATCTGACTCTTATGTCGCGCTCTCATAGTACCAAATCTATGTAGGAACCCTAAGCCCTTGGTGCCTCCCCAGGATACCTAAGACACACTTGACATGCGGTTGGCTCCCACATTTAAATCTTGACCACCATAGCTGGACAAAAAGACCTAGGCATCCTCATTAAGACCTAGGCACCTAACCTCAAGTTTGTCATTCACTAAAAAGACCTAGGCATCCTTATTAAGACCTAGGCACCCAACCTCCGGGTTGTTATTTATCAAAAAGACCTAGGCATCCTCATTATGATCTAGGCACCCAAACTCCGGGTTGTTATTTGTCAAAAAGACCTAGGCGTCCTCATTAAGACCTAGGCACCCAACCTCCTGATTATCATTTGCTAAAAATACCTAGGCGTTCTCATTAAGATCTAGGTACCCAACCTTATGGTTGTCATTTGTCAAAAAGATCTATATGTTCTCATTAAGACCTAGGCACCTAACCTTCGGGTGTCATTTGTAGAAAAAAGGGACCTTGGTGTTTACACTAGATCAAGGCATCTCGCCGACAATAAAGGACTAGCCGCCCAACTAGCCCCACCAACACATGAGTCACCTCTACACAACTGACCCACTGTAACTAACTTAATCATCCTCTTGTTAGACCCTAGAGGGGGGGGGTGATTAGGGTCTTATGCTAATCTAATCCGATTATATGCCAATTAAAATTAATTAATAAGTTATCCTAGCAAGTATGAAATGCAACAAGATATGTAAGCTAGGATAAACAATATGAACAATGAGATGTATCCTATATGATGAATATATATATATGCAAGGATATATAAACTAACACAAGGGGTAAACAATCTAAACAAGATAGTGGATGATATAGATAATGAGCTAATGATAATGGCGATATAAGATATGAACATAAATATGAATGAACGCCAAAGCACACTCAAACAAGCAATATGATCACGGAGTTCGGACCTTCCGTCCTACGTCTCCGCTCCCCACTCCCGGGGAGAAATCCACTATCACAACCGGGTTTTCTACGCTCACCCGAATAATGTTTACACCTCACAGTATCGGTTTTCAACGCTCACCTATCAACGTCACTCCTCACAATTGGTTTTCTAGTTCACCGAAAACTTCACAACACACTCTCGGTTTTCTAGCTCACCGAAAACCTTACAACACTCACAATGTAACAACAAATAATTTGTTCTCTAATACAGGTGAGAACTCAATTAAACACAACTCAAGGTTACAATCTCTCACCACCCAACTATACTATGTATGAAAGATACAATAAGCTCAATGTGGGTGTGTGTAACAATGAGTGAAATCAAAATCAAACTAAACTCAATTAAAATCTAGCATATAGAAATTATAAACAAAATAATAAATAGCTAGAGATGAGTTTAGAGATTCTTCTCTGAATAACAAGATGGAGAGATGGAGATTGAAGCCCAAACAAGAAGATAATCTTCTCCACTTGTGAAAACCAAAACAGCTTTAAACCAAACCCTTAAACAAGCTTAAAACAAGCTTAAACCCCTTTTTAAAACCCTTGTTAAAAACTTCTTGACTAATTGAAAAAGAATCAGCAATAGGATATTTATACCCACTTGAAATCTCAGTCAAAAAACCCCAAGCCAAAAGACAAAAACAGCCCCAACAAACAGCTCAGGAAAATAGCTGTTGAAGTCCAACGGATCTATTGTCGGTCGACCGGAAATTATGTCGGTCGACCGATGGAGAGCAAAAACCGAAGAAACAGTTCTGGACCATCGTCGGTCGACCGGTTCGGTCGACTGATGGAGCTTTCGGTCGACCGACAGACTCTCTGTCGCCCAGTGATGAAAGATCAAATGATCGGTCGACCGGTTCGGTCGACCGAATACTGATACATAGAAAACAGGTTTTGAAGGCTGTATATCTGATTTTGAAACACTGTTTAAAAATATCAAATAAATTCCAAAAAATGTAAAACTTTAGGGAATGATTGTAGACATGATAATAAACATGCTACAGTGACTGGTTATCAGAAAGGACTTCCCAAAAGTAAGATATCATCATTTTGCAAGGAGGTCCAAAACAAGAAAATATAAACACATGAGTTTTGACATTTTAGCTAAACCATGCTTTGAAACAATACAAAATGATTTTATAGACTTAATAGAAGATGTAAACTATTGTTATGAAGTCTATAAATAATGAATATAGTATTTTATCAAAATACACATATAATACACTAAAACATGATTTCATGGAACTAAATAAAATTGATATTGATGAAATCATATAAATGTATTAAGTATGAAACAAAAATGTGTTTTCCAATTGTATTCAATTGTTTCATAGTAAAACTTGAAAACTATCAAACCAAAACATATATGTATATACATAACTATATATATACATGGAAACCAATAAATGTGTGTGTATAGATATTGAGGTTAGAGTATATAACACACATAATATAAAATCTAAAACTACATTACCCAAGCAATCTTGATCTTCAATTAAGCTTGACTTGGTACACTTGCGGATGAAGCTTGAACTTGATCTTTAACTTGAATTGTATAGGCTTCAACCCGATATTCCGCCAACCTCCTTTGGATATCATCGTTGAAGCGCAATCCATCCAACCTCCAACTACGTTGTTTGTCTACAATACATAGGAAAACACAAATACTAGACAAACAACATTAGTGGTAAATTGTTTGTTAAACATCATCAAAACAAGAAGGCCAACACCTCTCTATCAGAAGGAGTCTATAAACAAACAAAGCTAAACAAGGAGCAAGTGAAAGCACACAAGATGATATGGCAAAGTCCAAAATTTCATTCCATCTCCTAAAAGGTTACATCATCTACACCAGTATTTACAAAAAGAAAAGAAAAAAAATACAAGCTCTCATGTCTCTAGGCTAAGGTCAGGAATGAGACTTGGAAGATCCGCGTATGGAGTGGCAACAGCAAGAGCGACAGAAGGAAAAACAGGAGGGACCTCTCCATGGTCGCCCCCTGACTCATTATCATCACCCCCGTCATCCAAGGCCAGCATCACCCCCCCCTCCACTCACCTCAATTTCCTTCAAAAGATCAAGGCAATAGGAAACTTTAGGGGGGTAGAGGCTATCTGGTGTGGGTCGAGAGTCGGGAGGAAGCAACGAGGCCAAATAGTCGACGTCGGCCTTGCAAGACAAGGCCACCTCTATTTTTCCTAAGGGACCACGATGTCAATCGTTGACCACCTCCGCCTTGTGCTGCTTTGAGTCCAAGCAAGCGATTCAATCCTCCAAGTCCAGGATGATTGCTTTAGATGCCTAGTGGGCCAATTGCTCGCTTCAAGTTCTCGGCCGAAAGACAATCTGACCAAGTACTCTCCTGAGCTGCAACCTTGTGACGCCTCTCGAACTCGACCTCTCCCTCTAAGGAGGCAATGTGGCTGTCCCGTTTGGTGATCCCTTGTTAGAAATAGCTCACATCCTCCTTGAGCTTGGCCACTTTCCCGTAGAGCTTCTCGACAGCAATCGTCTGCTTGGCGTTGTGTGACCTATACCCTTGATGAGGTTGTCTCTCCCCTCCAGCTCCTGGTGTCATGTAGCTTCATTATGGTTCTGCTCAGCCTCCAGATCCACAATCTTCCTTCCTAGCTGACTTCTCCTGGGCCAATGCCTCCTCCGAGTCAATAGGGACATATGCATGTGAGAGAGTCGAGAAAACAACCCCTCTTCAAGCAAGCCCCTATAAGAAAATCGCCCTTAAGGGGTAGGCCGAGACTCGACATCTCTTATAGGAATGCCTCATCTGTGGGAAGGGAGAATCACTATAGCACTTGGATTTGAGCCATCGCTAACCCCAAGACTGAGCACCCCTTGTCTCCCTCTAGAACTTCCCTCTTAGGTGAACAGTCACCACGCCTTAGGGATGAACTTGTCTCCCTCTAGAACTTCCCTCCAAGGTGAACAGTCATCGGCCGGCACACCCATCAGCATGGCCCTAGCCTTCTCCCAAACTGGAGGGTCAAGCTAAGAGATCTAATGCTAGAAAGGCCAGCGGGAGCCACCCTCTCGCACCAAACCGGCACCACCTACCGAGGATTCCTCAGAGGACCAAAGGGGTGCCACTTCCTCTCCAACACCTCCCGACATCCCTGCAACCTTCTTACTCAACGTGTGGGATGGCTCAAGCAGAGGGCATTAGGTGATTTCCTCCTCGACCTTGCCCCTAGCCTTAGCATCCACAACTGCTTGGTCTTCCTCTGCAGGCCTAGAGGGGGAAGCATCGTCAATGATGACGACCACCGACTGTTAGGCAGGAGGGACGATTGGCTGCTGCCTTGCTGCCTGTTGGATATCATGTCCCTAAGATATAGTTTTGATGCTAACAATTTATTCACTATGTGTATTATTGCGCACTAACATATCAATGTAGATATCAACATCAAATAAGCTCAAGATATGTGGACAAAAGTGCAAGATGAGCTCAAAGCAACAAGAAGTAAAAAAGAAGTGCTTAAATATATACAATGTAAATTTTACATTTTCTTTACTTAGAATTATTTTACAAGCCTTGATCACTCACAACACATGCACACACATAGTGATTAGAACACACTAAAACATGCTTAGTGTGTGGTTAACAATAGAAATCCCCTATGTTAACCATTAGAGTTTATAGTTAATTAATGAGTCTCAAAATCTTTCATTCATATTATTTTCACCCCTTAGTTGTCGACTAATAAGACTAGTAGTCGACTACTGAAGCTTTAGTCAAGAATATAAGTTTCTGTCATTTTATAGTGTAGTCGACTAATACATAGTGTAGTCGACTACTATACTTACATGTGCAATAAATTGTTTGTCGTTATTAAAATGGGGATAATGTTGGATATCATGTCCCCAAGATATAGTTTTGATGATAACAATTTATTCACTGTGTGTATTATTATGCACTAACATATCAATGCAGATATCAACATCAAATAAGCTCAAGATATGTGAACAAAAGTGCAAGATGAGCTCAAAGCAGCAAGAAGTAAAAAAGAAGTTCTTAAATATATACAATGTAAATTTTACATTTTCTTTACTTAGAATTATTTTACAAGCCTTGATCACTCACAACACATGCACACACATAGTGATTAGAACACACTAAAACATGCTTAGTGTGTGGTTAACAATAGAAATCCCCTATGTTAACCATTAGAGTTTATAGTTAATTAATGAGTCAAAATATTTTATTCATATTATTTTCACCCTTTAGTAGTCGACTAATAAGACAAGTAGTCGACTACTGAAGCCTTAGTCAAGAATATAAGTTTCTGTCATTTTACAGTGTAGTCGACTAATACACAGTGTAGTCGACTACTATACTTATATGTGCAATAAATTATTTGTCATCATCAAAAAGGGGGAGAATGTTGGATATCATATCCCCAAGATATAGTTTTGATGATAACAATTTATTCACTATGTGTATTATTGTGCACTAATATATCAATGCAGATATCAACATCAAATAAGTTCAAGATATGTGAACAAAAGTGCAAGATGAGCTCAAGGCAACAAGAAGTAAAGAATAAGTGCTTAAATATATACAATGTAAATTTTACATTTTCTTTACTGAGAATTATTGTACAAGCCTTGATCACTCACAACACATGCACACACATAGTGATTAGAACACACTAACACATACTTAGTGTGTGGTTAACAATAGAAATCTCCTATGTTAACCATTAGAGTTTATAGTTAATTAATGAGTCTCAAAATATTTCATTCATATTATTTTCACTCCTTAGTAGTCGACTACTGAAGCCTTAGTCAATAATATAAGTTTTTGTCATTTTATAGTGTAGTCGACTAATACGCAGTGTAGTCGACTACTTAAGACTTAGACATATTTCTAGCTTTCTATAAAATTACAGTATAGTCAACTATTAAGTGTTATAGTCGACTATTAAGAGTTATTTTAGAATTCCAGAACTTCTGGCTTTACAGTGTAGTCGACTAATGACTATAGTAGTCGACTACTAAGAAATAATCCGACTTCATGTATTGACTCATTGTAGTCGGCTACTAAGAGTTATAGTCGACTGCAGATATAGTTTTTCTAGATTTTAGATTTTGAATTACTGACTGTTTATAGCCGTTTTAATCCATTTATTGGGTTTAAAAACTTGTCTTTTCAAGGGAAATAAATAGGTATTGAGTTCAGAAATTTGTAACCATCATTCCTATCCATAAGCTTTAACATTTATGCATTCTCAATAGTTCTAAAATTCAGATTTTTGCCTAAGTGTTGAGAAAAGTGAATTCTGAAATAGCCTTTTATCTTCATCCCATATACAAAATATTAAGGCATTTTTTTAGAGATTAAAAAGTTCCTAAAGCCACTGCTACACATCAATACACTTTCAAGGCTTATAGGAATTGTGTTTTTCCTTCAAGGAAAGTGTTCTCTCGGATGTGAGAGGTGTGATCTCTTGGTGAAGAGATTGTGTACAATTTGCATGATCTTACAAATTGGTCAGGTTTGCTTTTTGATTTTGTAATAGTTTTTTAAAATCATAGTGGAACTCTCAAGTGGGATTTGCTTGGGGACTGGATGTACACCGGGGAGATGGAACCAGTATAAAAGCTTGTGTTTGTGATTGTGATTCCTATGATTGTTGCTATCTTTCTTGCAACTTATAATCTACTTTGCATAATTTTTAAAAGAACACTATTCACCCCCCTCCCCCTTCTCTAGTGTTTTTAGTGTGTATTAGATCAGATCCTACACTGCCGAGTCAACTGGGGCCGCTTCAACCAACCCACTGGGTCCTTTGCCCTTGTCCAGCCTCCTCTTCTTCTTTTCCATCCTCTCCTTCTTGGCTGTGGCATGCA
>NC_033803.1:26791413-26802504 GCF_001876935.1 Asparagus officinalis | reverse complement strand
CTTCGCCACTTTCGACCTCAAGCCGCTTACCTCCTGGAGGGCTAGATCCCCTCTTAACCACTTTTGGGGCCTCGTAACTGAGCTCGACTCCTCTCACTCGAATTTCTCTAAGTGCTTTTTTCCAGAGGGAGAGCTAGCAAACTCGCCCACACCTTGTCAGCCTTAAAAGGGGGAACCCTTGTGTGACGCCCCTGGGTTCACACAAGGCTGCAGTCCGAGGTGAAACCAGAAATGTCAAACCTGCCATGCACCACACCGTGCAATAACATGTTTCACCATCACAATTACTATCTCTCTAGTGGAATCGACAACAGGTATAGGTACAAAAGCAGGTAAAAGATAATACAAGAAATAACTGATGAAATGATAGTGATCACATTAACGTCTCATCATCCAACATACAGAAATACATAGTCAATGTCTGAATAGATAAACTGGAATACTCAACAAGTCTCAAAAATACATATATTTGACAAGAGGAATTAAGGCACACGACCTTTACAACTTCTAGAATAAGGCTCTCAAATGTCTAAACAAAAGTCTATAGTGGAGCTCCAACATAAGTATAACTAACAGCTAAACACTAAAGTGTGTCACCATCAACCTGCGACTCTCCGGGCTCCTGGCTCCGCTAGCGAGTAACATCACAACCAACCCCAAGGGAAAAGGGCTCGTTGTATAAGAAAATACAGATAATATATATAATGGATCTAAAATCATTGACCCTACTAAAGAGGGTTTTAGTGTTTAGAAATTTACAACACGAGCATAGGTACGTCGAGCGAAATAATCCAAACAAGGAAACCCTCATGTATATACCTTGTATCTCAAATCGTAAATCTCTAAATACCAAACCCGAGGTTCTAGTACAGAAACAATAAATCAAGAAATACAGTTAATCTCAGGACAAATTACAGTGCTATGCCATGACTAACATAAATGTCATTTTATTACTTGCATAAGTGTCATGTCAACATCATGTCGTGAACTTCTGTGAAGAAGTCATATGCAGGGTTAAGGAGATATGTCCGATGCAGGAACTAAATACTGTGGTTTCCTAAACTCATGTCAAAAGTCAACCCACATGCACAGATAAATCATTAACGTGATAAACTAGGGTCAGGTTACCGAGGCGACCCCGAAAGACAACTTAAACAGATCAAGAATCTGTAAAACAGCTCATCAGTCGACTGATGTGTCGACTGATGACGTCAGTCGACTCATACGTCGACTGATGGAGCTCAGACAGCACAGCCTCAGCTCGCCAGTCGACTGACCAGTCGACCGAGAAGCTGAGAAAGCAGAATCAGCCCGTCAGTCGACTGATCAGTCGACTGATGGCTGAACAATTTGCCCGTCGGTCGACTGATCAGTCGACCGACAGACTGCAGATAATCTGTACAGGTTCTTATATGCCAAAAATTTGATCCAAACTCATCCCCATCAATTCCAAGCATGAATCATACGAATATTAACATGTATGGACTAACTGAAACATAACTTTCACATACATATACATGAATAAAACTCTAAACATAAGTATTTATGTTTTAAAAACACTTTTCAAAACAAAACCCATGTTAAATCTCTTTTAAAACATTTCAGATCTGGATTTTAAATTTACCAAACATTGGTAGGTTATTTATTAAACTGAAAATGCACATCTTCATGTTACATGCAATAAAAATCCAATCTTTGTACTCAAAATACGTTTTAGGCCAAAGAGATCTCAATAAAACCATTTGAAAACGTTTAAAAAGAATGGGACAAGGTTGGGCGAGATGTTACTCGCCTCTGAGGTGATGAAGAGCTCCTGGATCTGAGGGGGAGTGATTCCTTTCGCTGCAAACTGAAGATCCCGACGAAAATCCTCCAATTTCGCCCCAAAATCACCAAGAACTATCCTAGGGTTTGAGAGAGAAGAGAGGGGGCTAGGGTTTCTCTGGTCTGAAGAGGAGAGGGGATGATTTCGGGTGAAGGAGATTATATATGAACCCTTAAACCCGACCCAAACCCGAATCAAAACAAAACAGACCCGAAACCTGTAAAAACTGGAAATCAGCGCATCAGTCGACTGATGTGTCGACTGATACAGTCAGTCGACTGATGTGTCGACTGATCTGGACATTTTCAGTTTTTGTGCATGTTTTGCTTATTTGCAAAACCAACACACAAAACTCTACACCCATACTCTCATATCATCTCAAATAACTTGTTATCATGTACATCAATGACCTCAAGCTATTTATGAACTAAGAATTATTTATTTACTAATAATTCATACATATTCATATATAAAAATTTACGGGGTTCTACACCTTGATAGGTTAGCCACTCAAAGGGATGTCGTCTCAAAGAGATTACCCCTTTATCGAGACCTAGTGTAAGATTGGATCTTCTCGAGCTATCGTCTCTCCTCAGTAGTAAGGATGCACGGCTTCAACGCATCCTTATAAATTTCTGGCCAGTTGGGGAAAGATAGGACGCCGTCGGCCTTGAAAACCCAACCCACACAAACCACTCCTTCCAGTCTCTATTGGAGTCCGGAGTGACAGATACAAGCTTGTAGCCCCCAGCATACTGGAGGAAGTAGTGGGGATCTTTCTTCGTTGACTTGGCACTGATGAGATTCCTAGTAAGTGCAAGCTCTGCTCAACGCTGACCCGGTGGCAGATCACCAGGAATCCCACTAGGACCCCAATTGCGTTGGGCATGAACTATGAAGGGGACACGCCCAAAGCGATGCACACATTCCTAATAAAGAGATGGAGTGGAAGTCAGAGCCCATACTCTAGATAGGCGATGTATAACGATGACTTGTTCTGCCTACGACGGTACACTGGCTCGTCCCCACTCAGCGCCGACAGAGTAAAGGCCTTAGGGAGATCATAGAGCTCGTGGTACATCTCAAGCTTCTTGGTGTACATCTTTGCACGGATTGGCTGGAGAAGATTAACATTTTCTTCGTCGCTCGTTGCGACCGACGGTGGAAGCTTGAGCAGCCATGAGAGATTGATGAAACTTTATGATGGAGTTGCTGGAATCTAAGAGATGAGGAAGCCAAGATTCTAGGGCAAGAGTTTGTGAAGAAAACCCCCTTTTGCCATCGAAGATATATATATAAGCCCCAAGGGGGACACATGGAGTAATTAGGACAGCCGACTCAATTCAAAATAGACAAGCAAGATCTGCCTCAAAATCCAAATAGTCCACACAAAAATAAAAGCCTCGCCCTCTTTACTCTGCACCCCTCTACTCAAAAATTGAAGGGACAGCAATGCATGGTCTTTTTTAAAGCCATCACGTCATTTCAAATAGCGACGCTTCACCTACTAAATAAAGACATCTTGGAACTCACCAAACAACGTTTATTCAACTTACAGTTGACTTAACCCAATCGACCCTATGAGCTAACAATAGGCATGCTCAAGTAGAGATGCAATGGTAATTAGCTCTCCATGAAGTCAAATGGCTGACCCTTCATCAAGAGGAGTCCTTGGTCATGGCCCAGAACCGTATCACCTATCTTGAGTCTGAGCCCTACTACGAGGAAGTCATTGAGGAGTATCACCACGGCATCACTAGGAGGACTGAGGTGTCACTAGCTTGTAAGGCCGGATATGACTACCTCATGGTGTAACTTCCAGTCGAGATGAGGAGCTTGTCCCGCTGCTTTCACTATCCGCCAATTGTGGCTAAGTGCTTGGAAGAGCTTGTGGAAGTGGACGCCTGAACCTCTTACCAAATGGCTTCCCCCTCCTCTTCTGGAGCTGACTCTGAATAACTCGGTCTCACCACCTCTCGGCCGCGCCGATGAGGCACTTTCTCTTGACCCTCCACCGGAACCCTCCTTCCCTTCGCCTATGGACTAGGGTAACAGCAGACTCCCCATGTCAGTCCGACTCTGGCCTCCACTTAGCCAAGTCGCGGCGAGCCGTAGCCACCTCCGTTGTATATAGGATTAGCGTCGAGGCCCTCTCCTGGTCCCTAACAGTAGGAGGCACAGTCGAGACGTTGGCCATCCACAAGACCGAGTTGTCAATTAGATGCTCCATTTTGTGGGATCCAGCATACGCCCTGATCTGATCTAGGGCATCTTCTCTCAGTGTCTGACAAGTCACTAGCCATCAACGCCTCCTTCCGTATCTTGAGCTAATTTGAGCAGTCTAACTCCAAATCGTCCCCCGTGATCCAAACGAACTTCTCTTTCCAATCCTTGTTCGAGTCGGGGAGACCAGTGATGAGCTTGCACTTGCCCACTATGTGAAAATAGAAGTGGGGCTCGGTCTAGTTCACCTTGATGCTAACCAGGTGACCCAACACCTTCAAATACAGTTTGATTGACAGCCAGTGGCAAATCACCACGAACCCTATTAGGGACACAATAGCATTCGGCTTCATCTGTGCATGTGACACCCCAAAAGCGGTAAAGACTTGCTAGAAGAAATGGTTTAGGGGCAAACACATGCCAAACTTCATATGCTTTAAATACAGCAGGGCCCGATCCGATCCATGATTATAGACCGCTCCGACCTCATTAGCACCATGGAGCGCTCTCATCTGCGGCCACGTTACTTTGGAATGAAACCCTACTAACAGAGCTTGCCTATCGATGAGATTGGAAGATGCCATTTACGGTGGATGATTGATCGCCAGAGAAGATGATCGGAATGATTCTCGAGTTCTCAAGTGGAATTTTAAAGAGCAATAACCGCTTCTCTCACAGTCCCAACCTTATTTAGAGGTAGCAGAACCTATAACTGCTAGCATCTCAATGGCCTGATCGGAATTTAGCCAATGGCTGAGATTAACTCTCAAAATTTGAAGTGACATATCCTTGATCGAGGCACAGCCCGCAATCCAGCACGAAAAGCGGAGCTGCAGCAATCAATAAAATGGGTGGTGACGTAAGCCACGTTAAATCAGAAGGGACTTTTCAGCTCCTCCATTTAGTGTGCGTCAGTGCCTGTCTAAGACTATAATCTCATTTCACTTGGACCCGGCCTAGGCCGACTCCAAGCGAAAGGGGCAACTGTTATGGATTATTCAATCACCAAATTGAGGTCTCTCATCAACAACATGCAAGTATCCCACATTACACCTATTTTGGCTGACTCAACACTTGGGATAGCCAGAGTCCCTGATTTAGTCGACTCGTCGGGTCGACATCTCGCCAAGTTCGACTCAAGAGGGGGTACTTGTTGATTCTCTCATCAAAGGTGACTCGACACAAGCCTGCTTGACTAATTATCTGGTCGGCATCTCAGCGATGGCCGACTCGAAAGGTGGTACCCCTCGACATGCCTCCATGCGAGACAAAAGTTGACCGCCACCTTGAGCCCCCCCGCTGATAGCGCATCGACATCACATTAAATGTGTGACAAGTGCCATTATTTCTCCATCCCCAACACTATTTATGGCACATCAGACCACGCCGATTCCGTACGCCGCCTGTCCCATCTCATTAAATGCCGAAATGACCATGCCCACTCCGTAGGCAACACCTGTAAAGTCAAAGCTGACTCAGCCGCTAGCCTTGATTCAGGCAAAGAGACTAAAATACCCCTCCTTCATTGCCATAAAAGGACAAACGATTCCCAACGCGAGGTAAGTAAATTTTCTCAGTATTTTCTCCATTTATTGCTCTGAAGAACTGCTACAGTTCGTTACTTTCCCACTCAAGTATCTAGCTGAGTTGATCGTCGGAGGATTAACGGGGGAGCCAGACCCCGCCCTCTTACGAGTTGTTATATGTACAGGGAAGAATAGCTCAACTCTAAACCAAATATTCAGAGAAGTTAGCGGCCTCTGATCAACCTCATTTTGACTAATTCATCTGTTTGATTATTTAACATCAACAGTATCAATACTAATATCGATACTAGAATATATTGGTACCAATACTAGTATCAATACCAACATTGATAATCTGACATTCGAAATGGCTTCGTCTCGTTGAGATAGGCGATTTTTATATATTATATGTTAGATTCAATCTCTTGGATTGGAAGATAATGATGTTTCTTTGCGACTGGTCATCCTGAATGTGAATTTGATTTGATTTCTTTTCATATTAGATACTTGTCTTTTTGGCTACTATAGCCTGTTTGGCTTGATCATGTGCTTCAATAAAAGGTTAAAAAAATAAGGAAATTCGATTTCTTTTTTTAGCACTTATTAATTCTTCATTTCCTATAAATTAAGAGAAAAATAAGTTATTAGTGATATATTTATTTAAATAATAAACATAATGTGAGTATAAAATTGTAATAAAACGTGATGATCATCTGATGTTCAAGAGTGGTAGTCAAAATTATGAGTTTGTTGTTAATGCTATATTAAATCCTAACTAAGCAAGAGTAGACCCTAATTAAGCATATCGTATCAAAAAAAAAAATAGAAAATAATAAAATATCAGCAATTACCAGTGATTTTCAAGTTATCTTTGCCACTTATAAAATAGAACCCAAAAGCCCTAGAATATCAACTCATATTCATGACATTACTACAAAAATAAAGCATAATACACCTTAAAATATTTAAAAAAATAACAAAATTAATAGATGGATCGATGAGATAAATATGAAAATTGAACCATAAATTGAAGACCTAAGGGATAAAAACTATATCGTTACAACCATAAAACACTCCAATCCATCATGCCATCTAACAAAACCAAAACATATTGATATGTAGCTAGTAAAATCCCAATTGACAGTAGACTCCGTACAAGTTTGTATTTCCCACAACACGTCAACAATGATCAAACAATGATCACATGGTAACCTCGATTCTAGAATGAATGTCGGATTTTTTTGGTTTTACCAAGCAAAAATTAAATAATATAATAGACTGAAGACTAAGAAAAAAAATTCCAAAGTTTTATGAATTTAAGAAACTGTAATTTACAAATATACATTATAGATTAAATTTGAACCAACTAATATACACATAAATTAATAAATGTGAGTATGAGGTTTCAAATACATGAAAATGAGAGCTTGCCGGCGGTGGGTTAGCCAAAATTTGAGACATGATCCTGAGATTATAGTATTAGATCTTTGAGGATTGAAACTCTCCCAAATTTTATTTTTTTCCCTAAAAAATATAGAAATGGTTAATTATGGAGTGAAAAAGCATTTTCAGTTTTCATAGTTTGTAAAAAGAGAGTATTTTTTATGTTGGCGTTTATCAAAACCCATTTAGAATAGATCCTTGAGAATCAGAAGTCACCCAAATTTGAAATTCTGAAAAATAATAGCAAATAGTTAAGAAAAAGTACCCTTTTACGGCACTTAGAGCAATGACATCCTAGGCCCCTCAATACTGAAGTTGCTACTAGTGATGGTTTTGTAAGAGAGAGGGAGAAGAGGTGCACGTTCCCACGAGCCCTCGTGGACAGCTATGTTGCATGGCTGATCACTAGTACAAAACTGATCTATCCAAACGGTTGTAACCGTTTGGGCAAATGCGGTCCCAAACGGTTACAACCGTTTGGCCGAGTAAAAAACCCGTTTGGACTGAAGCCGTTGGGGAAGAGTTTTCCCCAACGGTTGCCCAAACGGTTGTAACCGTTTGGGCAAAATCCCAAACGGTTGTAACCGTTTGGGCAAAATCCCAAACGGTTGTAACCGTTTGGGCAAAATCCCAAACGGTTGTAACCGTTTGGGATTTTGTCCAAACGGTTACAACCGTTTGGGTTGTCAAAAATGCCCAAACAGGTGAAACCGTTTGGACAGAGTTTGGTCCAAATGGTTTCAACCGTTTGGACAAAACTCTGTCCAAACGGTTTCACCCGTTTGGACTATTTATTTTTATCATTTTATCATTTTTTAATTTTAGCTATTTTAAATATCTACCTACTTACATTTAATATGCACATCTCACACAATAATTTCTCAATATATCACATTGAAATCGAAAATATATACATACACAAAAATGTCTCAAACAATGCTAAATATCCAATATTATATATACATACACAATGAAAAGCATCCAATATTATATATATGTCTCTAATATCAAAAATGACTCATACACCCAAAATATATACATACACATTCAATGTTATTAGGAAGTGTGAGCTCTGGTGGGACTTCACTAACTACTCCGAGCATTGAATCGTACTCCTCGTCTATGCGAGCAAACTTCTTGCGAAGCGCCTTCTCAAACTCGATCTCGTCAAATGACTTCGCATTTTCAGCAGCATGGACCTCGGCAAGATTGACATAGTTTACTGCTGATTGGGAAATGAATGCAATCTCTTCTTCAGTGAGATTCCTGAGGAACTTTGCTGGATTACCAAGAGAGTTTTACTTCTTCTGTCACATAGTCGAACTCAAAATCGAACTCACCCGCTGACCGATTTCTGCATCGCAGAGCCCCAGCAGCTAATTTCTGTGGTTCGAGGGGCCTTGTGAACAAGAGAACTGGCTCAAGAGGGTCCTGCACCAGTTAACATAATTAGATAAAAAAATCATATCAAATTTGTCAACTTAAGTACCTCAAACAAGTAATTTTTTACATGAGAAGAAAAAGCGTGTCTAGTTTTGGTTACAACAGTGCGTCCTGATAGGATAAGATGTGCGTCCTGGTAGGATAAGATGTATAATAGTTCATTGGGTTAATTGCATATAGACTACCCTGTAGTATTGTTGTTTTGCACTTACTATCCTGTAGTTTCATTGTTGCAGATAGACCCCTGGGTTAAATACTTGATTCTTTTACTTGCTGCAATAATAAAACTACAGGGGCAACAAGTGCAAAACAACAATACTATAGGGAAACTGTGTACAACTAACAAAGCTTAGTAAACGAAACATTCCTAATGTACTATATCAACAATGCCACAAAAAACCCAATAACCAGTGTAACAACAATTCCTGTTATTGTCAAATTGTCAAAAATCAAGCAATGAATAGTTGAAAACTTCTTAGTGCAGGCCAGCGGGGAAAAAAAAGACAAAACCTTAAGTAAAATACAAATCTAATTCTCCACACAACACTAGAATCCAGCTTTTTTTCTTCCCTCTGAAATTAAAATTTTCATTATATATATACTGAGATTATTCAATATTTAATTGTGTTTGCAATAAATAAATCTCAAGGTTAAGTAAATGTAACCACAAGAACCTTAATCAAAGCATCCAACATTACTTTTGCCTGGCCTAAGTTGCGCCTGACCTGAAAATACCATTCAATTTGATGAAGATAAGCATAACCACAAAGTATGTTTTTAAAAAAGGAAGGATAATTTCATCCAATTTCCAATTAACTATGAGGAAAAGAAATACAAATCAATTCAGAAAGGTATCTAACTATGAGGAAACGAAATACAAATCAATTCAGAAAGGTATCGATGGTAGTGTTGTCTTCTTATCATAGCTAATATAAAAGAACATGAGAACAACAACATCAAGGAGTATAAATAAAAAAGACAAGATGACTGGCTTAATTAATTATTAGGCAATAATCAACGAACCCACTATGCAAGACAGACTTCACAATTCAAGAACTACATTATGAGGAGTAAAATGAACCCAGACAAGCAACATAGTTATAACAATGATGATAAGAGAAAGTAGCGAGCAATAATCCACAAGTTTGTATAGATTTCATGAAAGCATGTTTATGTTTGTTCACGATGTACTAATTATTTCAATCAATAGTCGGAATTCGAAACCCTAGAACTCAAAATCGAACTCACCCGCTGACCGATTTCTGCATCGCAAAGCCTCAGCTCTTGATCGCGGAGAAGAATCCTCCGCTGCTCTCCGCTTGCTGATCCCTTGATCCCATCTTCGAAACCCTAACTCGATTGGATCGTTTCGGTGATTGGGTTTCTCGGAAACCCTAAGAGCTAGTTTTCACCACTCGTGAAAATTTTGGGAAGACAAACGCCGTGGAATAGATGGAGGCGGCGGAGGATCGAGATCTAGCGGTAGATGAGGGAGGTAGAGGCGGATTTGAGAGGGTGTGGTGAGATATTAATTTGGGGATGAAAATTTGGTGTCGCTGGCCGCTGGGTGAAAATTTTTGGCGCCACTCGTGAAAATTTTGGGAGAACAAGCGGGTCAGTCGCAAAATTATTTTTTAAAAAACCTAACATAGCTCCCAAACGGTTGAACCCGTTTGGACTAAAATATCCCAAACTATTTAACCCGTTTGGGAGCTCTGTTTGGGACTTTTCAATCGCCCAAATGGTTTTAACCGTTTGGGATATATTAGCCCAAACGGTGTTAACCGTTTGGGCTATTTTGACTTGTCCAAACGGTTCCAATAACCGTTTGGACAGACCTGTTTTGTACTAGTGAAGGTGATATATGTTTTCATTAAATCCTACAATCTCAAAAAATCTAAATGTATCTAATTAGTTATAATATTAAATCATTGCGTACTGCGAACCATTTGAAGGATATATTTTAAAATTATAACAAAAAAGTGATTTTTTATTTTATTTTTTCTCTTAGAGATTATTTTGGTGGTGGATTAGTAAAAGAAAATAGAGAGAGAAAAACAGAACAATAAACTTAAATCAACATCACTAAAAAATTACTCTAAGGGGGTTATTGGTTGGTGTAATTTTGAGGTAAATAGGATAATTTTTTAGACTCTACTTTATAGTGTTATTCATTGGGACAATGAGATTGTTATTTTACTTTAAAGTGTTATTCATTAGGACAATAAGATTGGGACAATTACCCTCACTTTTCCCAAAATTATCCCACTTATATACAAACTTTTTGTCCCAACCTTCAAAAATTACCACATTCTTAATTTTGGGACAATCACAAGGAAAATGGATAATTTTGAAGCACTAATTTATTAAATATCTAATATATATTAATTATATTATAATATATAATATATCTTAACTATATTATATTATAAAATTCTATTATAACGTAAGATAATAAAATATTATATAATATTATCTAATATAACATTATTATATATCATTATTACATATTGATTAATAATATTTCATATATTATAATATTAATATTATTTTATTTTATATTATTTAGTATATATTTAGTATATATTTTATTAGTTAGAATAAAAATATTATTGTAGTATTTTTATGATA
>NC_033803.1:26725737-26791235 GCF_001876935.1 Asparagus officinalis | reverse complement strand
ACAATATTTACTTAAATATTATATTAAATATATTGTTTGTATATTATATCAATTATTATATAATATTTCATATTATTATAATATATTATATTAAATTAATTAATAACATTAAGTAAAATTATAATTAATTATAATATAATATATTATAGTTTAGTATAAAGTAAAATAATGTATTACTTAATTTACATTATAATAATATATCAAATAATATGCTAAACCAATTAGGTAAATTAATTTAGACTTAATTGATAGATAAATATTATATTTTAATAAGGTGTCATATCATCAATTATCCTACATGAATTGTCAAATCATACCTTCAAATTGTCCCATTATCCTAAATTGTCCCACTTTACACCACTCAAAATATCCCAAAAGGATAAAATTGTTCCATTTGAACAATTATGCCTCTTAGCCCCAACTTGTCCCAACCAATAACCCCCCAAATGAAGATAAGCTAAAGATCATGAATTAAAAGACAAACAAAAAAAAGGTAAAAATGCAAGTATTATAAGAAAAAACTCAAACAAACGCAAATAGTAACAAATAAAAAAAATTAAATGGACACATATGACCACTCAAAGTAAGGAGAAGAGGTCCAAAACCTAACTTGAAAACACCTTCAGTAATGAAGAAACTGGCGAATTGTTAAAGGAACAAAATTTCTATTTTGAGAATTTTTCTATGGCAAAAGAAATATAACATGGATAGTTTTTTTAGGATGATTTTAAATTCCTTAATAGCAGGACATTCAAATTTAAATTTAAACTCAAAGAATATGAGCCAAAAATCTTTTAGTATATTAATTAGTATTTAGATTGATTCGACTTTAGTATATGGTTATTACTTAGTGTGATCAGATATTCCAAAATTGTAGTATATTCGACTTTAGTATATGGTTATTACTTTAGTATATTCGACTTTAGTATATGGTTATTATTTAGTTATATTCGACTTTAGTATATGGTTATTACTATTAAAAAATTGTCATAGTTTTTCTTCATATGTTAGTAAATATTAAAATATTACATAATTTGGTAACTGAAATTAAGGCACACAATGATTTTCAAAAGATATAATTTGGTAAAAGTTGCATATAATTGCTCATAATTATCTCTCCATTGACTGAATTTTTAGGTGGAAAAAGATTTGATTCAAATTAATGGTTAAGATAAGTTTTTTTTTGGCAATTAACAGGTAATGTTTAATCTAAATATTTAATGTAAAATTAAGATGTATATGAGTGGTATAGATCTTTGTACACATGGCAAAAAAATTTATGAATGAAGAGATAATGTGGCACCATGTGGAGAATTTGTACACTTTTAGTTCTCCTCTAGAGTATACGCAAACAAAAATGCTGACCCATATTAATAGTAAAGAAAATAACACATCATTAATCCCAAATTTGTCTAATAAGTCTGGGTACAAAAGTAAAGTCAAAATAAGCAAGATTGTTTTTAGATATTTAGTCAATAATTTGATATTAGCCCTCAAATCACTAAAATTGCCTACTAGGTCCCTCAAATCAGATGCCTTGTTATGATTGGGTCCTTCTAGTTAAATGACGTAAGATCTAAGAAAAATTATCACGCCCCGCTTCCCAAAATACCAGGGAATCGGGACGCGAGCAAGCCCGCGACGTATTAAACTGAGAAGAGATAAGTGCTAGACCCCGTCTTCTCAATCTAATACGCTAAGCGTCAAGAAATACAAACGAAGGCACAGGTCCCCGATCACAGTAATGAGAATATAATAAACAACTCAGAACCAAAAGATACATATCACAACTGAAATGATCATCCAGACATAATATTCGGGCCAAACATGCCCTTATACAAACTATCTGAATGAAATACTAGAGAATATAAAATACAATGATCAGGCGGAAAAGGAAATGCTACGAAAATAAACTGAAAGGAATAACTGAACTTCAACTCTTCTTCTGCTTCGTCTACAAGACACTCCTGCTGAGAATACTCGGCTCTGGCGCATCTCCAAGCTGAACCTGTTCTTCTTCTAAGTCTGACGTACACCAGAAAAAACAGGTGTACGTCAGGTGCATGGCGCACGGCAAGACCCGACCCCACAAAGAAAATAATCCAAACAAGGAAACCCCCATGTATATACCATATGTCTCAAATTGTAAATAATTAAATATTAACCCCGATCTATGTATGAAAAGAACACAACTGGCCTACATCTCACAAGAAATCATACCTAGCCAAGAATTGAGGTCATGTAACTAGCCATTCTACAATAGGTCACTGGTCACATATCACACAGAGCCAACGCTCATATCATCGGATAATTGACTGTTCACAAATCCCATACGTGCATCCAAACCCGCGAAACGGTTCGGTGAGAGGACTACACGCAATCCGATTTTGGCCTGGTTCGAACTCAAACAAAACTCGGGTGACGAAACGATTTCACTAACCAAGTGCGAAACGGTTCACTTGGCCCAACAAACTAACCCTAGTGCGAAACGGTTCACTGGTTCTAGTCTGGAAGATACATCAACAGTCTTATCCAATCACATGAACATTAACTTCCCCATCCCAACTCTTCTCGCTTTCTAAGTCAACATACACACATGTTTCTAAGTCTTATTCTAAAATAATTCCTTTTATAAAATAAATCCTAAAAAATATTTATAAATGTTCTAAATAATTTCTTTTATAAAACTTTCTTAAATTACTAAAATTATTCTAAATTGATACTTATTCTAAAATAAATTCTTTTAAATTATAATTATTCTAAAATAATTCTTTTGTCAAACAAATTCTATTGTTTTATTATAATTACTCTAAAATGATTTTTCACCAAAATAATTTATTATAATTATTTTAAAATGATTATTTTGTCAAATAAATCCTTAAAAAATCATAAAATAATCTAAAATAATTTTATCTTTACAGTATCTATATTCAAAATATTATTTTTAGTATCATTCATCAAATAAATCCGTGCAGGTCATCACAGTATATGTACTACATCATGATCGGTTACACGTCATTGTTCACAGTCCAATAGGTTTATGACAGTTCTATAATTAAAATAATTAAAATAAATAAAAATTAAACGACAGCGGGGTTGTTGGGGTAGCTGACGGGGGTTTGACGCGGGAAGCAAAAGCTGGGTTTTTTTTCAAATTGTTCAGGTATTTAAACAAAAATAATTAAAATAAATAATTTTGGATACTTAAAAATTAAACTAATTACATAATAATTATCTACAAATAAAAACATACATGTTGAGCTAATACAACAGTTGATACGAAACTGTCGAAATATACCCATATTGTACAATTAAACGGAAATAATTAATAATAAAAATATATTTACTTCCATTTAAAATCAAATAATTATGTGACAATTATCTACACGATAAAACGTACCAGTTATGCTAATACGACAGCTGATACGTAATAATTAAAATAATACAATAATTTACACAAATAATACGTAATTAATAATTCAATATAATGTAAGAATTAATACATAATAATAATAATAATACGACGTATTATTTAAAATAATACGTAATAGTATCAGTAACACAACGGATAAATCCCAAAAAATTTTATTGCACTAAATTAATTTATAAATATAAAAACCATTTAAATAAATATAAAACTTAGACTTTAAATCATAGAAAATTCTAGAAAATCGAGAAAAATACAAATATTTTTTAAAAAATAATAATTAAATATTTTAAAATACCAAAAATTTATTTTAACTAGTATCAAAATTTTACGGTCATTACAAAAATATTCTCATAAATCTAAAAATTTGTATTGGACTTTAAGCTATACCTCTAAGTCATGTTTAACCAACGCTATTTTTTAATAGGTGTAAACCCAAATATGCAAACTAAAAAGTCCAAGCTACTTCATTCATCTTTTATAATGATAAAAGTTAGGGGTTTTTGTTTCTAGATGCAAAAGTTTATCGTAGTTTATCTTTAAACTCAACTAATTTATTTTGTATCAATGAACCCACTTATCTTTATGTATTTATCTCTAGACCCACCTTCCAAAATACAATACATACATATATGGCCGCCGCCGTAATTTTTTTTAAAAAAATCTAGTTATACACTTCCCCAACCTCCCTCTATTCCTGTGTTCTTTCATATGTGGGCCCCCTAAAAAATTTTAAAAAACCAAATTAATTGTGAAACTGTTGACCTTTTTGTTTTGATGGTGTTTAACAAACAATTTACTACTAATGTTGTTTGTCTAGTGTTTGTGTTTTTGTATTTATTGTAGACAAACAATATATTGGAGGTTGGATGGAATCGAGCTTTCACGATCATATCCATTGGAGGATGGAAGAAATAGTGGATTGAAGCCTTACAATTCAAGTTGAAGATCCAAGTTCAAGTTTTGTCCATGTTAGATAGAGCTTCATGAAGATCATTGCTTGGTAAATTAGTTTAGGTTTTATATTATAAGTGTTGATACTTTAAGCTCAATCATATACACACATACACGTATTTGGTTTATATATATATATATATATATATAATTCCCACCTGAGGACGTGCCCTAAAATCACATTATTCCCTAAATTTTTTTTGTGATCCGCTCCGTTGAACTTGATCTACATGTTCTTAAACCCAAACACATCAATTTTGGGGTGAACCCATCGTGTTTTGACCTTTCGTTGAGCTGTGCAAAAAGTTCTATTCATTCGAAACTGTTAAAATTACGGTGAGTGGATGAAGGGTTAAAACATGATGGGTTCACCCCAAAATTGGTGTGTTTGGGTTTAAGAATGTGTAGATCAAGTTCAATGGAGCGGATCGCAACAAAAATTAGAGAATATCGTGATTTTAGACCGCGTCCTTAGGTGGGAATTGTGATGCCCCTAGGTTCACACAAGGCTGCAGTCCAAGATAAAACCAAGAATGTCAAACCTGTCATGCACCACACCATACAATAACATGTTTCACCATCACAATTACTATCTCTCTAGTAGAGTCAATAACAAGTGTAGGTACAAAGGCAAGTAAAAGATAACACAAGAGTCAACTGATGAAATAATAGAGATCAGATTAATATTTCATCATCTAACATACAGAAATACAAGTCAATATCTGAAATGAATAAACTGGAACTCCTCAACAAGTCTCAAATACATAAAGTCTGAAAAGAGGAAATAAGGCACACAGCCTTTACAACTTCTAGAACTAACCCTCAAAATGTCTAACAAAAGCCTACAGTGGAGCTCAAAAGTAAAACTTAACTATAACCTACAGTGGAGCTCAAAAGTAAAACATAACTATAATAGAATAGTTGAAGCTAGAGTGCCTCGCCATCAACCTGTGACTCTCCGAGCTCCTGGCTCGTTACCTGAAAGGGGGAGGGACAACGAGCTTCAAAGCGCTAACGAGCAACATCACAACCAACCCCAAGGAGAAAGGGCTTGTTGTATACAGAAAATACAGTTATAACATATATATATATATAAATATATAATCACAAAATCCTATTTAGGTAATTACAACGTGAGCATAAGTACGTCGAGCGAAATAATCCAAACAAGGAAACCCTCGTGTTTATACCATGTAGCTCAGATTGTAAATACCTATGTATAAGAGGATTTTAGTATTTAGGAAGTTACAATACAAGCATAGGTACGTCGAACGAAATAATCCAAACAAGGAAACCCTTATGTATATACCTTGTATCTCAAATTGTACATCCCTAAATACCAAACCCAAAATCTAATACAAGAACATTAATAGAAGAAGGCAAACTCATATCAGACTTAAATTACGGTGTCGTGTCACAACTCATATAAGTGTCGTGTCCAGCCTATGCAAGTATAGGTGTTAACTCTCAAGGTCTAAACTGATGTAGTGGATGTCCAACACATGAACTGCATATGTAACTGTCCAACACATGGACTGAAAGTGATAAGTGCCCAACACATGGACTACACATCATAATTGCCCAACACATGGACTAGATGAGTTATATGAACAGGTGCATATACCCTAATTTCTCACGTGTCTCGGTACGCAAACCTAAACTCGTGTCCGCATGTCATCTCACATGTAAAGATACAGGTTATACATTAATTTCTAATACCCGTCATTCGAGGCGACTCCTCGTTCATATTTAAGCACGCAGCAATAATAAACAAACATAAACAATTTCAGTTAAATTGAAATAACTCAAACAGATTCAACTGAAAAAGTACAAAAGAAGGAAACTCCTCATCAGTCGACTCATTGGTCGACTCATCAGTCGACTCATAAGTCAACCAGACAAAGCACACAAAACTAAGATTTTTCCCATCAGTCGACTCATTGGTCGACTCATCAGTCGACTCATGAATCGACTCATTGGTCAACTGAGCAGAAAATCCCTAGTTTCCTGTTTTCGATGATTTATCTGCAAAAACGTTAACTAAAATTCTCTTTAATCATGTCTAGCAATATATTTCCGATTCTAACTCATGAGTATCAACAGAAACTAAAAGGGGTTTTCATGTGATCACTTACATTAAAACCTTAATCATATAAACATGTTTAAAAACGTATTGAAAACAGAAAATCACATTGAATCTCATGTTTAAATAAATTTCCAGATCTGGATCTTAATTTACAAATTCGTTTGTGAGCTTTTTATAACTGAAAAATATAGATCTTGCATCTCATAATGTAAAGTACCTATTTTTATGCATAAAAATATGTTTTAGGCTAAAAATCCGAAATAAAACTCAAGAAAGCTATACAAACAGTGGGTGTAGGATTTGGCGAGATGTTACTCGCCTCTGATGTGCTGCAAACTCCTGAATCCGATGAGAGGACGATCTCCCTTCGACAGCACCACAAAATCCCGCTGAAAACTCCTCCGAAACTCCTCTAAAATCACTAAAACGAACTAGGGTTTGAGTGGAGAGAGGGGCTAGGGTTTCTCTGGGATTCTGGTGGGTTTTTGGGTTGGTTTCGGGTAAAATAGTATATATATATTACGGTTAAAACCCGAACAAAACCCAACCAAACTCGTAACTAAAAGAAAACCCGAAATCAGCCCGTCAGTCGACTTATTGGTCGACTCATCAGTCGACTCATTAGTCGACTCATGAGTCGACTCATAAGTCGACTGAGCAGATACTAAATCCAGATTTCGTGCATGTTTTGATGTACAGCCCAAACCAATGCACGAAACTCTATGAAACCACACTCATACATGTCTAACAACTTGTTACCAAGTATATCTATGACCTCAAGTCATTTACCACAAATAGAATTATTTATCATTAATAATTCACATATACTTCTAATAAAATACAGGGTTCTACAGGAATCTAACGTGTCACCTTAGGAAAACATTTCCCTATAATATATATATATATATATATAATACACACACACAAGTTTTGGTTTTTGATTTTCAAGTTTAAATATGAAACAAATGAATATAATTGTAAAATACATATTTGTTTCATGTTTATATGCTTATATCAATATGAAGTTTATTTAGTTCAATGAAATCATGTTTATTGTTTTGAATGTTTGCAAAACATGCCTTTTTGTGAAAATATTAAGTTATTAATTTATGGACTTAATAATCATTATATACATCTTTTATTAAGTCTATATAATCATTTTATAAAGTTTCAAAACATGGTTTAGTCATTTTGACAAAAACAAGTGTTGTTTGTTTTCATGTTTTGGACGTTTTTGTAAAATGAAAAGATTTCTCATTTGGGAGGTGCAAATTGAAAACTTCTTTTTGTAACATGTTCATTATCATGTCTACAATCATTTCTCAAAGTTTTATATTTTTCTAAATTTATTAGCTATTTTTAAAAGGAGTTTGAATATTAGTTTTACTATTCAAATCAGGTTGATAATGTGTTATCAGTCAACTGCTGCAAGTGTTCAGTCGACTGATAAAAATACCTAGAATAGTTAATAGTTTTTGTTTTTATGTTGGTCGACTTACCAATCGACTGATGAGGTCATCAGTCGACTGATTAGTTCTTCAGTCGACTGATGAGCTGGAAAATGCCTATAACGGTTAGCTCATTAGTCGACTGATGAAACCCATCAGTCGACTGATGCTATAACGGTTAGTTTTTTCAGCTTTGTACTATTTGGTTTTTTGGTCTTTTTGCTGGGTTTTCTTGAGCTTTGGGGTTCCCTATATATACCCCCTCATACCCAGCTCTGTTTTACAACTAAGAAAATTGTTTATACAAGTTTACAAAAGAGTTTAAAGGTTTTTAAGTTTGTTTTAGTGTTTGTTTCAAGTTTGTTTGTGAAGAGATTTTCACAAGAGCAAGAGCAGATAATCTTTGGTGTTTGAGCTTCATTTCATTCTCTCTGTCACTCTTGATCTATAGAGAAGTTTCCCTAAACTCTTTCTAGCTTTATATTTATTTGTTTGTTAATTATTTTTATTAAATCTAGATTTATTTGAGTTTAGTTTGTTTTATTTAATCTCTTTGTTACACACACTCACATTGAGCTTATAGTATTTCATACATAGTATAATTTAGGGTTGTGGGATTGTAACATTAAGAGTGAGCTTACACTTAGTTCTCATCTTGTATTAGAGAACAATTTATTTGTATTGAGTGCTTAATTTGTGAGATCACTTTGTATTGCACAAGTACACCAAGAGGAGTGTAGAGGTGAGAGACAAAAACCGATATTGTGTGGTGTAAATGTTTTTCAGGTGAGCGTCAAAAACCCGGTTGTGATAGTGGAATCTCCCTGGGAGTGGAGAGCGGAGACGTAGGTCGGAAGGACCGAACTCCGTGATCATTTTCTTATGTTTGTATTTGTTATTTGCCACTATCTCATTTGCATTTTAGTTTATATTTATATCTCCCTTTGTTTATATATTCTTGCTCATAATTAGTTGTATATTATACTTGCAAGAATAAATTATTAATAAGTTTTAAATTCGCATAAAATTGAATTAGATTAGCATAAACCCTATTCACCCACCTCTCCCCCCCCCCCTCTAGGGTCGTTCCTGGTTTGATGCATGAGCTTATGTTTGGAGGTTTTAGTGAGGAATTGGATTCTAGATTGAGGCCGTTGTTTAAATGGCTTTTCGAGGAACCGAATCCGATAGGGTTGAACACTGCCTTGGCTCAGCTGGGAGTTGTGAGGCCTGTTTTCAGGTTGCCTTATCAACCTCTTCCTATCGAAAAGAGAAATGAGTTTGCTTTGATTGTGAAGAGTATTGGGAGAAAGTATTTTGTTGGAGAGAAAGATGTACGGGTCATTGATGATAGCGAGTTTATTTTGGTAGATGGTTAGTCATGTATATGGGACTTACTATATTTGGCATATCTTTAGGAATGATCTATGGCAAAAAAAAATTTAAAAGTTGGGTATTGGGGATATCATTTATTAATCCAAATGTGAGGTCGAGCATCCTTTTATTTTTACTGCGTACTCCAACTAATATAGATGGTTAAGTCATTTTAGATTGTTTTGTTGGTTGCAAACTATAATTGTAAATTGTAGTTGTAATTTGCAAAAGATGGTTACAAATTTACAAATGAATCTATTTTGCCTATGCTTCGTTCAATCTGAGGAATGCCTCTAGTTGCTTGTCCTCCCCTAATGTCCTTTTATTTATTTCTAGGTTAAGAAGCCAGTTACTCGAGTGATTATATTTCGTGAAAATTTTGTGACTGGCCTCAAGGTCGCATAAAGATCCGATGATGTACACATCAAGTGAGCGGTCTACGTGGCCTCCGAACGTCGCCGAGAAGAACCCTAGACCAGAGGAACCCTATATGGCAAGAGAGCGTGGTTGTTTGGGGAAGATGAGATAGCAGCTGCTTGGGGAAGGAAGGGTGGGATTTTTTGCACCTAAGCCCTTGGTCTATTTAAATTTCAAATTAATTCCGAATGTTAAGTGTTATTTAAGTATTTATTGCTAATGTGTGACAATCGAATTAAAATTTGACATGTGGCAGCAGCGCAGGAATTTTCCTATACTGCCAGCTCACCTCCCGTTTTTTCTCTCTCTCTCTCTCTCTCTCTCTCTCTCTATATATATATATATAATGAATAAATATACCACTAATAATTGTTTTTATCTTTTAATTACAGGTTAATGAAGAATAAATCTCAAACTCTCATCTCTTAACAAAAGCCTTTGATTTAATGAAGAAATGAAGTCTATGAAGCCAAACAATTTCCTTCAAATATTTTATAAAGTATTAAAAGCCCAAAATGCAAAGAAAATATCAAAAGGCCCAAGCCCAAACCCTACAAGAAGAAGGATTTTCGGAAAAGCATGCACTGGACATCGATGCCAGCATCGATGGCGGCATCGATGCCAGCATCGATACCCCTATCGATGCTGGTATCGATGCCATCGTCATTCTGTTACGAATCTAAGGCTGAAATTCATGGTTTTTGGATAAGATTTCGATCCAAGGGCTCTCATTCATTGATGTTTACTATAAATAGGGGTAAAGAGGGAGGGGTTAGAGGTGTGAAAATTTTTGTAACTTCTTTTGGAGAGGAGGGCTACTCTTAATTAAGAAGACCTTCCAAATTTATAACTTTTTGTTACAATTAATAAAATAATTTTTTTTACCACTTTAAATTTTTCTCTTCTTCTCTTTGTTGGATGATGAAGATGAAGATGAAAATGGAGATTAATTTGAATGTTTGTTTTTCTTATTCCTCTTTTATTGCTTATTAGTTTAGATTTGCTTATAGTTAGATTTTATTTTCTTGTTAACATCTTAGATTTATTTCATGCTCATAGATTAGATTTATTTCATGCTTATAGAGTAGATTTATTTTCTTGCATTTAATTCTTGCAATTTATCTTGTAGTTTAGATTTTATAATTTATTTTGTAGTTAGATTTTAATTTCTTGCACTATTCATCTTGAGGCTAGAACCCTCTTGGGTTTAGTTTTTCTTTTTGTTTATTTTTACTTTCTTTGATTTGCCTTTAGACTAGAACCCTCTAGGGAATCACCTTTTTCTAAGAAGTGGATTCAATTCTAGATTACCCATATCTTTAATTGAATCCGCTATCTTTACATTCTTGATCTTTTATTTGTTTCTCGATTTTATTCATTCTTCCATCTTGCCTTGTTGATCACATTTATTTTTTACTCACATCCACTCACAAAAACATTGATTTACACACTATCACTTTCACTCTTATTATCTCTCCACAATCATAATCACATTCACTTATCACTTTCACTCTTATTATCTCTCCACAATCACATTCACTTATCACTCCTATTTATCACGCACACAACATAAGAACCGATTTTATATTTTCTCCTACAAAACACCTTCCTCGTGGGATCGATAACTCTTTATACTATAACTTGATTAGTTGTGCACTTGCAACTTTTTGGTATATGTTTATGCCGCATCAAGTTTTTAGCGCCGTTGCCGTGGAATGTGCTTAAGTAGATTTTAATTATTTTGGTTCTTTAAGTTATGTGTTTATTGTGAAGGAAACGCTTGGAGCTTGAAGATCACAGATTGGAGAACTAGGATTTGAAGATTTGCTTGTAGGTAATTCTTCTTTCTAGAATTTTTAATTCCACTCTTTAGCTACTTCTTCACAATTAGAGACAATTAGGACTTAAAAAAAAATTTTATTTTTGTTGACCATAATAAAATTCACCCTCCACTTTGACATTTACTAACAAGTTAATAAATTCAAATAATTTCCCCCTTCTCATTTGTTTGATTGTTAACCCTAATTAAAAAAAAGATTTTTTCTTTTCCATCCTTTTTAGTTGCTTTTAATTCATAGGGTTGCATTTCATATTGTTAGTAGGAATTCACCAAGTGATTTGAGCATCTTGATTTGTCACACACTTAAAAATATTTTTAAGTGGAAAACCCCATATTCAAGATAAGGTGAGGGATTTCATCACCTTTTCCTTAGCCCAAAAATCACTAATTCCTCACTACACCACCCAAGCCTAATAAAACTCATTAGACGTTGGCCCTAAGGACTCGAGCTCAATAAGGAACAAGAAATCCTTAAGTGAACCGGTTTAAAGTTTTCTCGGATTAGTTGGTGTCTAAGGTAAGGTTTAGGGATTGCGTAAAGCGCTCCGCAAGAAACGATGTACTTAGTTGATCTCTGATCACCCTCTAGTACTATCCTTACCTGGCTAACTACCCGGGTAAAACTTTAATCTTTTCACTTTAGGAGTTTTTGGTTAGGAGCTAGTCTAGTTGAGTTAGGCTTAACCCTAGAGTTAGAGTAATTGATTTTGATTTATTTAGTTAGGATTTTCCTCTTTTTCCATTCTCTCCTCATTAAAAAAAAACTAACTTTTATAATAAAAAAAAGTATAAAAAGAAATAGTTTTGGTGTATGCAACCGTGGATTAGGAATAATACACATTGATTAATTCGCTTTGAACCAATTATAGAAATGGAGCATCCTAATCCACCCGTTCTTCAAGATATGTGCTATCCCATTAGGAATGCAATCCCCTCTTGCATTAGTCTCCCCGAAACAAATGGAATAAATTTTGAGCTTAGAGCGTATTACATAAACATGCTTCCCAAATTCCTTGGAAATGAAATAGAAGATGCATATATTTTTATCTCAGAATTTGAGGAAGTGTGTATTATGATTAAAATGAGAGAATTAACAGAAGATGCGATCAAACTCAGATTTATTCCATTTGCTCTCAAAGACAAAGCAAAAAAAATGGCTGTATAGCTTACCCGTAAATTCCATCACTACTTGGGAGGAATTTATCACTGTTTTTCTTGACAAATTTTTTCCTATCCATAAAACGGTGAAGCTAAGAAACAGGATCATGAATTTTAAAATTATCTCGGGAGAACCTTTTTGGAAGTATTTTGACCGATTTAAAGATCTTCTCATCCAATGTCCTCATCACGGTTTGGAAAAATGACGATTGTGCCAAATAATTTATGAGGGATTAGATTACTCTGCAAAAACTTCCTTAGAATTAATGTGCCACAGGGATTTCATGAGGAAAAATGCCGACGAAGCTTGGGAATTTTTAGAGAGTCTATCCGAGAAAACAATGCAATGGGAACACTGTGATGACAGGGTTTCATCAGTTCCCCATTCTAAGTCTAGTGGTCTTTCCTTGGAGTCAAACATTACTTCTGAAGCGAAGATGGCGACAATTCTGCGGAGGTTAGAAGCCTTAGAAATTAAGGAACGAGATCTAGCTCAAATCAATCATGTTTCTGCCCCAGGATGTCATAATTGTCATTCTCCTACCCACGTTTCAGAGGAATGCCCTCTCCTAGGAAACAACCATGCATTAGAACAGATGAACACTGCATTCCAGCACCCTAGAAATGATCCATTTTCTCCAACCTACAATCCAGGTTGGAGAAATCATCCCAACTTTGCATGGAATCAAGGAAATTCTCCCGGAACTCAAAACTTCACTCCCACTTTGACCCAACATTTTCCTAGTGAAAACACAGTTTTTTTCAATTCTCGTCCATAATTTTAACAACCCAATCTGCCGTATCAAAATCAATCTCCTCTTCATCAAGCTGTAATTCAGACTCCTCACATTCCAGATCAGGATAAATGTCTCAATGTCTTGGAAAAGGGTTTGGAAACCATAATTAAGACCTCCACTCAAACCACGAATATGTTGACTCAAACGTCCAGCACTCTGAATTCCTTTATGCAATCAACCAGACAAATGTTCAACTCCAACACTCAAGCTATAGCTAGATTAGAATCCCAACTTGGTCAACTAGCTAGTGCCGTGAGTGAATGAGAGAAAGAAAAATTTTCGAGCCAACCCGTGGTCAACCCTAAGGACACAGGATGCAGTTCATCCTATGAAGCTCAAGTGAATGCAATCCATTCACTTCGGTCATGTAGACAGGTCGATAATCAAGTGAGAACTTCTCCAAGTCAAACTTTTGATTCAGTACAAATTCCTTCTCCTTCTCCTTCTGATGAATCTATTCAACAATCACCCCCCTCAGATGATCAAGAACCTAAACCGGAACCTGAGCATGCTTTTGATAGGTTTAGACCAGTTGCTCCTTTTCCAGATAGACTCAGGCTTAGGAAATACTCCCCTCAAGAGGAGAAGATCCTAGAAACATTTAAGCAGGTTAAGGTCAATATTCCTCTCTTAGATGTAATTGAATAAATTCCATCTTATGCTAAATTTTTAAAAGAATTATGCACTAAGAAGAGGAGAATAAATGTTCCAAAGAAAGTCTTTTTAGCCGCCAATATTAGTGAAATGCTATCAAATCCCATACATTTGAAACGTAAAGATCCAGGTTCCCCCATCATTTCATGTATCAGTGGTAATACTCACATTGATAAGGTGCTTTTAGACTTAGGGCCAGTGTCAATTTGCTTCCATATTTAGTCTACCATCAATCAGGTCTAGGTGTACTGAACCCAACCAAATGCACCTTATAGTTGGCTGATAGATCTGTTAATGTCCCTATGAGTGAGTTAGAGGATGTTCTGATTAAGGTTGGAGATTTTATTTTTCCAGTAAATTTTGTAGTCTTGGAAACACAGCCTGATTCCAATCCCATAGGACAGACACCTGTCATCTTAGGACGACCTTTCTTAGCCACTTCTAATGCTCTCATCAACTGTAGAACTGGTCAAATGAAGCTGTTCTTTAGGAATTTGACTGCTGATCTTAATATTTTTAATCCAGGGGACCAGCCAAATAATTAGCCTCTAGAAATAAATTATATTCAGAAAATATCAGAAGAAGAAGAAGAAGAAGAAGAGTTTGATTTGAGTTTTGAGGAAATTTTTGATGAAGAGTTAGAGTTTTTAGAATAAGCAGATCAGATCCTTGAGAATAATGAAACTGTGTTAAACATTTGCCGCTTTGAATTAAATTTTGAAGAACTCTTTCTTGATGAACTTAGATTCTTGGAGAATAATCAACAACCAAAATTTTAGAACTCTACAGAAGAACTGGTTGTTAGAAAACAAAACTTCACAGTACAAGAGTCTGAGTTCAATAAGAAATACACAAAATACATGACACCAATAATACCTACCTTACTTTGTTGCAAGAATTATTGAACACACTGAAATGCTTAGAATTTTACATTATTGATTATATCAATCTGAATTTATTTAAAATCCGGGGAAGAATTTTCAACAATAAGGTAGGATTCAATGTAGAATACGAGCTCTTCATGTTGAACACTTCATTCTACATTATTTGTTTTGTTTATTTCAAAATAATAAAAAAAATTTATTCTTCTCTTATTCGAGAGTTTCTTATTCAGTTGAAAAAAAAAGAAAAAAAAAACAGAAAAAAGAGAAAAAGAAGAAGAGAATAATAAATTTTTGATTCTATCCTCCACAGACCAAAGGTAATTGCAGATTTTTATCAGCTGATCAAATGTAAGTACTTCACTTTTTATCTGCTTTACTTTGTACATCATAGAGTTTGCATTGAGGACAATGCAAAATTTAGGTGTGGGGGTGGGAATTAGTTAATTTTTCTCTTTGTTTTACATTTTTTGTTGCATTTTTGTCATTTTTTTCCTTTTCCAAAAAAAATATATAAAAATATCATCACTTGCCAAATTGATAGAGTTATGTAATAATTGATTTATTTGATAAATTTTAAATTTTCTAATCTGTTATTTACTCAAGTTCACATTTTATGATAACTCTAAATAAAGTTCTTAATAAATGATTTTCAAAGTAGTATACTTTACTTAAGCCTTAACTTAGATTTTTATTTAAAATAATGGAATGCATGCTTAGCTTAGAGTTAAAAATAATTTTTCAAAGTGGCTTGACTTACATATTTTTTCAGAATATATACACATATACATATAAAAAAATTGCAAAAAGAAGAGTGCGAAAAATGGGCACCAAAAGAAAAAAAATCTTAAATTCAAGGTGATTCTATCTTATAAAGCCTAAGCTGATCGAGTAATTAAGCCCAAGGAATATTTACATACTTAATGACCTAAGCCCAATTGGGTTGGGATCCATTGGCCCAAAACTCATTAAATGGTCGCTTAGAAAGCCCGTTAAAGTAGAAAAAAAATCACCAAGGAAGAAAGAGTTAAAAAAAAACTAATAAATGTTTTGGAAAATATTTTAAATCAAGCAACTTGAAAATTATTTAAAACAAAGAGTTAGCATGTTCTTTTCAAAACTTTTAAATTAAATTTCTAAGTTTGGCTTGGTTTTGTATTGCTATAATGAGATTTCTGTTATATTAATTATTTATGTTCTTGTATCTGCTTCATATCAAAGTATAGTATTTCTAACTTATTATTTAGGACATATTTTGATGGGTATATTATATAGAAACTAGTCACTAGGGTACACCTAGTTAAAAGCTTAGTGTATAGCCAAGGATCAGTTTTTTTTCATTTTACTAATATATATATTATTTGCTAGAGGACTAAGCAGTTTAGGTGTGGGGTATTTTAATAATCATTTTATTTACTTTAACCCTCATTATCTATTTACTTTTTTTCATTACTTACGAAGATACATCTCAATCTCATCTCTCAACAAAAGCCCTTTGATTTAATATACCATGTTTCTTTCAAATAATTTATGAGTATTAAACAAATGCAAGAATTCAAAAGGCCAACCGCAAAGCCTACAAGAAGAATTTTCGGAAACACACCAGCAGTGCACTGCATCGATGCCTTCATGGGACCGCATCGATGCCCCTGATCGGTGCGAATCGTTCAGATATCGTGCCATCGATGCCATTGTCATTCTGTTACGAATCTAAGGCTGAAATTCATGGTTTTTGGATAAGATTTCGATCCAAGGGCTCTCATTCACTGATGTTTACTATAAATAGGGGTAGAGAGTGAGGGGTTAGAGGTGTGAAAATTTTTGTAACTCCTTTTGGAGAGGAGGGCTACTCTTAATTGAGAAGACCTTCCAAATTTGTAACTTTTTGTTACAATTAATAAAATAATTTTTTTACCACTTTAAATTTTTTTCTTCTTCTCTTTGTTGGATGATGAAGATGAAGATGAAAATAGAGATTAATTTGAAGGTTTGTTTTTCTTATTCCTCTTTTATTGCTTATTAGTTTAGATTTATTTTCATGCTTGTAATTAGATTTTATTTTCTTGTTTAAATAGCCAAGAGGCTAGAACCCTCTTGTCTTAGATTTATTTCATGCTCATAGATTAGATTTATTTCATGCTTATAGAGTAGATTTATTTTCTTGCATTTAATTCTTGCAATTTATCTTGTAGTTTAGATTTTGCAATTTATTTTGTAGTTAGATTTTAATTTCTTGTACTATTCACCTTGAGGCTAGAACCCTCTTGGGTTTAGTTTTTCTTTTTGTTTATTTTTACTTTCTTTGATTCGCCTTTAGGCTAGAACCCTCTAGGGAATCACCTTTTTCTAAGAAGTGATTCAATTCTAGATTACCCATATCTTTAATTGAATCCGCTATCTTTACATTCTTGATCTTTTATTTGTTTCTCGATTTTATTCATTCTTCCTTCTTGTCTTGTTGATCACATTTATTTTTTACTCACATCCACTCTCAAAAACATTGATTTACACACGATCACTTTCACTCTCATTATCTCTCCACAATCACATTTACTCATCACTCCTATTTGTCACGCACACAACATAAGAACCGATTTTATATTTTCTCCTACAAAACACATTCCTCGTGGGATCGATAACTCTTTATACTATAACTTGATTAGTTGTGCACTTGCAACTTTTTGGTATATGTTTATGCCGCATCAATTAATTCCCCTCTTTCATCCATTATTCTCTTTATTTTAATTCTTCACTCTTATAAAACCATTAATTAATTCTCAACCACTCTTATGAATCCATCAATCAATTCTCAACTTCATTAATGTGTAGGGTATGGTTGCTTGATTTTGGTGGAGATGAAAGTACCATAAAGGGTGGTGAATAGGGTTATTGATAATCTAATCCGATATTGATGCCAAATTAAAAACTTATTTACTAATTATCCTAGCAAGTATGATTATGCAATGAGATATATGCAAGGATAAACAAGTATGAAGCAATAGGCGATATAAACAATAAGACAATAAAAATACGCCAATGCCAAAACTCAAACACACAATATGATCATAGAGTTTGGTCACCCTCGACCTACGTCTCCGCTCCTCACCCTTGAGGAGAATCTCCACTATATCACAAATAACTACGCAATCGGTTTTCAACGCTCACCGATAAACGTTTACAACTCACACAATTGTTAATACACAACTCACTTCTCTAAGTGTTGGCCTATCCCGTGTCACCTTCCTCAAGTGTTCGGATTTACCACCTCTCCCTAGGCTTTACAATCGACATTACTCCTCTTGGAATTGATCACGTCTCTCCCAACCACTCCTCTAAGTGTTCTTGTGTATTACAATGTGGTCTCGCAACAAATAAGCTCAAATAAAAAGTATTTGATCTCTAAACAATATGAGAACACAATTAAGCCCACACTCAAGAAATCACTCACCACAACCCAAATTAAACTTAATGTGAAAATACTAAAAGCTCAAGGATTGTGTGTGCATTCAATGAGTAAATGAAATGTAAACTCAATTTAAAATCTAGCTAAATAAAATTGATAATCAACAAATATATGTATAAAGCTAGATATTGAGTTTAGCAAAACTTCTCTGAAAATCAAGAGTGAGAGAGATTGAGATTGAAGCCCAAACACGAAAGTTGATAATCTAATCCGATATTGATGCCAAATTAAAAACTTATTTACTAATTATCCTAGCAAGTATGATTATGCAATGAGATATATGCAAGGATAAACAAGTATGAAGCAATAGGCGATATAAACAATAAGACAATAAAAATACGCCAATGCCAAAACTCAAACACACAATATGATCATAGAGTTTGGTCACCCTCGACCTACGTCTCCGCTCCTCACCCTTGAGGAGAATCTCCACTATATCACAAATAACTACGCAATCGGTTTTCAACGCTCACCGATAAACGTTTACAACTCACACAATTGTTAATACACAACTCACTTCTCTAAGTGTTGGCCTATCCCGTGTCACCTTCCTCAAGTGTTCGGATTTACCACCTCTCCCTAGGCTTTACAATCGACATTACTCCTCTTGGAATTGATCACGTCTCTCCCAACCACTCCTCTAAGTGTTCTTGTGTATTACAATGTGGTCTCGCAACAAATAAGCTCAAATAAAAAGTATTTGATCTCTAAACAATATGAGAACACAATTAAGCCCACACTCAAGAAATCACTCACCACAACCCAAATTAAACTTAATGTGAAAATACTAAAAGCTCAAGGATTGTGTGTGCATTCAATGAGTAAATGAAATGTAAACTCAATTTAAAATCTAGCTAAATAAAATTGATAATCAACAAATATATGTATAAAGCTAGATATTGAGTTTAGCAAAACTTCTCTGAAAATCAAGAGTGAGAGAGATTGAGATTGAAGCCCAAACACGAAAGAAATGATCTCCTCCTCTTGTGAAACTCTCTTCACATAAACATTTGAAAAACACACTTAAAAATACTTGTAAACTTGTTTTAAATCTTCCTTAGATGCTTCAGAAGTTAGAGGGCAAGGGGTATATATAGGTTCATGAAACAAAGCCCAAAACTAAGAAAATCCAAGCAAAAAAACAAAAACCCAAAAAATCAACAAACTAGAAAAACTAGTCGTTGGAAAGTCGTCAGTCGACTGATGAACAGTGTCAGTCGACTGATGAGCTGACCGTTACAGGCAGCTCAACCTTCATCGGTCGACTGATGAACTCATCAGTCGTCTGATGACCTGCTTCAGTTGACTGATGGTTCACCAGTCAACTAAGCAGAAACTAATGTACTTTCAAGGCCTTTTCTTCAGTTGGCTGATAACATTGTTCAGTCGACTGACAACATGAATAGAACACGTTTTAAAATGAAATTTTAATTTTTAAAGTACATTTAAAAATAGCAAACAAATTCCAAAAAATATAAAACTTTGGGAAATGTTTATAAACATGAAAATGAACAAGTTACAAAAGAAATTTTTGAAATATCAATTTCTATTTGTGAAAACTCTTCATTTTGCAAAAACTCATAAATACGTGTTCGTTTCAACACTTGATTTTTACACAATGACTTAAACCAAGTTTTGAATTTTTTTTTGAATTGATTTATAGACTTAATAAAAGATGTATACAATGATTATTTTATCCATAAATCAATAACACAATGTTTTTTCAAAATTACCTATATTTTTATAAAACAAGAACGTGTGTGTATAAAGCTCTAAGTGTTAACACACAAAGTATAAACCTAAACTACTATTACCCAAGGCAAATAATCTTCAATAAGCTCGTCTTGGTTTGCGGATGAAGCGGTATTGGATCTTAACTTGAAATGCAAAGCTTCGTTCCTATTTCCTCCAACCTCCAAAGAATGTGATCGTGTAGGCGCAAGTCCAACCAACCTCCGACCGATGATCTTTATGTAGAATACCTAACAAGGTAATAAACAGTCGACAAACATTGTTAGGGATTGTTTGTTAATCATCAAAACTAGATTAGATAGTATGCTCATAAATATGAGACCCAACAGGGGATTCATCACTTTTAGCAATTTAAAGCATAATTTTGCATTTTACTCAATTACTTAGTTTATAGCATTAGTTTCTCATTTTATTCATGAAAATTATTTCACATTATTATTCATGAATTCATGAAAATTATTTCATATTTTATTTTTAGTTAAACTTGATTTTAGTTGTCTATCTTTGATGAAATTTTCCATAAATTTGTTTATTTTTTATGACAAACATAGATGGATGAAGAATTATACTGTGCAATGACCTATTTTAGAGGAAATAATCACTTTTTGAAATTAAATGTTAATGGGAGTTATAATGATTTGGCGATTGTAGTGTAAAGTCTAATTGCTTGTAGTGCAAACATCATGCACTTGACTTACAAAGTCCAACACAAACAAGAAATTTATGTGCGTGTACGTGATGATGATGATGTTTTGATAATGTTCGATATACATCGAAGATGAAAGGAGAATGTAGTTATTATGAAGGTTGAGATGAATGGAGAGGTATTGTTTGGGAAACAATCTAATACCATCCCTATAACGTAACTTACACTTTTGATATACTTTCACTTTTTTAACGTCAATTCTAAGGTTTTAACTCTTTTTAACTCTTATTCAATTTTCTATGTAGAAATATGTACATCCCCTCTATTGAAGAACATGCTTCTTATTCACAAAATCATTCGTCTTCACAAAATATGTCTCGGGAAGTTGGGAGCTCTAGTATGATTCTTCTTACATGGCACAATGTAGTTAGAAGTGTTGGTCAAGAATTTGATGATGTTGAGCATTGTCGGTGGAGTTTAAGTAATTACTCTATTGCATGAGGTTTTAACTTTTCCTTTATAAAAAATAAACGCAAATGACTGATAGCAAAATACAAGGCCGCAAACTATGATTGGATAGTTCATTGCATCCATCATAGAGATAGTGATCGATTCTATGTAAAAGAAACTTGTTGTTATCATATTTGTCCAGGAGGAGGTATAGGAGAGGAAGGATATTGATACGAGTCGCCGTGCGAGCACCTTCTCTAGATTATGAAGAATAAAAGATTACAAAATCTCTCTCACACAATCTCTCTAGAATAAAGAACAACTTCTCTATCCTTTTAAAACTCTAATCTGATGGTTAGAAATCCTAAACAATCCTTATTTATATGTCAAACAGCATGGGTGATAAAGTGGTAAATAACTAATACAAACCCAACCAGGATTCGCGTCAAAACAAAATCTAGATTGGCCCAGGAAACCCGATCCAGTTGACCGATGTACCACTCTCGGTCGACCGGTCACCCCCTATCGATCGACTGATAAGAGTGTGCGGTCAACCGACCAGAGAACATGTTTCTCGACCCTGTAGTGTGCACGAATCTGATCGACTGGGGATGGTCTTTTGGTTGACCGACATAGCTTCATCGGTTGACCGGTGCTAGCTCGTCGATTGACCGACAAGAGCTGCTTCACCAGCTTCCTGATTTTTGCCGTTTTCTTGCTTTTGACCGTTTTTGCCACTACTGACAACTCTGCCCATGCTTCTATTCTCAAGCTACCATGAGAATCATCTATCCTCAATCTCCTATGAGGATCACTAAGTTCCCAAAGCAGAGAAGAAGATACACCCGTATCATGGCTCCCCCCTTTAAGAACTTGAAGTCTCGTTCAAGTTAGAACTTCAGCTAAGGAAACTCTCGAGCTCCTCCTTTGTTGAACCACTTGGCCTTACTAGGAACCTGACCTTAATGTCCAACCAGAATAATGTCCAACCAGAAATGACTCCTTTGTCCCCCATCTAGTCGTAGTCACCTTTCGCTCCAAAATGCAATCCTCTTTCAGCGGCTCTTCTCTATCAAACCACAAGTCTTCAACATGCGGCAACATCACCTTGTCGTTACCCTCATCATCCAGCAATGAAGGCTCGAACAATTTCAAGTACTCGGCATTGATCACCAAATACATGCCTAAGTGAGGTAGCAAATCTAGCTTAAAGGCGTTGTTACCGATCTGATCGAGAATCCGAAATGGACCATATCATATAGGCTTCAACTTCTTTCCTTCTCCCTTTAGCCGCTCCTTACCTAACTTCAGCCACACCATGTCATCTTTACTAAAATTACAAGGAACTCGATGTTAATCATGTTTCGCCTTGTACTTTGCTTGTGACTTCTTCAATTGCACTTTAACCGTGGCGTGAATCTGTGCAGTCTTCTCTAGAAATCGTTGAGTCCTTTGTCTCTCACTCCCTTCTTTGTCGTCGGTCGTAGCTTCACTAGAGAATAATAAATCGAACAGACTTAGAGGTAAGAACCTGTAACACGTCTCAAACGATGACTTTCCCAAAGATCCATGAATCGCCCGATTGAAAGCAAACTGAAGATATGGTAAGCTCTCATCCCAAGTCTTGGGATGCCTAGAATTATACCCCCGCAACATGTGAACCACCGTCCAGTTGACTACTTCTGTTTGCCCATCTATTTGTGGATGAAAGGTCGTACTCTTCTTCAATCTGGTGTCCATCAAACTCCACAAAAAAAATCCAAAAAGTACCCGAAGAACTTGCTATCCCGATCCAAAATAATCGAACTCGGCAAACCAAAGTGCTTCCACACATGCTCAAAGAACAACTGCGCTGCACCTGCTCCCGTCACGATCTTGTTGCAAGGAATCAATATCACCATCTTGCTAAACCGGTCCACCCAACGAACAAGTAATCATGCCCGTGCTTGGTCGTTAGCAACCCTCCTAAGAAATCCATAGAAATACTCTCCCACAGTCTAGAAGGCACTGGCAATGGTAGATACAATCCCCTCTTTCAGTTAGAAGGTTTCGATATGCAACATAGCTTACACCCTCTAACATACTTGCTAACACCCTCTAACATCTTTGTCCAAAAGACATAGCGTCATAGATTGAGAAGCGTCTTCTAAATCCCAAAATGACCTTGCACACATGATGTATGCGCCTCTCTAATCCACTGCAACGGATTGCCATCTTCTGGAATGCAAAGTGATGTCCCACGATACTACAAACCATCTGCTCTGATCTCATACTCCCCGTTCCGACCAGCCTTCACCTGCTCAAACACCTGCTGAAGTCTCTGCTAGATGTGTACATCTGCACAAACTCCAAAGGAACCAAGGGAAAAATATGTGCCGTCACCATCAAAGCTCTCACTGGCGGTCGAGATAGCATATCGGTTAACTTGTTAGTCGCCCCCTTCTTGTACCTAATGACGATGTTGAACGCCATCAAATAGGACATGCACTTCATGTGCCATGTGTAGGCATCAAAAATTGCCTATAGTTCTCCACGAACGGTTCAGTGTTAACGATCGACGATTGAACGTCATTACCCGGTGCACAAGAGTTCAAATGACGTCGGTAAGCGCCTGAAGCGAACCGACGGACTACGTGAGCCGACAGAATCTCAGAACAACGGGGATACGGGTTGACCGAAAACCCCGCGATCACCGCAATTGGACCAACGCCCTTCATGCCTCGACCACTCTACAGATAATCCAATCACCAGAGCAGGTCAAACTCTTCGTCGCGCATCCAACGCACCCGGAATCACTCAAATCCGAATCCGGACGACGAATCAACCGCGAGTCAACGGCGGGACAACGGCACGGCCCCGGGCTGAACCGGGGACACCCAAACAGGTCTCGGCAGGCTCGAGACACCCCCAAGGGGTTATCTCGGCCAATAGCCGAGACACCCCCTAAGGAGTGTCTCGGCCACAACCGAGACACCCCAAGGGGGGTGTCTCGGCCATGGCCGAGACACCCCATGGGGGGTGTCTCGGCCGTGGCCGAGACACCCCTAGGGGTGTGTCTCGGCCGTGGCCGAGACACCCCATGGGGGTGTCTCGGCCAATAGCCGAGACACCCCATGGGGGGTGTCTCGGCCATGGCCGAGACACCCCAAGGGGTGTCTCGGTTTTGGAGCCGAGACACCCCCCTAGGGGGTGTCCTCAACCAGCCCCTACCCCCCCTTTGTTTTCCTATAAATAGGCCCCTAGGGCCTCCATTCTCTTGGCCTTGGTTTTGGGAGAGAAATTTCAGATCTAGAGCTTTAGCCTTTGAGATCTGAAATTCCAGAAAGAGAGTGGCGAAGCCCTGCCGGAGGAAGGAGTCGGGGTTTTCTAAGAGAGCGGCGAAGCCCTGCCGGATCGAGGAGTGAGCGAGCCTTCTGCAGCAAAGGAGCCTCCTTCTTCATTCCCCTTTCTATTTTCCTTAGTGTTGCCCCTTAGCGGTGATACTAAGTAGAGCGAATATCTCGATTATCCGAGATAGGAGCTGTAAACTTCTAGATCTCACGCAGATCGACGAAGTTCAGAGTTTCTAAATCCCCTCGTGGATAGACGAAGCTCTGCCCGATTTTCTCGGACCAGATCTGAGTGCCCCGGTGGTCCACGGATATCAACATCCCCGTCACAGGCAAAAGACCCACGCAAGCAAGAGATGATGAACAGATCTTGCGTTTGTTTGAAAAGAGTTGTATTTATTTTGTTTTCATTGTGTACCAGTCTTATAAAAAGGCTATCTTTTTGTTTCATTGTAACGATCAAAGTTGTAATGAATGCAGCAATGAATACAGCAACTTTTTCGGCAAACACCATGCCTGTTGTAGCTTCGTCTAGGCATGTAGAAACTCTAATGGCTTGTGATCCGAGGGTACAACCATCTCCTTACCCAACAAGTACACCCTCCAATGCTTGATCGCCTAGTAGAGCGCATAAAACTTCTTATCATAAGTAGGATAGTTCTGAATAGCACCCGTAAACATTTCATAATGGTACTCCATCGGCTTTCTATCATGTATCAACACAGTGCCCATAACATAGCTAGAAGCGTTAGTCTTTACCTTGAAGGTTTTGTATAAATTAGGCAATGTTAATACCGGTGCCTCCGAGATCTTCCTCTTCGGTAATTGAAAAGCCTCCTCATGCGTCCTACCCCACTCGAACTGAACCTTTGCCTTAGTAAGGCCATGTAAGGGTGCCGTATAAGTAGAAAAATGTCGAATAAACTTGCGCAAATACTGGCAAACCCCCATGAAGCTTCGCACCTCCGTTACCATCCTAGGCGTCGGCCACTTCGTGAAAACCTCAACCTTTCTTGGATCTATCCTCCACTGGCCCTTTCCCATAATGAAGCTGAGATACACCAATTCATCCTTCCCAAACTCGCACGTCTTCCCTGTAGGCTATAAAAATTGCCTCAACAATGGGAAGATCAATAAACCCGCCTGCACGAGTTCGCCAGCACGAACGAAATCCACTCAATGCTAAGTTCGCCAGCACGACAAAATCCACTCAATGCTAAGTTCACCAGCCCGAACGAAGCTCGCCTACACATCCAGGCAATCAGCCGTCCTCCTGCAAGTTTAGGCAGTTAGCAATCCACTCAATGCTAAGTTCACCATCATGAATGAAGCTCGCCTACACATCCAGGTAATCAGCAGTCCGCCTGCAAGTTCAGGCAATTAGTAGTCCACATGCAAGTTCTCCAACATGAGCGAAACTCACCTACACATCTAGACAATCAGCAGTCAGCCAGAATACTAGGCGGCTATGATGTCACATACAGGGATGGGCCTTTCTATTTCCCGTGACATGAAAAGGGGGGAGTACAGTACTCCACATCCTTCAAATAGCCGCCCACAGCACTCAGCGGCGGTGAAGCGCTGAGCCCGCCTATATGACTGGACGTTCAACAAAGTGCTTGCAACCTTTTCGAGTTCGCCAGAATACTCAGCAGCGGTGTTGTCATGTACAGGGATGGGCCTTCCCATTTCCTGCGACATGAAGGAGAGGAGTACAGTTCTCCGAGCCCATCAAACAGCCGCTCACAGTACAAGTGAGAGGCATGACTTCTCTCAATAGTGCATGGTTACATCCCGTGATTCAAGGGAGTGACCATGTTGTCTCTTCCCTATTTAAGAGACACTCCTGGCTACGTGAAAGGGGTTTGCTCTTCGGCTGATTAGCTCACTTCTTGGTTGGCTGGTGACCTGCTCTTTGCATTGTCCCTACACTATAACATCTTCTTCTAGCTTTCGGCCTTGATAGCCATTAAGATCGAAAACTCAAACTCGGTCAACAAGAGCTTCTATTGCACACTGAAGCTCGCCTGCAACTTCGCTCGGATCATCCAAGAGAAGCAAACTCGGTTCCGACACTAAGGGAGGCGTCCTATCACTACCAAAGACCCCATGTTAAATAAGGAGGACATTCTCTCCGCTTCTGTTATAATTTTGATTCATTAGTTTGTAATAAGCTATTCTTATCAATACAAACAAAATCCCCATTTCGAAAAATCAAATTTTACACCTACAGAAGATGGCGACCACAGTGGGAGAAACCGTTTTCTCAACCGAAATGGTGGTAGTGCAATTCGACGAAGTCGCAGTTGGGACAATCGTGGAGTCCCTCGTGATCGAGTTCGACCAAGCCAAGTATGAAGAATACTTGTCTTCCTCCTCTAATGGCAATGCGTCCCGCAAGCGCCATAGAATCGTGCGTGTGGCCTAACCCCAAGCGGTTGAGGCATCCACGCCTAAGGACTCTACCCGAGCCATGGCTGGAGGTTCTATTTCCCCCAAGTCAGTCAAGGCCAAGAGGAATACCAAGAGCATAGAGTGAAAGACTGCTAGATGGGTCGCTAAACGACCCTCACAGACCCCCGCTCAAGAAGATACAATTATTCACCTCGGCACAGACCACACCATCCTAGTCTGCACAGATGCTCCTCTCTCTAAGAGAGCTCGCCAGCGGCGACAACAGGCTCTCACCCGACAAGAATCCCAAGCCTTCGCCTCTTATGACGACCTGAATTATTATTCAGGCCTGAGGAACGCCAAATGGAGACACAATCTTCTTAATGTTGGCGAGCTGAGCAAGTGAGACGAGCTCCCGCATTCAGGCGGGCTTCACTTTGACCATAGAACTCTCTGTCTCGGCAAGCTCATTGCTACAGGCGAACCTAGCAGCCTAGGCAAACCGGCAAGATTAAGTGAGCCTACCAATTCAAGCAGGCTTTGTTTTTTAGGTCATATTCCTGATTCAAGCAGACTGCCCAAGTCAGGCGAGTCTGTCCGAGCAGGCGAGCCAGTAAAGACAGGCGAATTTCACATGCGAATGTGCCTTAGTAAAGGCGAGAGGACAGGCGAGCCCTATCAAGCCTGCCTGAATATGCAAATGGCTAAAGTTTACTAACTGGCTGAACGTAAGAACCCGCCTGTCAACGTGAGCTCGCCTGAATTCAGCACTTGGTCATTCCGCCCAGTGTACTCAGGAGAGTTCATTCGAACCTCTCCCACACAGTCACATGCCTGGCCCCTCTGACTCCAGGGGTCGTCACCAGCAACCCATGGGAGATCTTTGGGATCATCTAACTTACAAGCACACTATTCATGAGGCAAATCCTTAGTGTCATTACGAGAGGCTCATCCAAGCAGTACTCACCGACTGGCAGTATGTAGGAACATCAAGATCATTGGTGTTCGAGAGGCTTGCTCAACAGCCTCCCAACTTAGGATCTTCGCATCAAAGATGTAGCCGTCGAAGGAGGCGAACTATCGATGACTTAGAGCTTCCGTCTGCTACAATCAACATGACTGGGAAGGGTAAGGCCATGTGTCTGGATTCCTCAGACTCAGACTCTTTCCTAGGGCCTAACCACCCGCTCGTCCAAAGCGAATGCGAGGGTATATTCTTACGCATGCGTACTCGAACGGGGCCAACTTCCCGCTCAATTATGTGCTCTTAGCATCTCCTTCAGGCAGTGACGATGAGGTTTGCTCAGCAATAGCTACACCCCAAACCTCAAACTCGATTCTGGGTGAGCAAGCGAGGGTTCACATGGCGGAAACCACAGATGATCAGACGATCACTCAAAAGTTTGAAGAGCATCATGCTACCATTGAATCCATAAAATAAATGTTGGAGCAACTTTTTAAGAAGAAGAAAAAGAAGAAAAGGACTACGCGCACCGTGTGGAAGCCCGCAGGAAATAAAGAATGTGTGTCTACTCCTAATCAGACGACTGAACAAGAAGATAACATCGATCCGCATTCGGATCATTCTTCCAAGTCGTCGGTAGGAACATCGCATACTGGGGGTACTTCCCGAGATAAGAGGCTCGATGAGGTCCAAAGCCAACTCGACGCCTTGAAGCTTCAACAGAACATGAACAAGCTGGGGGTGGTCAGGCCATACCCGATCGGGTGGGATACGGTCCCTTACCTAGCAAAGTTTAAACCAATAAGCTTGATACAGTTTGATGGCAAGGGCTCCCGCTCACAGCACATCCACTACTTCATATCTCAAACCAGGTTCCTCATGAGGAAGGACGCTATCCTCACCCGGCTGTTCATCGGCACCCTTAAGGGAGTAGCCTTCAAGTGGTTCTGCATGTTAGAGCCAGGCTCTATCACCTCATGGGCCGATGCGGAAAGACTCTTCTTAGCCCGCTTCTTCGATGATGATACAAAAGTATCGATGGCCACCCTCCTTGCTGAGAAGCAAAGGAAGTCAGAGTCGGTCAACGATTTCATGAAAATATTTAGGAATCGTTCAGTTCATTGTCGGGACCAAGTCTCCGAAGCCACCCTAATCGAGATGTGCCACAACAATCTCTCTATTAATATCCTGTCTAAGGTTGGCGTGGTGGAAACCCGTACCTGGAAAGAACTTGTTCGCCAAGGCGAGCAGGTAGAAAATATGATCAAGAGGCTGGAGTCCGAAGAGCCTCACCCCAAAAAGGGAGCCTGAGAACCAAGTGTAGGCGTATAAAACTGCTTATAGGTCCCTTAACACAGCTCGACACGGTGATTCGACAAACCAACAAACCATCGGGCGATATATCCAAGGATGATCGTTAGACCACAACACCAAAGCCAAGTGACACGCGACGAAGCAGATTAACGAGGCGACGAGGTTAACGAACCGCACGTAAAACAACAGAATACATCCAATCGCGTGCCCAATCAAGCTAACGGGTCGATGAATGAACTAGTCATCCAACCGTAGAGTCCACCATATCAAACAAGATCGGGAGCGGACTCGAACTTGAACACCAAAGCGGATTTACTATCAAATCAGGATCCGGACTGCCAAATCAGAGTCCAGATCAACAATGAAGTTCGGATAGAGCACAAGACCGGAAAACGGCAAAACCAAACACCTGGAGGGCTCGGCCGAGACCGAGCCACCTCTAGGTGGCTCGGTGGCCGAGCCATCTCTAGGTGGCTCGGTGGCCGAGCCACCACTTGGTGGCTCGGCCAAGGCCGAGCCACCTAGGTGGCCGGCCGAGCCACCTAGGTGGCCGAGCCACCCTGATCTGGGCCCAGATCTGAGCCCAGATCTGTATTAAAATGCCTATAAATAGAGAAGGAGGGCTGATTTTTGAAGAGACTTGGAACTTTTGAGGTGAAACTCTGCCAGATTGAGAACTGAACTTCGGAGTTTTGGAGCTTTGAAGACCCGAGCCACCTAGGTGGCCCACTTAGGTGGCCGAGCCACCCAGATCTGGGCCCAGATCTGAGCCCAGATCTGGATTGAAATGCCTATAAATAGAGAAGGAGGGCTCATTGTTTAAAGGTTGGACTTTTGATTAAACTTTGGAGGCGAAACTCTGCTGGATTGAGAGCTCAACTTCGGAATCTTGAAGCTTTGAAGACTTGGACATTTCAGATCTGGTTCTTGGCGATCATCCACGTCAAATAAGGCAGGAGTTTAAGAGAGATTAGATCTAAGATCCACACGGTCATCCTCCGGATCAAAACTTGGTTTTTGATCCCGAGAAGAGTATTGATTTCGCTTGGTCGATTTTGATTACTTAGGGCTATTATTTCCTTGGTGAAATAATCCCCTCGGCTGTTATTTCCCTTCCCGCGATGGTCCACGGATTAACCCCGGCGCAGGCAAAGAACCCACACAAGCAAGAGACCGCAAAACAGGATCTTGCGATTTGTTCCAGAAAAGGAAAGTTGTAATCTTTTAAGATTTTATTTTTGTTGATTTTGTTGTAACCGGATCTTATAAAAAGACCGGATCTTTTGTAACCGATAAACTGTTGCTCAAGAAAACAATGACATCAATGAAAGTAATTTTTCCCGCGAACAAACTGGCGATCACATTGGGAGCCACCGATCTCGCTGGCAAGATCGTTGCGTCGTAGCCGCGGATCTTGATCCCGGTCGAGGAGGAGGTCGAGTATGAATTCGACCAACAAAAGTTCGAGGAGTATCTGTCATCCTCGTCCGGATCCACCTCCCCCCTCAAGTCCAAGAAGTTCTCCTCCAGGAGAAAAGTCCGTTGGTACGAAGAAGTGCAGAGTACCAACGAAGATCTCCCCCCAATTGATGCCGAAGTTGTATCGGGTGAAGCTCCACCGACCTCTAACCAGGTCAAATCTGTTCTCGCCAATGCCTCCGTCGCTGAGGGCGTAGTAACTCTCTCAAAGAGAGCCCGCCAGAGGCGACGTCAACGCCTGGCGCGGCAATTCGCAAAGGCAATGGAGTCCACTAATGAATGACAGCTCCTCCAAGCCGCCAACGAATGAATGGGTCCGTGTCAAACGGAATCGTTCAACACTTAATGAGCGCATTCACAAGCGTCGCGCACTGTCAGCGCAAGCACGGGCTCAAGTCCAAGAAGCCCACAGAAGACTGCAGAAGGAAGTGGCCAAAAAGTCACCACCAACCCGCCAAGTATGGAGGACAAAGTCTGAAGCGGCGATTCAGGCTAAAGAGCAACCTTTGCAGTCTTCAGCAAAAGTTCAACCTCCGGCGAACCAACCTAAATCGCCGATAATTCCCATAGCTGCTCCGGGAGATCCCGCAGGACCATCCCGAAGAAGGAGGTTAGTTTTGGAGCACCTTGGTCCACTTCCCGATGAGCGATGCAAAGCTCCAGTTCAAGAACATTTGGGCCCGATAAAGAAGCCCCGAACGACTCAACATGCTGGGAGTCGCCGCCACCCTCAACATGATAAAGAGATCAGGGCAGCTAGGCGCACAAATTTGCGCATTGAAGTCCAGGAGCCTGTTGAGAACTTACGCCCACAAAGGCATGTTTCGAGGCGCGTGACTCTTGAAAGCCCAAGTAAGACAGTTCGCCCTCAGAAGGAAACATTGTCGTCTGATGACGATAGCGTTATACCTGAGAAGTCGTGCCAACACACGATAGGTTACTCCGACATTCAAACCGACGAGTTGTACTATCGTGGTGGGGGTACAAGTAAAACCAGGAAAAGGAGTCATCGAGAACTAGAAACTCAATGCCCCTGTTCCAAACTCATTCGGGCAGTATTATCTGAGTGCAACTGCATCAAGACAGTCCCTGAAAGAATTTCGGTTTTCGAATGCCTCAGTACCAAAACGCCAAAACCAAGGCCTGGGCATTTCCGACAAAGAAGAACGGTAGTTAAAGATGGAGGATTTCCGAGGGTCACCACCAATATGACCAGCAAAGGGACATCGACACAGGATAATCCCGAGTCGATTATGGAAGCACCCCGACGTATAACCCGTCTGTAGTCTGGAGCCATCATACGATGAACTTATGGTAGGATTCGTACAAGATTACATTCAGAAGATAAAGAATCGGATGCCTGCTTTGCGGTCGCATCAGATAATATAATATCCAGCGAAGGACAACCCCACGAGTCATTTATGATAATCGCGGAACAAGTGGCCAAGATGCTCGAAGAAGCCATGGCTAAACAACAGCAGAGCTTTAGGTTCGAAATGCAGATGGCCATGCAGAATATGAGAGAAATGCATGACCAACAAATCCAAGCACTGACAAACCAACAAGGCGAACCAAGTCGTCGTAACCAGGTTAATCAGGAAGATGAGGACACGGGTGCAGATGAAGCTCATAATGCCAATAATCCTCCCGTCAATGCAGGGGTGGTATCAAGAATGCTAGTCATAACGCCACACTTCCACCTCAGAATCGTGCTAACGAAAATACAGGTGAAAGTTTGAAGATTAAAAACCTTGAGAGCAAAATCAATACGTTGATTTCTGCTCAAGAGATGAAAAAGACGGGCATTCCTTGTCCATACCCAAGAGAATGAGAATCAATCCCGTATCCGGCGAAGTTCTATCTAATTAACTTTACGCCGTTTGATGGGGAGGGTTCACCCACTCAGCATTTGTTTTACTTCAAATCACACCTAGGGGTTATCTCTGGTAATGAGCCTCTGATGGTACGGTCCTTCGTTAGCACTCTTCGTGGAGCCGCCTTCGATTGGTATCACCGCCTCAAGCCAGGAAGTGTGAATAGCTGGGACGACATGAAGACTAAATTCCTCACTAACTTCTTTGACGATGACACCGAGATATCCATCGGGTCGTTGCTTGACGAGAAACAGAAAGACGGAGAATTAGTTGATACATTCGTCAAAAGGTTCCGGAACAAGACGATGAACTGTCGGGACCCGATCACTGAGGAGTTCATTCTCCAGACTTGCCACAACAACCTCGCATTAGACGTGTTGGAAGCAATGGGGACAGCACCGTCCAAAACATGGAAGGATTTGAAGGTCCAAGGAGAGCAAGCCGAGCGATTCCTCAAAAGGAAGAAGGCCGAGAGGAGCCAACCGATGGCTAATCCTCCGAACTCGAACTTCGCCTCCTGTGATAGGGGCAAGGCACCTGCAGTGGCTGTTGATCAAACGTCGCAACAGCAGCCCCAGAGACAGCAGAAGGCTTCGGATCAGAGGCTCCAAAAAGAGTACTCATTCAAGGACGAAGACGTTCCAGCCATCTTCGAGATCCTTCTCGAAAGCAACAAGATCAAGTTGCCACCCATCACAAATCAGGAGGAAGCTGACAATACTACGGATACGAAGTACTGCGCGTACCACAGGAGGATCCTTCATCCCACCAAGGCGTGCTTTACTTTAAAGAACAGCATCCAAACCTTGGTTGAAGCCGGCGTTATAACGCTAGGATAAGCCAATTGAGAACGGCAAGACTCCGACAAATAAAAGTGATAAGTAAAACATCCACATTTAAACTCTAAATGTCGGAATGTTTTCCATTATTGTTATCAAATTCACTAATTCTCATGAGTTATCTTGTTGAGACGAGATTCGATCCTTTTGACAGATTAATCTTTCCTCACAAAAATCCCCCACTGATCAAGTCAATTGACGGTGGGTCCACTAAATTTTCTGTCCGCCAATTCATGGCAATTTCCAAAGCTTGACGTGTTAAGTCCTGATTACTTAACGTCAAAACCCTTCATCGAGTGGCCAGTACAAACCAGTATTTCTACTGCTACTTGTATTCCACTCCCTTTGTTTTCAGGTCAAACCTATAAAAGTTAGGGCCACAACCAAAATCTCCTCTCGATTCCTTCAATGAACGAGAGGCCCATAAATTGAGCGATCAAACCTTCCTACAGTTAGGATCGTCTTAAACCTCCCATTCGGTCAAACCTTCCTACAGTTAGGACCAAAACCAAAATCCCCTCTCGATTCCTCCAATGAACAAGAGGTCCATTTTCAAATCGAGTGATCAAACATTCCTATAGTTAGGATCATCTCAAACTTCCACTTGGTCAAACCTTCCTACAGTTAGGGCCAAAACCACAATTCACTCTCGATAAACGAGGAATTCACCTTTAATTCGGTAATCCAACCTTCCGACAGTTAGGATTATCCGAATCTGTCCGATTCTCGGAGTGGAGAATCCACTTCTAGTTTCTTTTGCACTGGAAATAGAATATAAAATTCTTCCTTTCCAGAATCAAGGAATAGAATATAAAATTCTTCCTTCCTTGTATTCGGGTTCGCCTTCACCCTAAAAGAAGACCGGAAAATAGAATATAAAATTCTTCCTTTCCCATACCAACCTTTTCCAAGAATTTATCAATCTAGGATTCATCCTAGGAAGTTTATCCCGAATCCTAAGCAGAGATAAGCTTGCGCCTAACACGCGCTGCCGGTTTAGTCTTTCTCCGTAGAAAAAGACACCAGAGTTCGATTCTGGGTATCCTATCCTGAAACCTAAACAGGGATAAGTCTACGCCTAACCCGCGCTGCCGGTTAGTTCTTAACCGTTAAAAAGAACACCCGCTCACATATTCAACATTGTGGCAGGTTGTTATTAATAACACCAAAATCCATGCATTACACGCATGGGGAATATCATCCTGAATCCTAAGAAAGGATATGCTGACGCCTAACACGCGTCGCCGGTTTAGTCTTTCTCCATGGAAGAAGACACCAGAGTTCGATTCTGGGGTATCCTATCCTAAACCCTAAACAGGGATAAGTCTGCGCCTAACCCGCGCTGCCGGTTAGTTCTTAACCGTTAAAAAGAACACCCGCCCACATATTCAACATTGTGGCAGGTTGTTATTAATAACACCAAAATCCATGCATTACACGCATGGGGAATATCATCCTGAATCCTAAGAAAGGATATGCTGACGCCTAACACGCGTCGCCGGTTTAGTCTTTCTCCATGGAAGAAGACACCAGAGTTCGATTCTGGGGTCAAGGATAAGTCTGCGCCTGACACGCGCTGCCGGTTAGTTCTTAACCGTTTAAAAAGAACACCCGTTCACATATTCGACATTGTGACAGGTTGTTATTAATAACACCAAAATCCATGCCTTACACGCATGGGGAATTTCATCCTGAATCCTAAGAAAGGATATGCCGACGCCTAACACGCGTCGCCGGTTTAGTCTTTCTCCGTGGAAGAAGACACCAGAGTTCGATTCTGGGGTATACTATCCTGAAACCTAAGTAAGGATAAGTCAGCGTCTAATACACGTTGCCGAGTAGCCTATTTCCGTAACAATGGCGAAGTCTACGTATTCGAAGTCGTAGCAGCGAGTCTAAGGGAGTTCATTCCGTTAGCACAACGTCACATGCGGAACGGATTTAGACAATCCGCATGCTAGCCCGACTCAAACGGTAGTCGGTAAAGGCTAATCAAATCCGTTGAAGGCTGGGGGTTAGCCAAAAATTCTAAAGTCAACGCCTAACACGCGTTGCCGGGTAGCCTATTCCAGTAACAAATGGTAAAGCCTATATATTCGACATCATAGCATAAAGTCTCAGAGAATTCACTCTCTTAGCACAACGTTACATGCAGAACGGATTTAGACAATCCGCATGCTAGCCCGACTCAAACGGTAGTCGGTAAAGGCTTATCAAACCCGTTGATGGCTGAGAATTCGCCAAAAATTCTATAAATACGAGTCATTGATGCATCAACTTTATGAGTTGGTCTCGTGACTTGGGCATCCAACAACTTCGGGATAATATCCATATATGCAGACGAAACAACTGTAATAGTTGGTCCTGCAGCCCCAAATTTGAGACCGCCACGCTCCAATTCCTTAAGAGCTTAAAATGTGTAGACTCCAGTAGACGTACGAGTATAAATTATGTCAAACGCCGGACAACGCGTTGTAAATGAAGACTCAACGCCAACAATCGATGGTCAGTTCTGTGTTGAAACAACAAACACGAGCTAAAGATCAGAAAATCAGGAATTGACTTCAAGTTTAAAATTCTGACAACGGTCAAACAATAAATGCAGCACCGGAACCCTTGCAGACATTCGACAAAGCACCGAATAGCCTGGAGGATTGAAGGAATCAAGAATAGAAGCCATTCCAAGGTCCCGTTACACCGATTGAAGGTTGGGACAATTATATCCAAAGTATTCCAGACTCTTCTATAAAAGAATGAGGCTGAAATACTTTGGAGGGGGTATCTGTAGGCGTATAAAACTGCTTATAGGTCCCTTAACACAGCTCGGCATGGTGATTCGACAAACCAACGAACCATCGAGCGATATATCCAAGCATGATCGTTAGACCACAACACCAAAGCCAAGTGACACGCGACGAAGCAGATTAATGAGGCGACGAGGTTAACGAACCGCACGTAAAACAACAGAATACATCCAATCGCGTGCCCAATCAAGCTAACGGGTCGATGAATGAACGAGTCATCCAACCGTAGAGTCCACCACATCAAACAAGATCGGGAGCGGACTCGAACTCGAACACCAAAGCGGATTTACTATCAAATCAGGATCCGGACTGCCAAATCAGAGTCCAGATCAACAATGAAGTTCGGATAGAGCACAAGACTGGAAAACGGAAAAACCAAACACCTGGAGGGCTCGGCCGAGACCGAGCCACCTCTAGGTGGCTAGGTGGCCGAGCCATCTCTAGTGGTGGCTCGGCCAAAACCGAGCCACCAAGGTGGCTCGGTAGCCGAGCCACCTAGGTGGCCGGCCGAGCCACCTTTTGGGTGGCTCGGTGGCCAAGCCACCTAGGTGGCCGAGCCACCTTGGCCGAGCCACTTAGGTGGCCGAGCCACCTGGCCGAGCCACCCAGATCTGGATTAAAATTCCTATAAATAGAGAAGGAGGGCTCATTGTTTAATGGTTGGACTTTTGAATAAACTTTGGAGGCGAAACTCTGCTGGATTGAGAGCTCAACTTCGGAATCTTGAAGCTTTGAAGACTTGGACTTTTCAGATCTGGTTCTTGGCGATCATCCACGTCAAATAAGGCAGGAGTTCGAGAGAGTTTAGATCTAAGATCCACACGGTCATCCTCCGGATCAAAACTTGGTTTTTGATCCCGAGAAGAGTATTGACTTTGCTTAGTCGATTTCGATTACTTAGGGCTATTATTTCCTTGGTGAAATAATCCCCTCGGCTGTTATTTCCTTCGTAAAATAACACCTGTCATACCGTGTAGATCCGACCGGATCAAGATCACACGGTGGTCCACGGATTAACCCCGGCGTAGGCAAAGAACCCACACAAGCAAGAGACCGCAAAACAGGATCTTACGATTTGTTCCAGAAAAGGAAAGTTGTAATCTTTTAAGATTTTCTTTTTGTTGATTTTGTTGTAACGGGATCTTATAAAAAGACCGGATCTTTTGTAACCGATAAACTGTTGCTCAAGAAAACAATGACATCAATGAAAGCAATTTTTCCCACGAACAAACTGGAGACCACAGTGAGAGCCACCGATCTCGCTGCCGAGATCGTTGCGTCGCAGCCGCGGATCTTGATCCCGGTCGAGGAGGAGGTCGAGTATGAATTCGACCAACAAAAGTTCGAGGAGTATCTGTCATCCTCGTCCGGATCCACCTCCCCCCTCAGGTCCAAGAAGTTCTCCTCCAGGAGAAAAGTCCGTTGGTACGAAGAAGTGCAGAGTACCAATGAAGATCTCACCCCAATTGATGCAGAAGTTGTATCGGGTGAAGCTCCACCGACGTCCAACCAGGTCAAATCTGTTCTCGCCAATGCCTCCGCTGCTGAGGGCGTAGTAACTCTCTCAAAGAGAGCCCGCCAGAGGCGACGCCTGGCGCGGCAATTCGCGAAGGCAATGGAGTCCACTGACGGAATCTGCTATAACGTGGATCTGAAGAGCAGGAGAGGCAAACAGCCTCAACAAACAATGAATGGCAGCTCCTCCAAGCCGCCAACGAATGAATGGGTCCGTGTCAAACGGAATCGTTCAACACTTGATGAGCGCATTCACAAGTGCCGCGCACTGTCAGCGTAAGCACGGGCTCAAGTCCAAGAAGCCAGCAGAAGACTGCAGAAGGAAGTGGCCAAAAAGTCGCCACCAACCCGCCAAGTATGGAGGCAGAAGTCTGAAGCGGCGATTCAGGATAAAGAGCAACCTTTGTAGCCTTCAGCAAAAGTTCAACCTCCGGCGAACCAACCTAAATCGTCGAAAATTCCCATAGCTGCTCCGGAAGATCCCGCAGGACCATCCCGAAGAAGGAGGTCAGTTTTGGAGCACCTCGGTCCACTTCCCGATGAGCGATGCAAAGCTCCAGTTCAAGAACGTTTGGGCCCGATAAAGAAGCCCCGAACGACTCAACATACCGGGAGTCGCCGCCACCCTCAACATGACAAAGAGATCAGGGCAGCTAGGCGCACCAATTTGCACATTGAAGTCCAGGAGCCCGTTGAGAACTTACGACCACAAAGGCATGTTTCGAGGCACGTGACTCTTGAAAGCCCAAGGAAGGCAGTTCGCCCTCAGAAGGAAACATTGTCATCTGATGACGATAGCGTTATACCTGAGAAGTCGTGCCAACACACGATAGGTTACTCCGACCTTCAAACCGACGAGTTGTACTATCGTGGTGGGGGTACAAGTAAAACCAGGAAAAGGAGTCCTCGAGAACTAGAAACTCAATGCCCCTGTTCCAACCTCATTCGGGCAGTATTATCTGAGTGCAACTGCATCAAGACAGTCCCCGAAAGAATTTCGGTTTTCGAAAGGCTCAGTACCAAAATGCCAAAACCAAGGCCTAGGCGTTTCCGACAAAGAAGAACGGTAGTTAAAGATGGAGGATTTCCGAGGGTCACCACTAATATGACCAGCAAAGGGACATCGACACAGGATAATCCCGAGTCGATTATGGAAGCACCCCAGCGTGTAACCTGTCTGCAGTCTGGAGCCATCATATGATGAACTTATGGTAGGATTCGGACAAGATTACCTTCAGAAGATGAAGAATCGGATGCCTGCTCTGCGGTCGCATCAGATAATATAGTATCCAGCGAAGGACAACCCCGCGAGTCACTTATGATAAGCGCGGAACAAGTGGCCAAGATGCTCGAAGAAGCCATGGCTAAACAACAGGAGAGCTTCAGGTTCGAAATGCAGATGGCCAAGCAGAATATGAGAGAAATGCATGACCAACAAATCCAAGCACTGACAAACCAGCAAGGCGAACCAAGTCGTTGTAACCAGGTTAATCAGGAAAATGAGGACACGGGTGCAGATGAAGCTCATAATGACAATAATCCTCCCGTCAATGCAGGGGGTGGTATCGAGAATGCTAGTCATAACGCCACACTTCCACCTCAGAATCGTGCTGACAAAAATACAGGTGAAAGTTTGAAGATTAAAAACCTCGAGAGCAAAATCAATACGTTGATTTCCGCTCAAGAGATGAAAAAGACGGGCATTCCTTGTCCATACCCAAGAGAATGGGAATCAATCCCGTATCCGGCAAAGTTCAATCTAATTAACTTCACGCCGTTTGATGGGGAGGGTTCACCCACTCAGCATTTGATTTACTTCAAATCACACCTAGGAGTTATCTCTGGTAATGAACCTCTGATGGTACGGTCCTTCGTTAGCACTCTTCGTGGAGCCACCTTCGATTGGTATCGCCGCCTCAAGCCAGGAAGTGTGAATAGCTGGGACAACATGGAGACTAAATTCCTTACTGACTTCTTTGACGATGACACCGAGATATCCATCGGGTCGTTGCTTGACGAGAAACAGAAAGACGGAGAATTAGTTGATACATTCGTCAAAAGGTTCCGGAACAAGGCGATGAACTGTCGGGACCCGATCACTGAGGAGTTCATTCTCCAGACTTTCCACAACAACCTCGCATTGGACGTGTTGGAAGCAATGGGGACAGCACTGTCCAAAACATGGAAGGATTTGAAGGTCCAAGGAGAGCAAGCCGAGCGATTCCTCAAAAGGTAGAAGGCCGAGAGGAGCCAACCGATGGCTAATCCTCCAAACTCGAACTTCGCCTCCCGTGATAGGGGCAAGGCACCTGCAGTGGCTGTTGATCAAACGTCGCAACAGCAGCCCCGGAGACAGCAAAAGACTTCGGATCAGAGGCTCCAAAAAGAGTACTCATTCAAGGACGAAGACGTTCCAGTCATATTCGAGACACTTCTCGAAAGCAACAAGATCAAGCTGCCACCCATCACAAATCAGGAGGAAGCTGACAATACTACGGATCTGAAGTATTGCGCGTACCACAGGAGGATCCTTCATCCCACCAAGGCATGCTTTACTTTAAAGAACAACATCCAAACCTTGGTTGAAGCCGGCGTTATAACGCTAGGATAATCCAATTGAGAACGGCAAGACTCCGACAAGTATAAGAGTATAAACTGCTTCTCAATCCTCCGACCGGTATAAGAGGTTAAACTGCTCCCTGATACTCCAACATGTATATGAGTCTAAACTGTTTCATTTCTTTCACGGGAAGTTCCTGGAGAATTTTTATATGTAATATTCTTAAGGATAACCCGGTCATGTAACTAAGTACAATGTCGGACCCAGTTCCATAAGGAAAGCTGGGGGTGGATTATTCATGTATCGGGAAGTTCCCGAAAGAATACCACGGGTGATATTCTTAGGGATAACCCAATCACTATAAAGGTGATAAGTAAAACATCCACATTTAAACTCTAAAGGTTGGAATGTTTTCCATAATTGTTATCAAATTCACTAATTCTCATGAGTTATCTTGTTGAGACGAGATTCGATCCTTTTGACAGATTAATCTTTCCTCACAAAAATCCCCCACTGATCAAGTTAATTGACGGTGGGTCCACTAAATTTTATGTCCGCCAATTCATAGCAATTTCCAAAGCTTGACGTGTTAAGTCCTGATTACTTAACGTCAAAACCCTTCATCGAGTGGCCAATACAAACCAGTATTTTTACTGCTACTTGTATTCCACTCCATTTGCTTTCAGGTCAAACCTATAAAAGTTAGGGCCACAACCAAAATCCCCTCTCGATTCCTTCAATGAACGAGAGGCCCATAAATTAAGCGATCAAACCTTCCTACAGTTAGGATCGTCTTAAACCTCCCATTCGGTCAAACCTTCCTACAGTTAGGACCAAAACCAAAATCCCCTCTCGATTCCTCCAATGAACAAGAGGTCCACTTTCAAATCGAGTGATCAAACCTTCCTATAGTTAGGATCATCTCAAACTCCCGCTTGGTCAAACCTTCCTACAGTTAGGGCCAAAACCACAATTCACTCTCGATAAACGAGAAATTCACCTTTAATTTGGTAATCCAACCTTCCGACAGTTAGGATTATCCGAATCTGTCCGATTCTCGGAGTGGAGATCCCACTTCTAGTTTCTTTTGCGCTGGAAATAGAATATAAAATTCTTCCTTTCCAGAATTAAGGAATAGAATATAAAATTCTTCCTTCCTTGTATTCGGGTTCGCCTTCACCCTAATAGAAGACCGGGAAATAGAATCAGGCCCTCTACGACACGAGAGTCCTAAAAAAAGGAGAAGGTGCAAAAGAAGGTGACTACGAACATTGTCACCCTGAGTTTCGGGACGGATCTCCCAGAAGGTCATGCGCTGGCAGGAGTGGTTCCTATCCCCCGGGTGGTACTAAAAATCACTAATGTCGATCCTCACAATCAGCGAGATAAAAGCCTGGAATCACATATCATGCCATCAGGACAGATGATGTGGGTCCACCCGGACTTCCTCAGTGATGAGCAGTGGACTTCAAAGCCTTCGGGGAAATCCCAAGGCAAGCCCTGTAATGCCATTTCCGCTATTCTCGATGGAGACAAAGCATAGATGACCACCCTCACCGACTCTGACAATGAGACAGACGTGTTGGCCACTAGAGCAGGCAGGGAATTCGCCAAGAACTACTCTCTGAGGGAAGAAGATCCGACAGGACCCTCTACGAGGCCACGGGCAATGGGCCACCTGAATCCCGATGGGCCAAGTTCCAGCAGTCAACCCTTCTGGTTCAACGTGCTCGCACAACTAAAGAACATTCCAGCCAGGATTACCTTGTATGAGCTCCTGTGGTTGTCCAAACCCACACGGGAAGCTCTATAAGAAGCGCTGGCCGACTCAGAATGCTTCGCCACCCACTTCTTACCCGATGTAGAAGAAGATGCCGATCGAGGGTGTCCGCGATGTTGCCAAGTGACTGAACAGTAAGTCCCTTGCATCACCTTCACCCCTGATGACATGGTAATCAAGAGTATGTCTCATGACCGACCCTTGTACTTCACAAGGTATATTGGTTCTTCCAAGGTGGACAGAATCCGAGTCGACCCTGGATCTGCACTAAGCATCATCCCCCTAAAGCTCATCAAGCACTTGGGGATGCCCCAGAAGCATCTATCCACAACAAAAGGAGACATGAAGACGGAGGTGACTTGCTACTACTACTATCTTTGGCTTTAATGCTACCGGAACCCGGCTGCTCGGCAATATTCACCTTAAGTGCGGTTTTGGCGACATGAAGACGGAGGTGACTTGCTACATCATCGACGGCGAGCCTTCCTATTACATGTTGTTAGGGCGACCATGGATTCACAACAACCGCATAGTCCCGTCCATGTTGCATCAGTGTTTGAAGTACGTGGACCACTACGGCCAAGTGAAAATAGTGTTTGCCGACAAACAACCCTTCAAGGGAGTCGAGAATTACTTCGCAGATTCCCTGCTATACCAGGACCTCGACAAGCTACCAGCCGAAGAACCCGAAAGCGGTAATGAGGAGGATAGCAAACTCGAGTACCACGATGGCCTTATTTTGGACGAGTTTGAACTAATTATAATAAGCTATGAAGGCTATGATGTAACCGACGCTAACCAAGCGTACAGGATTATCCTGAATGAAAAGTTTGATTTTGCTTACTTATTATCTTGTCCGAAGTCTGATGATGACGGGCCCAGTGATTCAATTTTGGGGTTGTACAATGACTCTTCCTTACACTTGCCTGTGTGCTCATCATATTGTTTGACCCTAGAGGGGGTGATTAGGGTCTTATGCTAATCTAATCCGATTAAATGCCAATTAAAATTAATTAATGAGTTATCCTAGCAAGAATAAAATACCACAAGATATATGAGCTAGGATAAGCAATGTAAACAATGAGATATATCCTATATGATGAAATATATATATGCAAGGATATATAAACTAACACAAGATAATATATCCTACCAAGAAGATATACAATATGATATATGTAAGGATATATAAACTAACACAAGGGGTAAACAATATAAACAAGATAGTGGATGATATAGATAATGAGCTAATGACAATGGCGATATAAGATATGAACATAAATATGAATGAACGCCAAAGCACACTCAAACAAGCAATATGATCACGGAGTTCGGACCTTCCGTCCTACGTCTCCGCTCCCCACTCCCGGGGAGAAATCCACTAACATAAATCCCCGACTCTCACCACACACTCCTCACTCGGTGTACAAGTGTATTACAAAGTGAATCTCACAATAAGCACAATATAACAAATGATTGTTCTCAACTATGGATGAGAACACAATTAAGCACAACTCAAAGTTACAAACTCTCACCACCCAACTATACTATGTATGTAAATACTAAAAGCTCAATGTGGGTGTGTGTAACAATGAGTAAAATGAAATCTAACTCAAATAGCAAACTAGCAATAATTAATATATGATAAATCAATAATGAAATTGCTAGGGAAAAGAGTTAGAAAACTTCTCTATAAACACAAAGAGAGGATGAGAAGATTTTGAGGATGAAATCCTCAACTGGTGATGCAAACTCCTCTTTGTAACAGCAAACCCCAAACACACTTTAAACAAACTTAAACCCTTGATTAAAACTTTCTTAAACTTGTTTTTAAAACTCTCTTCATTACTTGAAAGAAAACAGCAATGGGGTATTTATACCCACACAAAAACTCAGTCAAAAACCCCAAGCAAAAAGACAAAAACAGCCCAAAGCAACGATAATAAAACTAGCCGTTGGGAGCTGAAAAAGCTCTCGTCGGTCGACCGAAAAATTCATCGGTCGACCGGAAATTTTATCAGTCGACTGGACCGGTCGACCGATAGACTCTCTATCGCCCAGTGAGCATATGAACTCAGGTTCGGTCGACCGGTTCGGTCGACCGAAAACTGAAACACTGTTTAAAAATATCAAATAAATTCCAAAAAATGTAAAACTTTGGGGAATGATTGTAGACATGATAATACACATGCTACAAAAACTGGTTATCAGAAAGGACCTCCCAAATAAAAAATATCATCATTTTACAAAATAGTCCAAAACATGAAAATATGAGATACTTGAATTTTGATGTTTTGACATAAACCAACTTTTGAAACTTTGTGAAATGTTTTTATAGACTTAATAAAACATGTATAAACTGATATTGAAGTATACAAACTAAGAATACAATATTTTCGCAAAATTACATATTCTATGCAATGTTTTCAAAAACACAATAGAAAATATGAAATATATAATTTCATATATATAATCATAAAAACTCAAAACACATGTATGTATATATATAACTATATATATATGCATAGAAACCAAAACTTATATATATATATAACTATATACATATACGAAGAAACCAATAAATGTGTGTGTATAAGATATTGAGCTTAACGTACTTAACACACATAATATAAATCCTAAACTAAATTACCCAAGCTTGATCATGATCTTCAATAAGCTCAACTTGGTACACGTGCGGATGAAGCTTGAACTTGATCTTTAACTTGAATTGTTGTATAGGCTTCAATCCGACATTCCGGAGCTTAAAGTACTAACACACATAATATAAAATCTAAAACTAATTTACCCAAGCTTGATCTTGATCTTCATTGAGCTCAACTTGGTACACGTTGCGGATGAAGCTAAACTTGGATCTTGAACTTGAATTGTACGATGCTTCACTCCACAGTTCCGCCAACCTCCTCTTGATATGATCGTGTAGGCTTAATCCATCCAACCTCCAACTCGTTGTTTGCCTAGAATAAATACGAAAACTCAAACACTAGACAAACAACATTAGAAGTAAATTGTTTGTTAAACATTATCAAAACAAGAAGGCCAACAATCTCCCCCTTTTTGATGATGACAAACAATTTACAAAAAGAAACATATGCATGAAGTAAACGAGTATATAATTTATAATTCACATGCATATAAACAAAAAAGAATATACTCACAATATTTCTCCCCCTTTGACAACATCAAAAAGGGGACAAAGGAATAAGAGAGCGAAAGCTCCCCCTATCAATAAGCATAGGTGAGTAAAATGCCATATGGAATATATGAAATGAATATCATGGCAAACATATGTGAGCAAGCATAAATGAAAAATATGCTAAACACCACTCACATACAAAAAGACAATATGAGAACATATATAAATATATCAAGGTAAAAAATAGTGTCTCATATCAAAGAACATAAAAACCATTTGTATATGTAGATTTATGAAATCAAAAGATGAGAAACATGAGAATCATGCAAAAAGTTTTCAAAAGAAAACAAATCAACCAAAAGAAATCATAAATCAAAGTTTAAATCCAAAAGCAATGTTTGATCAATCAAGAAAATTCTCTTTGTGGGATTTGATCAAACCACATATGGAATACATTATAAGGCACGAATAGATGATCCATAAGCACAAACACATAAATATCATCATATAAGTGAAATATAATGAATTCAAAGCAATAATCCAAAACAAAATCTTTAATAAAAGAATTTCATGAGAGGCAACAATATATCAAGCTCTTAAGCTTGTTCCAACCCATATAATCATTTTAGCATCCGGTAAACTTGATTTGGGAATAAACACCCAATAAACCCGGAGGGTTATATAAACACAAACCTCTCATCAAAATCAATACTAATAATTATGAAAACAAAAGATTTGATAAAAGAAGAAATTATTTTCATAACAAAAAGATTTTAAAACTTAATTTTCAAAACCAAGAAGAAGAAAAAGTAAAAGTACGAAAATTCTTGGTTTAACAATCATTTTGGCACCCAAGAATTTTTGGTGCCGGATTGGTTAGGGACATGACCCCTATCAATAAGGCTCAAAGCCCTAGGGTTATGAACCCTCTTGGGCGCATATGATGCACGAACACGGTCAAAACAAAAATTGTGTAAATGACATTTCCGATTGCAATTAGTGCAATGAAAGAGGCCCATTTGATTTTTTTGACCATAAGCATGTGCACGAGAAACATTAGAAACATTTGCAAACATGGATGTTCTTTTTAAATTATTTTGCAAATGTGAAACTCTCTTTAAATCAAAACAAAATTTAGCCAAATGACCAAATCGACCACAATGATCACATTTAAACACATGAGCATGCTTATGATGAACATGATGAGTATGTGCATGTGTATGTGCAAAATGTGATGATGAAGCTTGATGAGATGCACAAGAAGGGTTAATATGAGCATTAGTGGGTTTATGTGCATCATAGCAAAATTTAGCTAAATGGCCTTTTCGGCCGCAAATGGAGCATTTGTAAATCTTGCTATACATGTGTGCATGATGTGTAATATGTCTAGGTGTAGTAGCATGAGACTTAGCACACATGTCCATAAGCTTATTATTGTTAACCATACATGTTTTCAAGGTTGAATCTAAACTAGATATGTGATGTTTAACTTGACTCAACTCATCATTTTGCATACATGTATTGGACATAGAAGTAGAGCATGGATGATTATTCTTAAGAGAATCAAATTCATTTCTAATGCATTCTACTTCTAGCATGGCATCATTATTAGCATGAGTTAAGCTAGAGATAGATGATGTTAATTTTTTATTTTCCAAATTTAACAAGTCATTGTTTTCTTTAAGCATAGTATTTTCTTTTGCAATGACATCAAATTTGGACACTAGCAACTCATGATCGGATTTTAAATTAACATGCTTGCTTTTAAGATCAATAAAATTATTTTGCAATTTAGTATAGGCATGAAATAATCTTTCATATGCACAAGCGAGTTCATCAATAGATAAATCATTTTCGGAATCGGAATCGCTTACTACACTAGGACTATCGCCTAGTGGCCGTGTGCATAATGATGCTCCACACTCACTTGAAGAGCAATCCTCCAAACTACGTCGGATTTCCTTCAAGTTGCCTTGATGTGCTTCTATGAATTTCCATAAATTGTAAGCACTATCAAAATGAACAAATTTGTTAGAAAAGGATGAGTCAAAGATATTAAGAAAATATTCTAACAAAAGCTTGTTCATTTTAAACATTTTATTATCATGATTGCTCCACTTAGATTTCTCCAATGTGGGCACAATATAAGCACAATCAATAATTTTCCATAAGTCAATATTTCTAGATTCAACAAATAGTTTAAATCTAGAAGCCCATTGTGCATAGGGAAAATTAATGAATTTTAGAGCAACATTGGATTCATAGCCTAAACAAAATACATTCATATTCAAGATATATATATGAACATATGCAAGCAAGACAAATGCAATCATAACTAGATTAGCACAAAAAGATAACTTGGATCTTTAACTCAAGGCGGTTGGTCCTTAAATCAAAGAGCAGCAAGCTCTGATACCAATTGTTTGACCCTAGAGGGGGGGGTGATTAGGGTCTTATGCTAATCTAATCCGATTAAATACCAATTAAAATTAATTAATGAGTTATCCTAGCAAGAATAAAATACCACAAGATATATGAGCTAGGATAAGCAATGTAAACAATGAGATATATCCTATATGATGAAATATATATATACAAGGATATTTAAACTAACACAAGATAATATATCCTACCAAGAAGATATACAATATGATATATGTAAGGATATATAAACTAACATAAGGGGTAAACAATCTAAACAAGATAGTGGATGATATAGATAATGAGCTAATGACAATGGCGATATAAGATATGAACATAAATATGAATGAACGCCAAAGCACACTCAAACAAGCAATATGATCACGGAGTTCGAACAACGTTTACACCTCACAATACAATCACTATGTAATCACACCTCACACACTAAGTGTTGGTCCTAGCCCGTGTCCTCCTCCTCAAGTGCTCGGTTACAACCTCTCCCTGGGCACGTCAACCGACGCCACTCCTCTTGGATTCGACCCCGTCTCTCACCACACACTTCTCTCGGTGTACAAGTGTATTACAAGTGAATCCTCACAATTAAGCACAATATAAATCAATTGATTGTTCTCTAAACAAGGTGAGAACTCAATTAAGCACAACTCTTAGTCACAAACCCACAACCCCAAATTATACTATGAATGTAAATACAATAAGCTCAAAAGGTTGTGTGTGAACAAAGAGATATAAATCAAAACTAAACTCAATGTAGTTCTAGCTAAATAACAATGATAATCAAATATATAAAATAGCCAGAAATAGAGTTTAGAAAACTTCTCAATATATCAAGAGTTGGAGGGAGAATAGTTGAATGCCCAAACACCAATAGATGATCTCCTCAAGCTCTTGTGGAATTGATTCACAAAAACTAAAACACTCAAATGCTTAAAAGCTTATAAACACACTTTAAACAAACTTAAACCCTTGATTAAAACTTTCTTAAACTTGTTTTTAAAACTCTCTTCATTACTTGAAAGAAAACAGCAATGCGGTATTTATACCCACACAAAAACTCAGTCAAAAACCCCAAGCAAAAAGACAAAAATAGCCCAAAGCAACGATAATAAAACTAGCCGTTGGGAGCTGAAAAAGCTCTCGTCGGTAGACAGGAAAATTCATCGGTCGACCAGAAATTTTATCAGTCGACTGCACCGGTCGACCGACAGACTCTCTATCACCCAGTGAGCATATGAACTCAGGTTCGGTCGACCGGTTCGGTCGACCGAAAACTGACATATTCAAAAACTGGTTTGCTGATTTTAAAATGCTGTTTAAAAATATCAAATAAATTCCAAAATATGTAAAACTTTGGGAAATGATTGTAGACATGATAATAAACATGCTACAACGACTGGTTTCGAAAAAGGACTTCCCAAAAGAAAAATATCATCATTTTACAAATATATATATATATATATATATATATATATATATATATATATATATATATATATATATATATATATATATATATATATATATATATATATATATATATATATATATATATATATATATATATATATATATATATATATATATATATATATATATATATATATATATATATATATATATATATATATATATATATATATATATATATATATATATATATATACAAAGAGACCAATAAAATGTGTGTGTATAGATATTGAGCTTAACGTACTTAACACACATAATATAAATCCTAAACTAAATTACCCAAGCAATCTTGATCTTCAATTTAGCTCTACTTGGTACATATGCAGATGAAGCTAAACTTGGATCTTGAACTTGAATTGTTCGATGCTTCACTCCACAATTCCGCCAACTTCCTCTTGATATGATCGTGTAGGCTTAATCCATCCAACCTCCAACTCGTTGTTTGCCTAGAATAAATACGAAAACACAAACACTAGACAAACAACATTAGAAGTAAATTGTTTGTTAAACATTATCAAAACAAGAAGGAAACACTAGACAAACAACATTAGAAGTAAATTGTTTGTTAAACATTATCAAAACAAGAAGGCCAACACATATGTCACGAAAAGACAAGCGATCGAGTCCTTACAAGTTGTGTTTATCGTGTCCGCCCAAGATAATTATCAGAAGGATATTATCTTCGGAAGGATAGATCACCCCTTGCGCATGATGTGGGATAAGTCAGAAGGAGAGGAACCCACACCTTAGTTTTCTCAATAGAGTCAAATAGCGAATGCATGATGGGGTACATGGGCTATGACTTCACTCGTCAAGAAGGTCTGAACTACGGCAAAAGGCGAAAGACGGTTATTCGGCCCACCTATGTGCCTAAAGGAAGGCCATCAAACTACTTTAGTAAAACTCGAAGAGGCTTGGGTTACACTTCCTCCTCATCAGAGTTGTGCTACAACATCGGCGAAGACTCCGGTGATGCCCGCTCGGATGATCAATCATCAACATCCTCAGCATGGGACTCAGACGTCAGCATGGGAGACTTGTTCAAGGACCTCACAGTCAACATGACTACGACTGATCCCGCCGAAGTAGTGGAGGATGAGCAGGTTCCGCTTTATGATGAAGCATGGGACCGCCACGTTAGTGCTCAGCGGAACGGTTGCTTCGAACAGCGTGAACCACCCACTGAGGATGAAATCCTCTAGACAAACATGGCGATGAAGCCAACCCTAAGCCCATATTCATCAGTGACAGCTTACCTCCCTAGGAGAAGGAGGACCTCATATCCCTCATACGAGAATATATTAACGTCTTCACGTAGAATTATGAGGACATGCCCGGCCTTGATCCTCAGATCGCCATGCATCACCTTAATATCAGCTTAGATGCCAAGCCCGTCAAACAACAGTACAGGCGGTTCCGTCTACAAATCATGGAGGCAATCAAAGCCGAAGTAAAGAAGTTGATCGAATCCAGCTTCATCAGAGAGGAACAACATCCCGATTGGGTGGACAACATTGTTCCAGTCCTGAAAAAGAACGGTAAGATCAGTATATGCATCGACTTCAGGGACCTCAACACCGCTTGTCTAAAGGATGAGTTGTTAGACCCTAGAGGGGGGGGGGGGGGTTAGGGTCTTATGCTAATCTAATTTGATTTTATGCCAATTAAAACTATTAATAAGTTATCCTAGCAAGTATGAAATACAACAAGATACACGAGCTAGGATAGGCAATATGAACTAATGAATATATCCTAGCAAAGAGATATTACAAATATATGAGCAAGGATATATAAACAACACAAGGGTAAATAATGTAAACAAAGAAGTAGACAAACTAACTAATGAGACAAAGGCGATATGAGCAATGAGCACAAATATAAATGAATGCCAAAGCACACACAAACACAATCAAATGATCACGGAGTTCGGACCTTCCGTCCTACGTCTCCGCAACCCACTCCCGGGGAAAAATCCACTATCATAACCAGGTTTTCTACGTTCACCTGAATAACGTTTACACCTCACACTCGGTTTTCTAGCTAACCGAAAACTTTACAATCAACACTCTTGCAATCCCACTCTATACCCTCTCAAGTATTGGACCTAGACGTGTCTCTCTCAAGTGCTCGGATACAACCTCTCCCTAGGTTCATCAATCGACGCCACTCCTCTTGGGACGATCCCCGACTTACACAACATACTTCTCTCGGTGTACAAGTGTATTACAAAGTGAATCTCACAATAAGCACAATACAACAAATGATTGTTCTCTAATATAGATGAGAACACAATGTAAGCTCACACTCAATTGTTACAACTCTCACCAACCCAAATATACTATGTATGAAAATACGATAAGCTCAAGTGGGTGTGTTTAAACAATGAGTGAAATAAAATTAACTAAACTCAAATGTAAAAAATAGCTTAATAGAATGATAATCAAACAATACAAAATGTAAACCTATATAGAGTTTAGAAAACTTCTCCAATAAATGACAAGAGAGAGAGAGATGGATTAAAGCTCAAATATCAATGAATTGATCTCCACTTCCTCTTGTGGAATTCTTAAGAGAGAGAGAGATGGATTAAAGCTCAAATATCAATGAATTGATCTCCACTTCCTCTTGTGGAATTCTTCACAAACCAAACCCTTAAACAAACTTAAAACCAAACTTAAACTCTTTTAAAACTTGTTTAAAATATTTCTTGGATATAGAAAATAGTTATGACAAATGGGTATATATAGGCTAGAAGAAAACAACCCAAAAAACCCCAAAACCCCACTAAAAAACAAAAATCAGCAAGTTGCCGTTACTGTGCAACGGTAACATTGGCGGTCGAACGTGGCGGTCGACCGTGAGAAAAAAAACTACAAAACTGGTCTCTGGACTGCTGACAGTCGACCGTGGCGGTCGACCGTACTTTTTCAGATTTTGACAGATGTTGGAATTTTGCGTATCTAACTTTATAAAATCAATTAAAAATAGTAAATCAACTCTAAAAATTATGAAATACTGAAAGAAGGTTCTAAACATGTAGATAAACATGTTAGAGAAAGAATTTCTAAAATATCACTTCCCAGCTGAGAGAAATAAATGTTTGAACACAGATATACAGTTTCTAAAAAAACTGTTGAAAATATGGTTTTGTAAATTCAATTGAAAATAACAAAACAACTCTAAAATTAGTAAAACTTGGGAAAATGTTTGTATATATGATGATAAACATGTAAATGAAGAAATTTTTCAAATCGCATTTCCCAATTGTGAAAACGTATCCATTTTGTAAAAACATGCACGAACATGTGCACGAACATGAGCTTATTAAAAACTTGATTTTGTAAATTCAAATAAACATAACAAATTAATTACAAAATTGATAAAACTTTGTGAAACATTTATAAACATGAAATTGAACATGTTAGAAAAATAATTTCTCAAATTGAGTTTCCCATTTGTGAAAACTCATGTATTTTGCAAGTTTGTCCAAAACATAAAAATGTGATATACATAAAATTTGATGTTTTGACATAAACAATGTTTTGAAACCCTATGAAATAAGTTTATAGACTTAATAAAATATGTATACAATGATTGTTAAGTCCATAAACCAAAACTTGTGTGTATATATATAACTATATATATAAACCAAATATGTGTGTGTATATATGATTGAGCTTAAAGTACTAACACACATAATATAAAACCTAAACTAAATATACCCAAGCTTGATTGATCTTCGATGTAGCTCAACTTGGTACACTTGTGGATGATGCTAGAACTTGGATCTTCAATTTGAATTGCATAGGCTTCATTCCACAATTCCGCCAACCTCCATTTGATATGATCGTGAATGCTCGATTCCATCCATCCTCCAACATATTCCGCCAACCTCCATTTGATATGATCGTGAATGCTCGATTCCATCCATCCTCCAACATATTGTTTGCCTAGAATAAATATAAAACACAAACACTAGACAAATAATATTAGATGTAAATTGTTTGTAAATCATCATCAAAACAAGAAAAAGTGCGATCTCATCAGCTGAAGATGAATCCTACGAAATCATTCTTGGGGATGTCTAGCGGTAAATTCTTTGGATTCGTCGTCATAACTAAGGGAATTTGTATCGACCCTGATAAGGTGCGAGCTATCCAAGAACTTCAGCCGCCCTAGAATCTCAAAGAATTAAGAGGACTCCAGGGATGGTTGGCCTATATCCGAAGATTCATCTTAAATCTTTCGAGCAAGTGCCAACCCTTCTCCAAGTTGATGAAGAAAGGCGTTTCCTTCATATAGGACGAACTCTGCCAACGAGCATTTGAGGAAATCAAAACTTATCTTTCAAACCCCTATGTTTTGGTAGCTCCGATCTTAGGGAAGCCATTCCTCATCTATATACGGGCCATGGAGCATTCTCTTGGCGCTCTTTTGGCGCAAAACGATGATGTTGGCCATGAGCAAGGTATTTACTACCTGAGTAGGACTCTGCAGGGAGCCGAGCGACGGTACCCTATAGTCAAAAAGGAATGTCTAGCCTTGGTATTCGCCATCCAAAAGATACGACATTACCTGGTTAGCCAAACCATACATGTCATTTCTCATATGAACCCCATACGGGTCTTCATGACACAACCCGGAGCTTTAAATTGGCGCCTGGCCAGATAGGCACTCTTATTGTCTCAATACGACATTCACTTCATACCACAGAAGTCAGTCAAAGGACAAGACATCTGCGATCTCATGGCCAGCCATCCACTAGGGACGAGAGCAGACTTATTTGAAGATCTGCCGGATGAGACCTCCGAAGTTAACACAACCTCTCCCGTAGAGGTTTGGCAGATGTTCTTCGATGGTGCATCTCGTGTTGGCACGAGCGGGTCTATTATTGCAAGAGTGGGAGTGGTCTTGATTTCCCCACACAACCATGTATTACCCCGAGCTTTTTCTTTAACAGAGCCATGTACCAACAATGTGGCTAAGTACAGTACACTGCTCATTGGACTCGAACTGGCTAAGGAATTAGAGATAAAGCATCTCGAGGCTTATGGTGACTCTCAGCTCATCGTCAAATAGATGACGGGACAATACGAAGTCAGGAATGACGACTTAATCCTATGTTACAAAGTAGCTATCAAACTAGCTGAGTCATTGAAGAGCTTTCGCATTGAGCATATGCTTCGTTCCAAGAATACTCACGCAGACGCCCTAGCGTCATTAGCAGCTAACCTGGCCTAGCCGCTAGGGATGACTTAGCGTGTTACTGTCACAAGCCGACGACTCTTTCGGCCAGAAGACGCTCTGGAAGTAAACACTACTCACTAGGTCCCGGATCAACTTAGCTCGAGGGATTGGCGCTTCCCGATCATTGACTACGTTTTACACGGTATACTACCCGAAGATGTTAGGGAGAGAGAGTCTGTTCGCAGACACGCCTCAAGGTTCTAATATGACTCAACCACGAAGGCATTGTATCATAGGTCGTATGACGACATGCTGCTTCGATGTCTCTCAACGACAGAAGCACAGGAAGCTCTGCGCGAAGCCCATGACGGTACTTGTGGGGCTCACCAGCCTGGACCTAAGCTATGGGATCGCTTGTGGAGGATAGACTACTACTGGCCCGGGATGGTTAGCGATGCAGTCGCTTATGCCAAACGCTGCCACGCGTGTCAAATCCATGCGAATTACATGCACTAGCCGCCTGATGACCTGCATTCGATAACGACTTCATGGCCGTTCGAGGTATGGGGGATGGATATCGTCGGACTGATATCTCCACCATCAGCAAGAGGTCATCGCTTCATCCTTGCAATCACTGACTACTTCTCCAAATAGGTCGAAGCTGTCCCCTTAAGATAAGTCAAGACTAATGATGTGATCAGATTCATCAAACATCACGTCATATACCGATACAACGTTTCCAAGCGTATCATTCATGACAACAGCACGCAATTTGTCAGTCATGCATTTACTTGGTTTTATGACAGGCTCAGGATACAGAACCTTTCCTCCATAGCTTATAATCCCTCAGCGAACGGTTCAGCTGAGGCCTTCAACAAAACGATCGTCAAGATCCTAACCAATCTGACCTCTAATAGTAAACGTGATTGGAACGAGAAGCTTGGTGAGAGTTTATGGGCGTATCTTATGACGGTTCGCACACCGACCGGCACCACACCTTACTCATTGGTATACGGCTGCGAGGTCGTGCTACCTCTAGAAATTCAGATTCCGTCCCTCCATGTCACTCTCGCAACAGGAAAGACGGTTGAGGATAATCATCGGTAGCGTCTCATAGAACTCAAAGTGCTAGATAAGAAGCGGCTTGAAGCTCAGTAGCACATTGAGTTCTACCAAGCCCGAATAGCCAAGGCCTTTGACAAGAAAGTCAAGCGCCGATCCTTCAAGGAAGGAGAGTTGGTCCTTGCTGTTTGACGACTGATGAATCTCAACTCCAAGAAGAAGGGCAAGTTCCAACCCAAATGGGAAGGGTTGTTCATGATAGAGACAGTCTATTCGAATGGAGTTACCGCCTCCTCAAACCAAACGGCGATTAGATCATGATGCCTATCAACAACAAATTCCTGAAGAAGTACTAGCCTTAGTCCTCTTTCAATTATCTTGTTCACTCCGACTGGTATACGAGTATAAACTGCTCCTCCTTTTCACTCCAACTGGTATATGAGTATAAATTGCTCCTCCTTTTCACTCCGACTAGTACACAAGTATAAACTGCTCCTCCTTTTCACTCCGGCTGGTATACGAGTATAAACTGCTCCTCCTTATCCTCCAATCGGTATACGAGGCTAAACTATTCTTATTCCCTATCCCACCCACTAGTGGAGAGTTGGTCCTCACTGTTCGACAGCCAATGATTCTCAACTCTAAGAAGAAGGGCAAGTTCTAACCCAAATGGGAAGGGCCGTTCGTGATAGAGACAGTCTATTCGAATGGAGCTTACCGTCTCGTCAAACCAAACGATGATAAGATCATGATGCCTATCAACGGCAAATTCCTAAAGAAGTACTACCCTTAGTCCTCTTTCAATTATCCTTTTCACTCTGACTGGTACACGAGTATAAATTGCTCCTCCTTTTCTCTCCGACTGGTACACGAGTATAAACTGCTCCTCCTTTTCACTCCGACTGGTATACGAGTATAAACTGCTCCTCCTTATCCTTCAACTGGTATACGAGGCTAAACTATTCCTATTCCCCATCCCTCCCACTAGTGGAGAGTTGGTCCTCGCTATTCGACAGCCGATGATTCTCAACTCCAAGTGTACGAGGCTAAAATGCTCCTTACACCTATCACTTAGTCAGACTTCCCACAGTTAGGACCAAAGCCAAGTTCCCTCGCCAACCTTTGTAATAAGATGGTGGGTCCCCAAAACTATCAAGTTAACTGCCACCTCTGAGAGTCATTTCTCCATCAGTCTCATTCAACTGGACGGTGGATCTTGTGAAACCATCAAGTTAACTATTACCTCTGATAGTCTCCTTCAAATTTCCCTCGTCGATCCTCCCTAATAGGACGATAGGACCGCTCCCACTGTCATGTTAACACTACACCTCTGACAAAATCAACTTACCAATCCTCCCCAATAATATGGTAGGTCCTCAAAGTCACTCCAATCACGGCATTCCAACCAACTTACCAATCCTCTCCAATAGGATGGTAGGTCCTCAAAGTCGCTCCAATCACGACAATCCTTATCACGTTAACGATTACCTATGATAGCCGACACCGTCATTCCCGCGAATGACATGTCTGATCAGTCGTCACACTCATACGTCCCTGAACAATCTGATCTTTTCTGAGCATCCTAATATCCTTAGAACAATCGATGGGTGGCAGTCTACCATGTAATGGCTCCTATATTGATCAGTCATCACACTCATACGTCCCTGAATGATATGATTATTCTGACATCATCATTCCCGTAAATGACGGTGTTCGCTGATGGCAGCCTACCAGGTGATACATTCCATCGGCCCCCGAGCAGCGATTTACCAGACGATGAGTCGTTATTGGGACCCTATCTTGGTCGCGCACGCAAGTGACTCCTCTGGTTGGGCTAGGTTGTTAATGTTTAACAACATAACCCCGCCTAATTATGACTTAACAGTCATAGTTGACTCAACCCGATGCCTTGAATGGCTGAAGGGAGAGGAGGATTTTAGTACTAAGTCTACAATGAACTCCTCGACAACTCACCACACTGAGGGAAATAGTATGGCTAGCCCGACTCAAACAATAGTCGGTAAAGGCGAATCAAATTCGTTGACGGCTAAGCGTTTTCAGAAAAAAAATATCATAAACACAAGTCAACACAAGGAATAAAAAAGAAAGGGTGCATGCACAAAACAAAAAATAAAGCATCCACAAGCTGAGTTTAAGGCAATATATTTGAACAAAGTTGTGACAGTACCGAAAAAGTCATGACAAAATGTAAAAACATCCTTAAATTAAATTCAGTAGACTAAAAGAGGCGATCTTAGCCTTAACAGCTGCGAGCTCCTTCGCATGTTTGGCGCGGACCTTCTCTTCTTGTCCCACCTGGAGCTTGGCGAGGGCAGCTTTGGCATCCTCCTCTTCCTGATGTAGGGTCTGGAGGGCTTGCAGATCTGCGTTGGCGGCGCGACAGACCCTCGTATTCTCTCCCTGCAGCCTCTTCAGGTTCGCCTCCCCCTGAGTAGTTTCGGCCCCCATGTCGACGAAGTCATTGTAGGCATCCATCTCAACCGGCAAGAGATGTTGCCACTCGCGTGAGTGTGTGATCTTAGCCTCTTTCTCCGACATGCTCTTCTCTTGGGCTTCACGCTCGAGCTTCCTCTGAACCTGGGCGCTAATCAGTAGAGGCGTTGGCTCATTGCCAGGCTCCGCGTGCACCGACTCTTCAAAACAGTACTGATAATCACATTTTATTATAATTTTATACCCTCATTATTTATTTTATATGAATAAATATGCCACTAATAATTGTTTTTATCTTTAAATGCAGGTTAATGAAGAATAAATCCCAAAAATCTCATCTCTTAACAAAGGCCCCTTGATTTAATGAAGAAATGCCAAAGCCAAAAAGAAGAAATGCCAAATTGTCCAAAAGCCCAAAGCTAAAAAAAATGCCAAAGCCAAAGCCAAGAAGAAAAAATGCCAAAGTCCAAAAGCCCAAGCGCAAATACAAGAGGAGCTGCGAACATCATATTGGAGAGGACCTCACATCGATGCCAGCATCGATAGGGGCATCGATGCCAACATCAATGCCCGTATCGATGCCAGCATCGATACGCCTATCGATGCTGGCATCGATACCATCGGCCAGGCAGTTATAATCCAAAGGATGAAATTTATTGTTTTTGGATAAGATTTCAATCCAAGAGCTCTTATTCACTGATGTTTACTATAAATAGGGATAGAGAGTGAGGGGTTAGAGGTGTGAAAAATTTTGTAACTCTATTTGGAAAGGAGGGTTACTCTTAATTGAGAAGACCTTCCAAAATTGTAACTTTTTGTTGCAATCAATAAAAGAATTTTTCTTTACTTTAAAATTTTCTTTTCTTCTCTTTGTTGAATGATGAAGATGGAGATGAAGAGCAATTTGAAGGTTTGCATTTCTTTTATTTTTATTTTTTTAGTAATTTCTTTATTATTGCTTATTAGTTAGATTTACATTCATGCTTGTAGAGTAGATTTATTTTATTATCTTTTTATTTTTTTTTGCACTTTAATTTGTAGAGTAGATTTATTTTCTTGCATTTAATTTTTTGTAATTTATTTTGTAATTTAGATTTTAATTCTTTGTAGGTAGATTTATTTCGTGTTCATAGTTTAGATTTTTTTATTTTTATTTTTGTAATTAATTCTTTTTCTTCTTGCTTTTATTTCTTAAGATGTGAAATTAATTCTTGTAGCAATCTTAGAATTGTATGAAACTAGTCTAATTTCCTTTATATTGTATGAATTATTCTCTTACACTTAAAATGATCATGTTTTGGATAATCAACTAGAGAACTAATTGATAGAAGAAGAATTTGATAATCTATGCTTATCTTAAACGGTTTGATAGGTTATACTTATGAATTCTAGGATTACTATCTTGTTGTTGTTCTTATCATGATTTTTATTTTAACTTAGATAATAATTTGATAGGTTATACTTTCCTTAAATGGTTTGATAGTCTATACTTAATAAATCTAAATTGAAATATGACAAAAAGAGAATAGTTTGTATTTAATAATTGAGATTAGCTAGTGGATTCAATTCTAGATTTCTCATATCTTTAATTGAACCCTCCACCTTTTATTTTCTTGATTTTTCTCTTTCTTGCTTTTTATTCTATTCTTTGATTCTTACTTCTCTTCGCTCAAATTCAATTTATTGTTACTTGCATATATTCAAAACAATCACTCTCACTCATCATAACTCTCACACTTATTCTTTAATTCTATTTTGTCACGCACACAACATAAGAACAGATTCTAATAATCTCTTAAAATCACATTCTTCGTGGGATCGATAACTTTTTATACTATAACTTGATCAATTGTGCACTTACAATTTTGGTACATAATTATATCGCATCAAGTTTTTAGCGTCGTTACCGGGGAACAGTGCTAAGTAGGATTTTATTATTTTGGTTCTTTAACTTGTGTGTTTTCTTGTGAAGGAACCGCTTGGAGCTTGAAAATCTTGGATTGAAGATCAAGAACTTGGAGAATTGCTTTTAGGTAACTCTTCTTTCTATCATTTTTAATTCCACCCTTTTAGTTAGCTTCACAATTAGAGACAATTAGGATTAAAAAAAGATTTTTTTTACCATAATAAAATTCACCTTCCATTTGAACAAATACTAACAAGATAATAAATTCAAACAAGAGCTATCTTCTCACATTTGATTGTTGTTGACCATAATTAACAAAAAAAGATTTTTTTCCATCATTTTTAGTTGCTTTTAATTCATAGGGTTGCATTACATATAGTTAGTAGGAATTCACAAAAATAATTTGAGCATCTTGTTTTGGCACACACTTGAAAATATTTTTAAGGGCAAAACTCCATAATCAAGATAAGGTGAGGGATTTTATCACCCTTTCCTTAGCCCAAAATCATTAATTCCTCACTACACAAACCTAAGCCTTCTTAAAACTCATTAGACGTTGGCCCCTAAAGACTCGAGCTTAATAAGGAACAAGAAATCCTTAAGTGAACCGGTTCAAGTTTTCTTGGATTAGTTTGTGTCTAAGGCAATGTTTAGGGGTTGCGTAAAGCACTCCGTAAGGAACAAGGTACTTAATTGATCTTTGATCACCCTCTAGTACTATTCTTACCTGGCTAACTACCCGGGTAAAACTTTAATCTTTTCACTTTAGGAGTTTTTGGTTAGGAGCTAGTCTAGTTGAGTTAGGCTAAACCCTAGAATTACAGTAATTGAAAAGTGATTGCTTTGATTTGTTTTAGTTAGGATTTTTCTTTATCCTTTTCTTCTCATAAAAAAACTAATTTTCTTTCTTTCCTTTAAAAAAATTATTATAAAAAGAAGTTGTTTTGGTGTATGCAAACGTGGGTTAGAGATAATTCTCATCGTTTAATCCGTGTTGAACCAATCCAAGAAATGGCAAATCAACCCGTTCTCCAGGATATGTGTTACCCTACCAGAAATACAATTCCATCTTGCATAAGGCTCCCCGAGACAAATGGAGCAAATTTCGAGCTTAGACCGCATTACATAAACATGCTTCCCAAATTCCTTAGAAGTGAAACAGAAGATGCATATATTTTTATCTCGAAATTTGAGGAAGTGTGTATTTTGATTAAAATGAGAGAATTAACCGAAGATGCGATCATGCTCAGATTTATTCCATTCGCTCTCAAGGACAAAGCTAAAAATGGTTGTATACCTTACCGATAAATTTCATCTTAATTTGGGAGGAATTTGTCACCGTTTTTCTTTAAAAAAATTCCAATTCATAAAACGATAAAGCTTAGGAATAGTATTCAAAACTTCAAAATTATCCCAGGGGAGCCATTCTGGAAATATTTTGACTGATTTAAAGATCTTCTTATCCAATATCCTCATCATGGTCTCGAGAAATGGCGATTATGCCAAGTCATATATGAAGGATTGAGCTATTATTCAAAAACATCTTTAGAATCAATGTGTCAGGGAGATTTTATGAGGAAAAACGCTGATGAAGATTGGGAATTCCTAGAGGGTCTATCCGAGAAAACAATACAGTGGGAACACTGTGATGACAGGGTTTTATCAGTTCCTCAATCTAAGTCTAGTGGTCTTTCCCTGGAGTCAAACATTGCTTCTAAAGCGAAGATAGCGACGATTCTGCGGAGGTTAGAAGCCTTAGAAATTAAGGAACGAGCTCTAGCTCAAATCAATCATGTTTCTGCCCCGGGATGTCATAATTGTCAGTCTTCTACCTACGTTTCAGAGGAATGCCCTCTCTTAGGAAACAACAATGCATTAGAACAGATGAACGCTACATTACAGCGCCCTAGAAATGATCCATTTTCTCCAACCTACAATCCATGTTGGAAAAATTATCCTAACTTTGCATGGAATCAAGGAAATTCTCCCGAAAATCAAAACTTTATTCCCGCGTCGAACCCACAATTCCCTAGGGGAAATACACTTCCATTCAACGCAACAAACAATTTCCAACAAGCTAACCTAGTTTTTCTAACCCAACATCCTCATCCTCACCAGCCTACAAATCCTTCAAATTCTGATCATGACAAACGTTTGAGTGTTTTAGAAAAGAGTTTAGAAGCTATGATCAAAGCTTCTACACAAACTACCAACATGTTAACCCAGTCATCCACCACTCTAAATTCCTTTATGCAAACAACCGGTCAAGTGCTCAACTCGAACACTCAAGCCATAGCCCGGTTAGAAACCCAACTTGGGCAACTAGCCACTGCCGTGAGCGAGAGAGAGAGAAAGGAAAATTCCCAAGTCAACCTGTTGCAAACCCTAAATACAATAGATCTAGTTCATCCCAACCAGCCCATGTGAATGCAGTTCACACTTTGAGATCAGGAAAATAGATAGACAACCAAGTTAGAATGCCACCGGATCAAACCCCTTCTCCCATCCAACACATTCCTTTCGATGACCAAAATACTAAACATGAGATTGAGCCTGATCTAGATAGGTATAGGCCCATTGCCCCCTTTCCAGATAGACTCAAACCTAGAAAAAACTCCCCACAGGTTGAGAAAATCCTAGAAACTTTTAAACAGGTCAAGATCAATATCTCTTTTAGACGCAATTGAACAAATCCCCTCTTATGCAAAGTTCTTGAAAGACTTATGCACTAAGAAAAGAACCACCAATATCCCCAAGAAAGTCTTCTTAGCTGTCAACCTCAGTGAATTTTTTTTGAAACACATGTTGTTAAAATATAAGGACCATGGTTGTCCCATAATTTCATGCGTCATAGGTAACACTCACATTGATAAGGCACTTCTAGACTTGGGAGCTAGTGTCAACCTTCTTCCTTATTCAGTCTATCAATAGCTAGGTGTAGGAGAACTTAAACCGACAATATGCACTCTACAATTAACTGATAGATCCGTGAAAATTCCTAAGGGAGAGGTAGAGGATGTTTTGATCAAGGTTGGAGAGTATATTTTTCCTGTTGATTTTATTGTCTTAGAAACGCAACCTATTTGCAATCTCAAAAAGTCAAATCCCAGTCATTCTAGGAAGACCATTTTTAGCCACCTCAAATGCCTTGATCAATTGTAGGACGGGTGAGATGAAACTATCTTTTGGGAATATGACTGTTGACATCAATATCTTCAACCTAGGAAGGTAGCCTAGTGATCTATCTGATCCACCCATGGAAGTGAATTTCATTCAGAAAATATCTAGTGAGCAGCAAGAGGGAGAGTGTGAGTCAGATTCAAGTGCATTTGACTTAATGTTTGTGGAGTCTTCTGATGACGAACTAGAGTTAGATCCGCTGGTCAATCATGTTTCTACTGTTGGCTGACAACGAGAACCTTTGGAGATAGAACCACGAATCCAGCTTCGCCCATCTGTGGAGGAACTCCCTAAGTTAGAGCTCAAACCTCTACCTGAAAATCTAGAGTATGCTTACTTAGGGGAGAACAAGTCTTTACCAGTCATCATTTCTTCTGACTTAACCACCAATCAAAAGGAAGCTCTCTTAGATGTTTTAAGAGAGAATATGGAAGCCATTGGATGGACCATGGCTGATATCAAAGGGATTAGTCCAACCATTGTTCAACACCGAATCTATTTGATAGATGACGCTAAACCTACTAGAGATCCTCAATGTAGGTTAAACCCAGTGATGAAAGAAGCTGTTAGGAAAGACATTCTAAAATGTCTCGATCATGGGATCATTTATCTTATTTCTGATAGTTCATGGGTGAGTCCGGTCTAAGTTGTTCCAAAGAAATCTGGGATCACCGTGATCCAAAATGAGGCTAATGAGCCGATTCCCACTCGAATCCAAACTGGATGGCGAGTTTGCATTGACTATAGAAAACTTAACTTAGCCACTCGGAAAGATCACTTCCCTCTTTCTTTCATTGACCAAATGTTAGAGTGCTTAGCAGGACACGAGTTCTATTGTTTCCTGGATGGATATTCAGGTTACAAACAAATCCCTATCGCTACAGAAGATCAGGAGAAAACTATCTTTACTTGCCCGTATAGAACATTCGCATACTGGCGCATGCCTTTTGGGCTGTGTAACACACCTGCCACTTTCCAACGTTGCATGATCAGTATTTTTTCCGACATGGTAGAGAGATTTTTAGAAATTTTCATGGACGGCGTTTCCATTTTCGGTGACACATTTTTCCAATGTTTGCATCATCTTAAACTGGTCCTAGAACGGTATAGGGAGAAAAATCTGACTCTCAATTGGGAGAAATGTCACTTCATGGTCAAACAGGGCATTGTCTTAGGACATATAGTTTCCAACAGAGGAATCGAAGTAGACAAAGCTAAGGTAGATCTCATTTCTAACCTTCCTCCTCCCAAAACTGTCAAAGATGTCAGATTATTTCTTGATCATGCTGGTTTTTATCGATGTTTCATCAAGGATTTCAGCAAAATTGCTAGATCCTTGACCAATCTCTTAGCTAAGGATACATCATTTGTCTTCTCTCCTAAATGTCTCAAAGCTTTCGAATTTCTAAAAAAGGAGCTGACCACAGCTCCTATCATTCATGCACCGGACTGGACCTTACCCTTCGAACTGATGTGTGATACATCTGATTTTACGATTGGTGCTGTTTTAGGACAACGGTTTGATAAAAAACTGCATGTGATCTACTATGCCAATAGGACTCTGAACGATGCCCAGTAAAATTACTCTGTCACGGAAAAAGAGTTTTTAGCTGTAGTCTTTGCTTTAGAAAAATTCAGGTCCTATCTCATCGGTTCTTTAACCAAAGTTTTCATATATCATGTCGCACTAAAGTATCTTTTGACCAAAAAGGATGCTAAAGCACGACTCATTAGATGGATTCTCCTACTTCAAGAGTTTGACATTTAAATTCTTGACACAAGAGGAACAGAGAACTCCGTAGCAGATCACCTCTCTCGACTCCCGAATGCACCAACATCAACCGTCCCGATCAACGAACATTTTCCGGATGAACAACTCTTAAAAATCCAATATGTTCCATGGTTTGCTGACATCGTGAATTACATAGTCATGAAACAGATCCCTTCTCATTGGTCTAAACAGGATAGATCCTATTTTCTCTTCCAAATAAAATACTTTTACTGGGATGATCCATATCTGTTTAAATACTATCCTGATCAGATCTTTAGGAGGTGTGTTCCCACTGAAGAAACTAGGAGTGTTCTATCCTTTTATCATGAGCAAGCGTGTGAGGGCCACTTTGGCCTAAGAAAAATAGCTGAAAAAATTCTTTAATGTGGGCTATATTGGCCAACTCTTTTCAAGGATTCATACGAGTTTTGCAAAACCTATAACCACTGTCAGCTTTTAGGAAAAGTCACTAGAAGAAATATGATGCCCTTACAACCCATCTTCTCTGTTGAACTTTTTGATCTGTGGCATATCTATTTCATGGGACCATTTCCAAATTCCTTTGGAAATGCTTACATTATAGTAGTTGTCGAATACATGTCAAAATGGGTTGAGGCGATAGCTTACAAAACTAATGACAACAAGGTCATTGTCAAGTTTTTGAAAGAGAACATTTTTG
>NC_033803.1:26718237-26720737 GCF_001876935.1 Asparagus officinalis | reverse complement strand
CCAAGAGGATGGCGAGTGTGCTATATAAGTGAGGTCTCGACGGTCAAGATCCACAGGCTCAACTAGATTGATCGGCTCTGATTAATCATGGCAGTTCGAATTCGATGGCCATGAACGCCATGACCTTCAGAATTCCGAACCAACGGTCCAGATCGAAGTACAGAAGACGAGGCACCCCATCGCTTCGCGTTTAATACGGAACGACATGTCCACATCGTCTTAGTTGGTGAGCACGTAGGTCTATGGATGGACATGTGGCTCGCCCACCCCAGACTCGCATGCGTTCCAGTTCGCCTTATGCTTCAAACTCGCCTGTGATTCAGAGTTCGCATGATAAATGGAATCCACCTAAGGTTGGAGTTCGCCTACGACTCGAACTCGCCTAAGCATGAATTCGCTTGCGGCTCGAATTCGCCTAAGCTAGAGTTTGCCTACGGCTCAAACTTCGCCTAAGCTGGAGTTCGCCTATAGCTCGACTTCGCCTAAGCATGAATTCGCCTACAGCTCGACTTTGCTCGACTTCGCCTAAGCTGGAGTTCTCCTACGGCTCAACCTCGCCTAAGCATGAATTCGTTTACGGCTCGAATTTGCCTAAGCTAGAGTTCGCCTACAGCTCGAACTTGCCTAAGCATGAGTTCACCTACAGCTCAAACTCGCTTACGCATGAGTTCGCCTACGGCTTGAACTCGCCTATGCTTAATTCAAATCTGCCCACGGCTTAAATCCTTCTGATTCACGCTCATTAACGGTCTGAGCTTGCCTTTTGCAAACTCGCTGAAGGATATAAGTGTTGGACAATGAGAGGTAATAATAAACAACAATGAGGAGTATATGCACTACACATTGGGAAACTAAGAAAGCATAAATTTCATCCATCGACTAGTTTTAAGACAATACATTCAAACAAGTTATGATCCTACAATCAGATAAGTCATAACATTACATCTAAAATGAAATTAGCCAAAATGTCTTAAAACTACTTCAACCCTACAAGCTTAGTCCAGTAAGCTGAAGGACGCAAGCTCCGCTTTAGCAGCGGCTATTCTATTTGCATGGCCCTCTCGAGCCTCGTCCCCCGCCTCCTTCTGGATTCAAGCCTCGAAGATTGAGGTGGTAGCAGCATCCTCTTGACGTAGCGTATGAAGGTTTCGGGTCACCTCTCTAGCAGCTCTGCAGGCCTCCTCGCTCTCAAACTGCAACCCTCTCAGCGTCGTCTCCTCGTGAGCTAGCTCGGCCCTCAAGCGGGCGATGGTGGAGTTGGAGGCGTCCTCATGGCCTATAGTAAGCATTGTTGGCCAGTCAGGTGAGCAATATGGGACTCCAATTCAGTTATGTCCCTCGCTCGGACCTCCTGTTCCCACATCGCCTGACGTCGGGCCTGAGCTAAGAGTTGCTCCACGTCAGCCCCCAGGTCCGCCTGCAGCAGATTCTCCAAGTGGGTCAGGCCTGAGCTAAGAGTTGCTCCACGTCAGCCCCCAGGTCCGCCTGCAGCAGATTCTCCAAGTGGGTCAGGCGTGACTCCAAATGAAGGAGCCTCATCAAACAACACGTAGCAAGTTGGGATTCGCCCAACCACCTAATGCCAGCCACACGATCTAAGAGAGACTGTTTGAAATCAGCGTAAGTCCCCCAACCAAAGGTGACGATGGAGATCACTTGCTTGGTAGCATTCTCCAACTCATTAACGCGAGCCTGCATAGAGAGAGAGCATGGAGAAGCGGGCTCCTGATCAGGAGCAAGTACGGTAATATGTGGGATAATATGTGGGATATCAGGGCCGAGCCATATTTCTGGCTGAGGAACAGACCGCGAAGCAGATGCTGTCGCAGCCTCCCCTGGTTCGTCATCAGAAACGAAGATGGGTTCAGCCTCTGGCTCCTCGACGATTGGCGCCCCCTCTCGATCAGCTAAACACAATAAAGAGATTAAAGTCATGAACTCATCTCATTCATGCGGCCCTTAACTAGTCAGAAGGTTTAGAAATAGATATACCTCTAGTAGCGACCGTGACCTCTGCAGTAGCGGTGGCCTCTGCAGTAGTGGAGGAAGAAGACCCCCACTCCTTCTTCGAAATGGATGCTTTTGCTCGTGATTCCATCCTAAACACAGTAGGAGAAAACTGGGGTTTTTCTTAGAGGAAAGCAGTAAATGCCATGACCTCCCCAACGAGGAAGATGAACGCTATATACGAGCGGCTCGAGCACTCGCCCACCGTTCAATTCGACAGTTTGAATTGGACGGTCACAGACGAGGTAAGGTAATTCAGAATCCCACGCTAACGGGTGAGATCCAGCAGTTTTTAGACACGATCTGTAGCCAACGGCTCAGATCGGGCATGGAAGATGAGGAACCTCTATTACGCCGCCTTTAACGCAAAGCGACGTGCTCGCGTCATCTTAGCTGGCGAGCACGTAGATCCACAAACGGACACATGGCTTTCCCTATGCGAGCTCGCCTATGACTCGAGTTTGCCCTATTACTCGAGTTTGCCTCGCCTACG
>NC_033803.1:26685945-26717237 GCF_001876935.1 Asparagus officinalis | reverse complement strand
GCGGTTTAGTCTGTTTCACCGCATTGAAGAATGTACACCAAGAGGATTCCGTCTAGGAAGTTTATCCCGAATCCTAAGCAGGATAGTCATGCGCCTAACACGCGCTGCGGTTTTAGTCTTTTTCCGCACAAAAGACACCAGAGGTCGATCTGGGGTATCTTTATTCCTGAACCTTAAAGCAAGGATACAGTTTGCGCTTAACCTGCGCTGCCGTTAGTTCTTAACCGCTTAAAAAGAACGCCCGTCACATATTCACATTGCAGGTTGTTATTAATTAACACCAAAATCCATGGCCTCACACGCGATCCATGGGGAATTCATCCTGAATCCTAAGAAAGGATTATGTCGACACTAACACGTGTCGCCAGGTTTAGTCTTTTACCGATGAAAAAGACACCAGAATACAGTCTGCGGTATTCTTGTATCGCCGAAGCCTAAGCTAGGCGCTAAGGTCAACGTCTATACCGTGCCTGGGTACTCCTGATTCCCATAACAATGGGTAAAGCCTATGATATCTAACATCAGTAGGCACAAAGTCTAAGGAGAATTCACTCTCTGTAGCACAGCGTTACATGCGCGAACGGATTTCGTCAATGCCGCATGCCTAGCCCGACGTCAAACGTAGTCGTAAAGGCCCTAATCAAGATCCTTGCGAAAGGCTGGGGTCAGCCAAAAACTCTAAAGTCAATGCCTAACACGCGGTCGCCCGGGTAGTCTATTCCCAGCTAAGAAAGACGAATCTACGTATTCAATATCGTAGCACTAAAGGGGTTAACTCTTTTAGGCTTAACGTCACATGCGCGAACGGACTTGAACCAAATCCGCATGCTAGCCCGACTCAAACGGTAGTCGGAAGGCCTTATCAAACCCGCTTGCATGGGCTGAGGGTTTGCCAAAAATCGTACAATCATACGAGAGTCACTGACGAGGCAGTTCATTAGTTGTCTCGTGAGCCGGAAGCATCCAACGACATCTTCGAAACCCTAGGGTTAACTGCCGTGTCAACGCGGTAACCCTAGGTCAATGCCAGTCAACGCATGTTTGCGCAGCAAAATTCAACGTCGACGTTCAAAACCCTAAGCGTTGAACGGCGGTCAACGTCGTAAACCCAGTAGTCGCGGCGGTCACGCCAGTCAACGCTGCTCCACGTGCGAGCAAATTCAACGCTTACGACGTGTCAAAACCCCCAGGGTTAACGCGCGTCATGCGTAACCCTATGTCAACGCCAGTCAACGCGTTGCCGAGCAAAAATTCAACGTACGACGCTCAAAACCCTAGGCTGTTAACGCAACGGCAACGCGATAACCCTAGCGTCAACGCCCGAGTCAACCGCGTTGCGAGCAAAATTTCAACGTACGACGCTCGAATACCCTAGGGTTACGCGGTTCAAACGCGTAACCCTGGCTGGTGGTTTCAACGCCAATCAATGCGCTTTGCAACGAAAAGAATCACTACTCCGAAAGTATACGAGGTAGTAAACGTGCTTCTTACTCCAATAAGGGGTATATGAGTATAAACTATTTCCCGTATTTTTGGTTTGAGTTGAAGTTTCTGGAGGGAGTATTTTCTAAAAAAATATTTTAAGGATTAAGTTCAAACAACATCGAACGGCCGCGACAACGCGTCGGGCACATAAATCAGACGCCAGCAACGTTGGTCAACTTCTACGAGCTGAAGTATCAAAAATCAGCGAATCGGACTTTCAAAGTTCAAATTCCGACAAGACGGTCAGACAAATAAATGCGGGAGCACCGTTAACTCTTACAGACTTTCGACAAAGCACCGGAAACAGCCTGGAGAATTGAAGGATCTAAGAACGGATCGTCATTCTAAGATCCCTTTACAACCGACTGAAGGTTTGGACAAAACATATCCCAAAGATTCCAGACTCTCTATAAAAGAACGAGACTTGAAATACTTTGGGGGGGGATCTGAGATATAAATTGCTTATTAGCGTCCGCTCTAAGCCTCAGTCTGGCACAAACACCGACCAAACCAACGAGGCGACGAGATTGACTAACTCGCACGCACAGCAACGGAATACGTCCCATCGCGACCCGTGCGGGGATCAAGCAAGTGTTCGAAGATCCTGGGTCAACGAGTCATGCCAACCAAGAGATACATCGGGACGAACCGTACGATTCGGAATCAAATCGGTTTCGGACTCGAACTCAAGAAGTGGAGTTTACTGCAAAATCCAGGAATCCGGCTTACTCGCCAAATCGAGGACAATAAGATAAAAGAGTCTTTGGATCAACGCCGAATCACGGGACAGAACCCAAAGGTGAAACAGCCAGAAAACCGAAACACCGCGGAGGGGCTCGCGAACACCCCAAGTCACGAGGCGGCCTCACGAGCACCAAGGTGGCTCGGTGCGCCGAGCCACCAAGTGGTGGTGCGATGGCTCTGTGGCCGAGCCACCTTTGGGGTGGCCGAGCCACCTGTGGGTGGCCGCCACCTTCCGAGCACCATAATGGTTGGCTCAGAGGCCGAGCCACCTCTTTTAGGTGCCGCCCACCTCCGAGCCACCATGGTGGCGCGGGGGAGGAGGCCGAGCCACCTCCTGGTGGCTCGGTGGGCCACCAAGGTGGCCGGCCACCACCGAGCCCCAAGGTGGCCGGGCCGAGCACCTCTTGGTGGCCTCGGGCATTGAGCCGAGCCCAGCCTTGGAGCCGTGGCCCGGCACTTGAGCTGGCACACGGGCTGCACGTTGCACGACGGGCACGGCACAGTAACGAGAGCCTATAAATAGGCCAAGGGTTCTTCATTTCAAAAGGTTGGAAATTTTGAGAGAGGCGATAGCCCTGCTGGATGTGGAACTTCGGGAACTTAAAAAGATTGAAACTTGGGACTTTGGGGACTCACTCCTTCAGATTCTGAGTGCTCGCGATCATCAACGTCAATAAGGCAGTGTGCGAGAGGATCAGATCTCAGATCTCACGCCAGGCATACTCCGGATCTAAAGCTTGGTCTTAGATCCCGAGCATTTGGACGATTTGTTGTTTCCTTGGTGAAACATCCTCCCGCGGCTATTATTTTTCCTGTGGCGTGAAATAATTTACCCGTCGTACTGCTCCGTGATCCGACCGCGTGGATCTAGATCTCGCGGTGGTCCACGGCAAAATAAACCCCGGGCGCCAGGCAAAGAACCCAACCAACGCGCGAGCGACCGCAAAACAGGAGCTCGCGATTCGTTCGACACAAAAGGAGAAAAGTTGTAATCTTTGTTTTATTTTATTTGATTTTCGTTGTAACCGGATCTTATAAAAAGACCGGATCTTTTGTAACTCAAAAAGTTGTAACTCAAGATGACAATGGAATCAATAACAAAGAAACCTACGATTTTCCCCGCCGTCGCTGGCAGGATCATCACCAGCCAAATCCATCTCAGATGCTTGCGGCTCTGCACACGGCTTGTGGGCTAGTCTCTTCCGCCTAGCAGCTGGGGCAACAATCGAAGGTCTCGCCCGGGAAAAAGGACGGAATTCTTCATCCTTGTCAGCCGCGGTCCCTGAAACATCAAACAATTGTCAAGATTAATAATTCTGGAAGACCGAAGGAAAGGATAGGTAGTTAACCTCGCTCGGAACAGTCCCCGTAATCTTCAAGATCTCCGCCTGAAGCCTTATCAGCAGAATTGAAGATCTTCTTTCCTTCTTCGTCAATCCGACGAGTCTTTCTCCGCGTCCTCTGTGACTGAGCATTTTCCCAAATCACACGAGAATCAGCCTGAGAAGCCTCCTCAGCCACTAACTCTGCAATCGGCTTCACGGGGATGGTTTTGTTAGCTGCTAACAACCACCTGCAGCTTAAGAAGGAGACTGAACTTGGCACCAGTACAGCCCGTCACGATCCACAGCCATGCCCGGAGACCGTCCACCAAACCGCCATGAGTCCGAAGCTGCTGACGCGGGTTCCCGACATAAAGCTGATCATAACCGAACTGGTGGGCGAATCGGCAGGGTAGATATGGCTCTATGAAACATTGATTCCTCACCCGGAAGGTCAGATAACCCGGCCTAATGTTCACTAGCCAATTAAAGCAGCCGACATCTAAATGAGTTTGAGTCCCCCTCGGCCTCTCCTCATCAGTCAAACACTCGCCATATTGGCTCGAGAACTGCGAGAAGCAAGTGGAAAATACCCAACACTTGTGGACCTGTTACTGCTTCCTGACTTCAAGGAATCCTCGCCCCTCCCACCTGCCATTCTCAAACAACTGTAGTAGGGGAACAGAGCGGTCTATGGTGCTAGGTACCGACATCACATCAGGACGATGAAGGACGAACTAGGCCATCAAATAAGTGTATGGGAGCTCCACCTTAGTAAGAGGAATCCGAGCCGACGGTTCATCTTCTTTCTGTGTGAAAGCACTAGAAATCTGTCGAAGCCCTCGATGAATGTTAGCCATCATCACCGGAAGAAGCGAAAGTTCCTTTTTGTAGGCAAGCTGAACAGCTGGTAGAGCACTTCCAATGGAAAAATGTCACTGGACTGATACGGGACCACGCATTTCTTTAACCAGATAGCGAGGTAACCGGCGAGAAGAGTCATCGGCTGAATCGATGCGGTCGCATACCATAAGAATGATTTAAATTTGGTCCCTGCAGGAAAGCCACTCTCAGGACTGCTAATGGTATAGGAGTGAGCGTCAATCTTCTTCAGCAGACCATTAACCTCTGAAGGAGTAAGCGTTGCCAGCTCACAAATAGCCTCGCCAGAATTGCTCTCCAGATTTCTGAACAAATAACACGCAAACTGCTTCAGGCTCACATGTGACTTGGTCCTCTTCGCTAAAGGCTCAGACTGCGCCAAAGCAATATGGTAGTGACATGTGAGATCCCATAAAGTCTCATAGCGGTCGGGCATGCGGTCCTTCAGCTGACTCAATTCATGGTTGGAGGGAAAGTACTCCTGATATAGCATCTGACCCATGGGAAAACCAGAAATCTTGTGCATCTCATGGAGAGCCAAGCCCAACTCTCCATGCCTAGTCAGAAAAGTGTTCGAATCCGGGTTATAGAGCTGGTACAAAGCAAAGAAATGTTTAGCGCTGACGGGTAAACCATACATGGTGGAACGAACGGCTGCATATAGACCACAAGCGTGCAACTCCTCGCTCCATCGGCTTAAGACGTACTTCGTCATACGAGCCCACCAAAGCTTGTCTAAAGAATGGACCCAGCCATAGAATCTATGGCACGTCGCAGGCATCTCCCGTCCTAAGTCGGCGAGACGATTCTTCAAGGTGGAAGCAGAAGCAAGAAATTTGTTACGCGACGGTGTATCCAGCCCTAATACTCCAGGACGCAATCCAATGATATGACTCCTGCTCGAACCAGGAGCTGCCTGATGAGTAATATAGCCACAGTGAATGCTCTCGTGCTCCTCCGTCAAGCGCCACGACATCTCCCGTGTCACAGCCTAACGCCTGAGCTCAGTCAATGAGCGGTGTCGAGGAATCTTAGGCAAATATAGAAAACCACCATCATCTTTATGAAGCCACTGCTCGGCGTCAATAAACACTGCATCAGGATCTCTAACAGAGTCGCCAAACAAAAATTCAGTCTTCCTGAGAGCCTGAACAGAGCTGGTATCCTTCACGAAAGGCGCATCCGTGATCAGCTGTCAAAGAACTCGATGTCCACCTTCCTTCACCACTTGGGCAACCTCTGTCGACGTGCCCGAAGCAAACTGAGGAGTAAGTGGAATAGGTGAAAAATCGTCGGAGGTGGAATAATACTCGTCACGATGCCCGTACACTACATGAGATGAGAACGCTCCAGAAGGATATCCCACTGGAAACAAGCAATTAAGCGTTTGTTAGTCTCAATTATAAAAGGAAGTTAAACTCATCTTACAAATGGGTAAGATAGAGTCACTGCTTTATAAAGGGTGAGACGATTTGGCTACATTGTGCATTCATAAAATAGGGTATATCAACAATATATCCCTGCCTTATAATGCACAATGCAGCTTCAAAGCGCCCGCTTTATTTATTTTGAGATATAGTTTTGACCAAGCAAAACCTATCTTTAAAAGCGTCGATCCTCACCAAGGAGAATCAAGGCTCTTCCCAATTGTCTCACCAAGGAGAACAAAACGGGAAAAAAGATTAATCTACAAATACGCCAAAAAAGAGCTCACCAGCATACGAGGGAAGCACGTCATCAGCCGACACAGTAGGGGATTGACCTCTCGGGATATGCGACATGATGATCTGCAAAGTAAATCAGAGGATCAGATACAAAAAAAAATTTTAGTTAGGGTGACAAACTCTAACCCTAAAATTTTATCCCCTCTTTTTTATAATTAAACCCCTCAGATCTCCAAATTCTACCCCCTGAAATATAAGCTCGAGGCGTCAAATCACAAACCCTAACCCTCATATGCAATCCCACAAATTCATATACTGAATTAAACATGAAATATGCCAAAATTATGGAGGATTTACCTGAGGAAAAGCTCGAGGATCCAACAAAAATCAGATCTTGAAGGAGGCTCGAACCACGTGCTCGAGGGGCCTGAGAGAAATTTTATATATGGAGATTTTGAAGGATTTTTCAGTCTAAGATCAAAAGGAAATGTAGATCTAAGACAAATTTGAGGGTTTGAAGGAGAAAAGATGCACGAGGGAAAAGAAAAATCCAAAAGAGGGAGAAAGGGGGGCCGGCCCTAAAGAGAAGAAAATTGGGCTCTTTTATAGTATTGAACCATCCTTGAACCAGACCAGATCAGGTTGAACCAGACCAGACCAGGCTAAATCAGTTCAAATGAGGCTGAATCAGACCAGACCAGGCTGAACCAGACCAGACCAGGCTGAACCAGACCAAACCAGTCCTGAACTTGCCTGAACCAGGCTGAACCAGGCTAAACCAGTCCTGAACCAGTCCTGAACCAGTCTTGAACCAAAATTCAAATTGGAACTGAACCGAGTGTCGAAGCGACTTCAAATCGACCGGCGGTTCAGTCCCTTATTTATTCATTCCTCTCCCATATATTCGGAAGGGTCGGAAGATTTTTTGAGCCTAATTACTACCTTTTTTGGGTCATTATCGGGCCGGTTCAGCTCATTCTTAGTACTCCAATAAGGTATACGAGTATAAACTATTCCCTATTTTTGTTGAGAAGTTTCTAGAGAGTATTTTTCTAAAAATATTCTTAAGGATAACTCAATAACACTCCGAAAAGTATAAGAGTATAAACTAATTCTCAAGACTCTAGCAGACGTACGAGTATAAACTGTGTCAAACGCCGGACAACGCGTTGCAAATGAAGACTCAACGCCAACAATCGATGGTCGGTTCTATGTTGAAATAGCAAACACGAGCTAAAGATCAGAAAATCAGGAATTAACTTCAAGTTCAAAATTCCGACAACGATCAGACAATAAATGCAGCACCGGAACCCTTTCAGACATTCGACAAAACACCGAATAGCCTGGAGGATTAAAAAAATTGAGAATAGAAGCCATTCCAAGGTCCCGTTACACCGATTGAAGGTTGGGACAATCATATCCAAAGTATTCCAGACTCTTTTATAAAGGAATGAGGCTGAAATACTTTGGAGGGGGTATCTGTAGGCGTATAAAAATGCTTATAGGTCCCTTAACACAGCTCGGCACGGTGATTCGACAAACCAACGAACCATCGGACGATATATCCAAGCATGGTCGTTAGACCACAACACTGAAGCCAAGTGACGCGCGACGAGGCGGATTAACGAGGCGACGTGGTTAACGAACCACACGCAAACAACGTAATACATCCAATCGCGTGCCCAATCAAGCTAACGGGTCGACGAAACAACGAGTCATCCAAGCGTAGAGTCAACCACATCAAACAAGATCGGGAGCGGACTCGAACTCGAACACCAAAGCGGATTTACTGCCAAATCAGGATCCGAACTGCTAAATCAGAGTCCAGATCAACAATAAAGTTCGGATAAACCGCGAGACCGGAGAAAACGACAAAACCAAACACCAAGAGGGCTCGGCCAAAACCGAGCCACCTCTAGGTGGCTCGGTGGCCGAGCCACCACTTGGTGGCTCGGCCAAGGCCGAGCCACCTAGGTGGCCGGCCGAGCCACCTAGGTGGCCGAGCCACCCTGATCTGGGCCCAGATCTGAGCCCAGACGGTGGCGGAGCCACCTAGGTGGCTGAGCCACCTGGCCGAGCCACCCAGATCTGGGCCCAGATCTGAGCCCAGATCTGGATTGAAATGCCTATAAATAGAGAAGGAGGGCTGATTTTTGAAGGGACTTGGAACTTTTGAGGTGAAACTCTGCCGGATTGAGAACTGAACTTCGGAGTTTTGGAGCTTTGAAGACTCGGACTTTTTAGATCTAGTTCTTGGCGATCATCCACGTCAAATAAGGTAGGAGTTCAAGAGAGATCAGATCTGAGATTCACACGATTGTCCTCTGGATCAAAACTTGGTTTTTGATCCCGAGAAGAGTATCGATTTCGCTTGGTCGATTTCGATTACCTAGGGCTATTATTTCCTTGGTGAAATAATCCACTCGGCTGTTATTTCCTTCGTGAAATAACACCCACCATACGGTGTAGATCCGACCGGATCAAGATCGCGCGGTAGTCCACGGATTAACCCCGGCGCAGGCAAAGAACCCACACAAGCAAGAGACCGCAAAACAGGATCTTGTGATTTGTTCGAGAAAAGGAAAGTTATAATTTTCTTTTTTATTTTGATTTTGTTGTAACCAGATCTTATAAAAAGACCGGGTCTTTTGTAACCGATAAACTGTTGCTTAAGGAAACAATAACTTCAATGAAAACGATTTTCCCCGCGAACAGGCTTATGTGAGGATCTTCATTCGTGAGATAGTTCGACTTCACGGAGTTCCGGACACGATCATATTGGATAGAGGATTGGTTTTCACTTCACATTTTTGGAGGAGTTTCCAGGACTCTTTTGGCAGCAGGCTATCTTATAGCAGTGTATTCCACCTTCAGACGGATGGTCAGACAGAGAGAGTAAATCAAGTGTTGGAAGACATGTTGCGAGCTTGTGTCATTAATTTTCAGGGCAGTTGGGAGGATCATATTCCACTGGTCGAGTTCGTTTATAACAATAGTTATCAGGCGACGATCGGTATGGTTCCATATGAGGCATTATACGGGAGGCCCTGTAGATCGCCGATATGTTAGGCAGAGCCAGAGGACAGCTTGATGCTTGGGCCAGAGCTAGTGAGGCAGACTACCGAGAAGGTAGCATTGATCAGGAAGCGGATTCTAGCCGCTCAAAGTCGGCAGAAGAGTTATACAGATAAGAGGCGAAGACCCTTGGAGTTTCAAGTGGGAGACTCAGTCATGCTGAAGGTATCGCCTATGAAAGGCGTACAGCGATTTGGACGACGGGGGAAGCTTGCACCGAGATATATTGGACCATTTCAGATTTTAGAGCGCATTGGAGATGTGTCATACAGACTAGATCTTCCAGGATCGATGTCTAGTATACACAATGTGTTTCATGTTTCTATGCTGAAGAAACACTTGCATGATGAGGAGCAGCAACGAGTATTGGATGCACCAGAGATTGAGCTTCAGGAGGATTTGACTACTATTGAGATTCCGGTTTGTATACTTGCCAGAGAGGACAAGAGACTCAGGAATAAGGTGATTCCCTTAGTAAAAGTTCAGTGGAACCGAGGAGGTGTTGAGGAGATTTCTTGGGAGCGCGAAGAGGACATGCGTCGTGATTACGCACACTTGGTTGAGCATGTAAATTAATTCTTATTATGTTATATATCTTACTTTACGTTTATACCTTTGGTTATGTTTACATTTAACGCTAGAATGAAGATTTTTTCGCTCAATTTTTAACCTTTTGGAACACATGGTATATGTATGGGGGGTTCCTTGTTTGGATTTTTCGCCCGATGTACTAGTTCCACTAGATTAGGATTTGAACGAGAATATTACCATTTTAGGTCGTTAAGTATAAATATCTCCATATGTTATCTAGTAGTTCATTTTTTGAGATTCGTATAATTTCCGAATTTCGAGGACGAAATTCTTTTATGGGGGGAAGAATGTAAAACCCCGAAATTTTGCTATAGTAAATATATGTGAATTATTAATAGTGAATAATTCTCTTATGATAAATAATCATATATATATGCATATACATATCAGATGAATGTAATTATCTGTGTTTGAGAACCCATCAAGTGTTTCTATGTAAGAGAAATCGAGTGAAATGACCAGCATATTATATGCCTAGCAGCAGGCATTTTTCTGCTGCGCGGTCGACCGGCAAAGTTTGAGTTTTTATTGAATTTATTGGGCCAAAAATCGTATTTTCTTGTAGAGATAGTAGATCTATATGTTACATGTTTTGAGAATCATGTTTTCAACTTTAAAAGCTCACCAAAGGACTTTTATCAAGAAGATCTAGTTCTGAAATTGCTTAACAAGAGTTAAATCATTTTTACTGTTATCAAAACGTTTTAATCTTGTTTCTCTTGTTTTTAGAATTTTGGGTATATGGTTTACATACTTAAAAATGTCTTGTTCTTCTACTGTATGATTTTTAGAGAAGTGAGAACTTTTATTTGTCATTAGAATCAAGCTTTTATTACAGGTTTAGCAGCTGACAGAAAACCCAGATTAGGTTTCTGTCCGCTTAGCGGTCGACCGGTGCGGTCGACCGCTGAGCTCGCTGTAGGGGCAGAAATAGTCTGTGGTCGACCGCACCGGTCGACCGCGACGTTCTGCCGGTCGACCGAAATGCCTAGCGGTCGACCGCCAGGCTCGTATCAGAGTGCGGTCGACCGAGTCGGTCGACCGCCGCACTGTCTGTTGCAAATTCCTGTTTTGTGTATTTTTGAGTATTTTACTCATGTTCGAGTGTTTGGTTGGATTATCTGACTTTGGTTTTTAGTCTTATTATGTACCCAGGCATGATAGATGACCTGAGGGTATAAATTGGGGACTTACACACTGATTTGAGTGGGGATTTATATAAGTAGATTTCAGTATATGTCACAGTGATATTTTTTCACCTTTTCACAGTCCTCGTGCTGGACTATAATCCATAGAAGTCCTCGTGTTGGACTATAATCCATTTCAGTCCTCGTGTTGGACATTTGCTACTTATTCCATGAGTTTGAAAACTACAATATATAGTTCCTGTTTCGGACCTAGTTCTTAACCCTGAATATGACTTTCTCACAGAAGATCATGACATGATAGTTATGTAGATTTTGACATGATACTTATGTAAATTTTAACATGATATTCATGTAGGCTATGATATGGCACTGCACTTATGTTCTGAGATTAGTTGTATTTCTTTCATTATTGTTCCTGTATTAGAACCTCGGGTTTGGTGTTTAGGGATTTACAACTTGAGATACAAGGTATATACATGAGGGTTTCCTTGTTTGGATTATTTCGCTCGACGTACCTATGCTCGTGTTGTAAATTCCTAAATACTAAAATCCTCTTTAGTGAGATCAATGATTTTAGATCTATTATGTATTGTCTATATTTTCTTATACGACGAGCCCTGTTCCCTTGGGGTTGGTTGTGATGTTACTCGCTAGCGCTTTGACGCTCGTTGTCCCTCCCCCTTTCAGGTAACGAGCCAGGAGCCCGGAGAGTCGCAGGTTGATGGCGATGCATTTTAGCTTCAGCTGTCTAGCTAGTTATATATTTTCTTTTGGAGTTCCACAGTAGACTTGTGTTTAGACATTTGAGAGTCTTGTTCTAGAAGTTGTAAAGGCTGTGTGCCTTATTTCCTTCTTGTCAGATATTTGTATTTGAGACTTGTCGAGTTTTCCAGTTTATCTACTCAGATCTTGATTATATGTTTCTGTTTGTTGGATGATGAGACATTAAGTTGATTATTATCATTTCATCAGTCTTCTTGTATTATCTATTACTTGCTTTTGTACCTACACCTGTTGTTGACTCTACTAGATAGATGTTAATTGTGATGGTGAAACATGTTGTTGCACGGTGTGGTGCATGGCAGGTTTGACATTCTTGGTTTCACCTTGGACTGCAGCATTGTGTGAACCCAGGGGCGTCACAGGGTGCGTGCGTGCGTGTTGATGGTGGTGTTGATAGTGCGTGCGTGGTGAGAGAATTGTGAGTGGGGTTATGGTGCGTGCGTGCATGGTGAGAGAATTGTGCATGCGTGCGTATAATACATAAGTAAGAATATGCCATGATATTCTCTCTAAAACATATAACACATAAGAATATGCCATGATACTCTCTCATGTTGCTAAACTTGCATGTCGTGCCATGTTGGCTTATAGTTTGTTACTTTACTGCAAAATTCAGTTTTTGATGATGTATATTGCTTTATAACTCTTGTTAATGTTTGATTTATATTTGCAGGCCGGGACTTCTAGAGAAGGTGGAACCGGGGGTAGTCATGGTGGAGCTAGTGATGAGGAATAATTTGTAATATTTTAACTTTGAAAACAATGAATGTATTTGTAAAAATAATATGTAATAATTTATTTATTTTTATTGAAATATGTGTTATATATGCGTGATATTGTTGATTGAACAAGGTTTAAATTTTTTTATGCTATTGTATAGTTTTTTAATTTTCAGAGCATTTTTAAAAAAATATGGGTTACTTTTAGCAACGGATAGGCCGTCGCTAAAATGTTGGACCCTAGAGGGGGGGGTGATTAGGGTCAAGAGGCTCTAATATGCAATAAAAAATACAGTACAAGCAAACCACAAAACAGTAATGCGATAAAAGAAAGAGAGATAGAGTTAGGAGTTCGTTATCCTTGACGCGCGATGTGTTAACGAGGTTCGGCCCTCTGGCCTACGTCCCCGCTCCCCACTCTCGAGGAGAAATCCACTACACACCCGGTTTGGAAGCCGGAACTTCGTCTACACAGCGATCTCCACAGATCTCTCTCACTACACAGTTTGATCTCAACAGATCACACCCTCACAGTAGATCTTACACAAGATCTCACCCTCACAACAGAAGAAAAGATGCAAGACTCTCTCTTTACACAGCCCCTATGGCAAAGAGAAAGATTACTGAAGCTGGGAAGTGAATCACACATCTTTTCAGACTCTCAGCTCAGACTGTGCCAAACACTAATAAGTGAAAGCACAGCGAACGAGGCAAAAACCGACCGTTTAAAAAAGTCGCGGCTGACCAAAGGGAAAATCCGGTTGACCGAAGAGAATTTCGGTCGACCGGAAAAAGCCTTCGGTCGACCGACCGAAAAATTCGGTCGACCGCGAGCAGCTAAGGAAATTTGGAAAAACAAGCAGAGACTCATCGGTCGACCGGCACGGTCGACCGATTAAAGATTGAAAATTCGGTCGACCGTACCGGTCGACTGACGACACTCTGGAAACATACCGAAGAAAGGTCATCGGATCGGTCGACCGGACCGGTCGACCGATTTCTGATACTTTCTGAAATCTGATTTTTGACCAACTTGAAATATTTGCAAAATATTTATTTGACCTCTGAAAATTCTGAAACTTTGTAAAATGTTTTTAATACTAAAAACAAACTGCTTGGAAAAAGAATTTTGCAGATAGGTACTCAAACTTGTGAAAAATAGTATTTTGTGAAAAACGCTTAAAAGCACAAGTTTAAAAACGTGTGTGTGATTCCCAATAGCTTCAAGTAAACTCAGTAACTCTTTGCCTACATTCTAGCACTAGAGAGAAAAACAAAAGAAAGCTAATATCCTCATATAGAGAGCAATATACTTGAGCTTTGATATAGCTTGAATCGGATGAAGCTTTTGATAGAATTTGTCGTTCTTGAAATAACGTTGCTTCATCTATTGGCCTCCTCCTCCTTTGGATATCTTCGTTGTAGCATATATTCCATCCATCCTCCATTAATGGCACTAACGAGCTTGACAAATGAATTTACTACATTTACACTCAATAAGCCATTAGTACCGATAATGGTGGTTGTAAGAACATCATCAAAACATAAGGGCTAACATAAAAAACTCTTTAGCGACGGAAAACGGACATGAAAATCCATCGCTAATCTTTGACGTCGCCAATAGGCCGTCGCTATATGTTGGTTTGTTTTTTTTAAAAATAGATCGACGGAAAATTCGTCGCCAAATAGCCGTTGCTGACCTTTAGCGACGGTATTTCCATCACCAAAAGTCCAATTAAGGACCCTCAATGCACCGACGGTTATTTAACGACGGAATTTGTTTTTTTTTCTGTTGCTAAAAGATATAGCGATGGTTTTTCGACCTTTTGCGACGGATTTGTCCGGCGCTAAAGAGTCTAAATCCAGTAGTGTTTGTTCTTTAAATACTAAAGAAATTAAATATTAATATTATAATCTAAGGCAAACTAGCAATGAAAAATGTAGATATTTAGTTTAGATCTTTGTGGAAAATAACAGAGATAGTGAAAAGATAATATTATTGACATAACAGAAACTCATATTGGATGCACATCAGAAGAATTTATTATAGAGAAAAAGGTAGCTCCTAATCTTATTTAAGTAATAAATAAATTAGGAATACAAAGAATTTTATATATATAAAATTAATATTTATTCTTATTGTAATAAAATAAAATCAAAGTTTATATTTCAAGAAGTTTGTGTTGAACATCAGAAATACATTTAACTTTTTTTTGAAGTTAAACGAGAAGATAAAAGATTAATGAGCCTAAGAAAGATAACAACACAAAAAATACAACTCTAGCCTGATGTCATAATCGATATAGATGATGAATGCACTACTCAAGAATTGCTCAGGAAAAAGATAAAAGTGAAGAAGGATTAACCTTAGCTCAATAAAAAAATAAAACAGAAGGAATAAAAGATAATATTTTTTGAATATTTTATAGAATCGTTTAATTATTTTGAGTGAAATTAGGAACCTTTAGAAGGTAGTTTTATAAACTTTTTTAGTACTTTTATATGCTTATGTGGATACTTTTATATATAAAAATATACTAGAGTTAGCATTAATCTTTAGTTTATAAATTTTTATGAAGTCTATCAATAATTAGGAATAAACTTTATATTCTCTTTTATATCGTTTTAGTATACTTTAAATCAACCATTTTGTCTTATTGGTTTTAAATATCCACCTTCCTTGTATAACACTATTTTAATATTTTTTTACTTTTGCAACACTGTACTTTCTTAAGTAAAACTTGGTTTTATGTCAGTCAAAATAATATGAAAATTCAAATTAGCTTTAAATTATATTTATTTTCTGTCAATTCAAATATCAACATAAAAATTTAAATTAGGTGTGAACCGTTTAAACGGACATCAAAGAGAATAAATAATCATAATATTAAAATTTAAAGATAAAAGTAAGTACAAACTATTAAATTAGAACTAAAGAACAAATTTTAATTAGAAAATAAGCTAAAAATATTTAATCACGTGCACTACAATCCACGTGTATAAAACCTAATAATAAATAAATAAATAGAATGTACGATTGCGGGCAGCTTGAGGATCCCGCGCACGGCGACCGAGTTCCTATTCATAAACAAAGCGCACCTCCACAATTCTCATCCCCTCTCAATTTCTCCCCCAATCGCTCTCCTAAAACCCTAGAAACCAACCCAAAAAGGCGACACCTTTCCCCTCCCCCACTCAATGGAGGAGGCCAAGGGCAACGCTGGACCTCCCTCTAGGGTTTTCGTCGCCGCTGCTCCGCCTTCTTCGTCGGCGAGGGATTCAAAGGAGTCGTTGTCGTCAGCGAAGCGGCATGTGTACTCGGTCGAATTGTATCCGGAGAAGACGACGATCGTTTCATGGAAGAAGCTTCTCAAGGAATCCAACAAGGGGAGTGTGAATCCTCATGATTCAGTTAGCGCTGATGCGGCTGCGGTATGATCTTTTTCCTTCTCAATTCTAATTTGGTTCTTGCTTTGATTGGTTGCGGTTAGGTTTTCTTTGCTAGGGTTTTAATATTTCGGTATTAAGTTCTGCGAAAAGCCCTCTAATCCGGGGATGGATCCATAGCCTAGCTAGGGGTGCAGTTGCACCCTAGACATTTACAGAATTACATGCATTGCCATGTAATTTTTACATCCGCCTCCCCATATATTTTAAAAATTGCACCCAAGGTATCTAAAAACACTAACGAATTTAACAATTGAGTTAAGCAATTAGAAAGTAAAAGTCCTTTTATATTTTCAACAATCAACAATAAAGTATACTAATAAAGTATACTAAGTACATTCACATCAAATACTATAGTTTTATAATATTACAATTTTATTTTGTGGTAAATAGACACATGTTGTCCGCCCTCGTGAGAAAAATTTTATGGATCCGCCCCGCTCTAATCTAAAATAGTTATTAAATCGTTATGTTTTTAAACATCTTTGGGGGTAAAACTTTACGATGCGTTTAAGAAGATTATATTTTACAAATGCACACAACTACTTTGTTATGGTCTATACTTTTGGAGTTGGGAGTGTAGACCTTTTTGTACAACCGTGGCCATGCAAGCAGCCTGGAACTCTAGTCATTAGAGATTCATACTTGAGGGGTTTATCAAAAAAACTGATGTAGGCGCTTATTTTAAATCTGTAATTACCTTCTCATTTTTACTTAAAAAACGTGAAACTTAGGAAATTACGGTTGGTTGGCTTTCCGACAAGAATTTCAGTCTGATACATGGCATGGATATATATTCATATAACTTCTGTTAACTTAGTGTTGATTGTTTGTCTTGATTGTTATATTGTTTAATGGAGTGAGTTATTTTAATTAGTATTAGATGGTGGCCTTATTTTGCATATGTTGCCAAATAGCTAACATGAGATAGTGAATTTTGGCTAGAATTTAGAAATCTTTCTAGTGGGCATTGGTAAATGCATTATTGACTATTAAGATGCAGTTGCACAATTGATCATGCACACTACGCCACTAAGCAATGGCAATATACATTTTATGTAGGATAAATGCAATAATAATTGTGCATTTGATGCCAGATTGTCATAAGGCAACAATTGCATACCCCAAGTGACAGCAAAGTGAAGATTGGGGGTTCTCTATATGGCTTTCTAGGGAGATCCTATGAAAGATTCCAACCCAATAATCATTTAGTATATAGTGCAAAGTGAGAAACCTATGTAGTGACCAGTGAGATGGAAATTCCTTTCTATATACAAGTACCATGGTTAATATAATATTCTTAGTAAATATTTTTATATGGGAGCTTGTTGAGATTTGGAGAAATGAGTTTATTGGAGAGAGTTTTCCTCACTCAATACTTTATTATTTATAGAGATTGATTAGTTATAAGTTAGTCTCAAAGGCATTATGAGATTAAACCAATGCTAAACTAATACTCTCTTCTAACACCCCCCTCAAGCTGGAGCATATATATCATGCATGCCCAACTTGTCACTAATAAGTTAACCCGTGTTCGACCAAGTGGTTTTGTAAGAATGTCTGCCAACTGATGTACTGTCGATACATGTTTCGCCGTGATGTTGTCCTCAAACTTCTTGCGGATTACATGACAGTCGACTTCAATGTGCTTGGTTCTCTTATGAAATACGGGATTCTCATCAATGTGAATTGCTGATTTATTATCGCCATATAGATCCATGAGACCTTTTGGAGGGAGACCAATCTCTGTCAATAGGTCTTTTGATTCAAACCATCTCTAGTGTCACATTTGTCATAGCTCTGTATTCTGATTCTGCACTGGATCGAGACACAAGACTTTGCTTCTTACTTTTCCATAACACCAGATTTCCTTCAAAGAAGACATAATATACAGTAGTCGATCTCCTATCAAAAAGACATCCAGCCCAATCTGCATTAGAGAAGCCTGCAATTCTGGTGTGTCATTGATCTGAGTAGAGAAATCCTCGTCCTGGAGCCTTCTTCAGGTACCTCAAAATTCTCATTACTGCATCCAAATGAGTAGTTCTTGGTGCGGATAAGAACTGACTCACAGCACTGACTGCAAATGTGATGTCAGGTCTGGTCACCGTCAGATAATTTCGTTTCCTCACCAATCTCTTATCTTGCCCAACATCCTCAAAAAGCTCCCATTGGTCTGGTAGTAGTTTTGAGTTCACATTCATTAGAGAATCACTACTTCTGCATCCTAACATCCCGGTTTCTGAAAGCATATCCAGGACATACTTCCTTTGTGACAGAAGAATACCCTTCTGTGACTTTTTAAATGCCTAGGAAGTATTGTAGGGAACCAAAATCTTTGGTTTGGAAATGTGTTTGTAAATACTTTTTAGGCTGTCAATACCAGAAGCATCATCCTCGGTAATTACAATTTCATCCACATAGACAACGATCAGAATTTGTTTCCCAATCTGAAATCGTCAGAAGACAAAGTGATCTTTCTATGCACGATAAAGCCCAAATTCCTGAATAACCAATGCAAAACATCCAAACCAGGCTCTTAGAGACTGCTTCAGATCATAGAATGATTTCTTCAGCCTACATACCTTCGCATTCTCCCCCTGAGCGACAAAACCTGGTGGTTGCTCCATGTAAACCTCCTCATCTAGAATACCATTAAGGAATGCATTCTTGATGTCCAACTAATGAAGTGGTCAGTGATTTGTCGCTGCTAACGAAATAAAAATCCGGACAGATGTTATTTTTGCCACCGAAGAGAAGGTATCTACGTAATCCAAGCTATCCTCTTTTGAATAGCCTTTAGCAACCAGTCCGGCTTTCTGGCGTGTCAAAGTTCCATCAGGATTTAACTTGACAGTGTACACCCACTTGCAGCCTACGGCCCACTTTCTTTGTGGGAGTGAGACTAAATCCTAAGTCTCATTCCGTCGCTAGGCCCTCATTTCGTTCTACATCTCTTGGTTCCAACCTGGAATAGATGGGGCTTCTGACACATTCTTGAGAATCAAATATGAGTCGAGTGAAGTAACAAAAGATCGAAAGGTAGAGGAGAGGCGATCATAGGAGACAAAGTTAGAAATAGGATGTTGAGTACAAGTGCGCGTCCCTTTTCGAAGTGCAATAAGAAGGTCTTCCCCAAAATGGGGTAAATATACACTTACGGAATCAGGTTCTTTAGGCGGAGGACGTGGTGCTGAGGTCGACGTTAGCACAGGAGCAGGAGCAGAGCGACGATGATGAACTTGAATTGAGTCGTTAAACCAAACGGAGTCTTTGCCAGTAGTGCAAAGAGTATTATCAGCGGATGAATCACCACCGATAACTAATTCCGCAGGATCAAATAGTTATACTCATCCGGTAATAATGGAGATGGAGAACTAGAATGACTGGGTTTATCTTCGAAGAAGGTTACATCAGCAGATAACACAAAGACGATTGAGTGACGGACAGAAACACTTATAACATTTATGCTTTCGAGAATAACCAAGAAAAATATCTTTAATAGACCAAAAATTAAACTTTTGTTTATTTGGACTGTGATTATGACCAAAACACAGAGAGCCAAAAATCTTTGGAGGAAACAGAAAGATATCATCGTTGGGGTATAGAATCTTGGAAGGAATTTTATCTTGCAGAACAGAAGAAGACATTCGATTAATCAAGTAACATACTGTTAAGATAGCTTCTCCCCAAAATTCTTTGGGAACGTGACGATGGAATAGCAAGGTCCGAGCAATATCAATAAGATGTCTACTCTTTCGTTTAGCAACTTTATTTTGCTGAGTGTAAACATAAGAAAACTGATGGAGGATCTCATGTTGTTCAAGGAAACTAGTAAAGTTGTCATCCAAATATTCATTTGCATTATCAGATCGAAATTTTTTTATCGAAGACTTGAATTGATTGACTATTTCAGAATAAAAGAGTTTAAATGTGGAAAAGACTTCAGACCTAGACTCGAGAAGATAAATCCAGGTAATACGAGAGTGATCATCCACAAAATTGACAAAGTACCGAAACCCCAATTTAGAAGTTATTGGGCATGGCCCCCAGACATCAGAATGAACAAGATCAAATGGCTTAACAACCCTCTTATTGACTCGATTAGGATAAGACACGATTGTGTTTGTCAAGTTGACACGACTCATTCTAATGAGGAAAGAGATTTGAATCGGGGATTAAGCAGCTTGAGAATAGAGAGGGATGTCTTAGCTGACAATGGTATTGTAGGGCTAATAAGTTTCCGATACAAACCAAATATTCGACGCCCAATTCCAGTTTATAATGGCCGTTCTGCTCACGTCCTGTTCCAATCGTTTTTCTCATGACCAGATCCTAAAAGACACAATGTGTGGGAAAGAATGTCACTATACAATTTAGAGATTTTGTGATCTTACTAACAGATAAAAGGTTATAGGGAAAACTAGAAAGATAGAATACGAAGGAAAGAGAAAGATTAGGAGTAGGATTGGTGTTGTCGATATCCTAAACAGGTGTACGTGAACCACCAGCTAATATAACTGAATTAGATATAGGGCTAAAAGATGACAAGATACATTGATTTTCATTCATATGATCAGTGACACCTAAAATCTATAATCCAAGTATTAGACAAAGACGATGTAAGTAAAGATAAAGGGGTATCTGCATTTTTGAGAGTAGCGGATAAGGAGGAAGACGATGTTTGTGAACTCTGGTACTGTTGGAATAATTAAAATTGCTGAAATTGATGCTGCAGCTCCGCATCATAAAAGACTGACTGTAGTTGACTTTCACTATCAGATGAGGTGAAGTTGTCTTGAGCGGTCATGTAAGCACCCTTAGCCTTCTTCTTTTCTAATTCAGGACAATTATATTTGAGATGTCCTGACTGGTAGTAATATTTACAAGTTTTCACTGCGTCATCGTCATGAGTATGTCCACCTTAAGATGGACATCCACGGCCACCTCGTTGACCACCTCGGCTCCCAGAACGATCAGTGTGGTAACCTCGTCGCCCTTTAAAGTTTCCTCTACCTCTTCCAGGACCACCAGTATGACCCCCTCGTCTATAAGACTGCCAACTCTGAGTGGCAAGTGCAGAGCGATCCGTAGTGGATGTAAGTGGCTGTGCAGGGACATCGTTTTTCAGAAAGTGATAAGTCTCAGTCAGAGAACTAATGACGGAGCTTCCCATGATTTGTGGTCGATCAGAGGAGTAAATAGAATCTAGAGTACCCAAGTAGGTGAGTACCATAAGTTTGTTCCATTAGTTCTGCATTTGTTTTACATTCCAAGTAATAGGAAAAATCTGACGAAGTTTCTCAGTTAGACGATTGAACTCATCATAATGATCATCCATGGGTTTACCATCCTGTTTCTTACGAAACAGCTCTTGAATTACTTCATATGCCCGATTAATATTGCTACTACCCCCATAGAGGTCTTGCAAAAAACACCAAAGTTCATTCACTGTCATACAATGAAGAACTAAATCATGAATTTTAGGTTCTATAGTATTAAGAATTTGATGCAAGAGGACACTATCATCCAATGTCTAAGATTCCGGTGTCGAGTAGGAGAGTTTGTCAACAAATGACTAGTTTTGCCTCGGCATGCCACGTAGATTTTAATAACACGATTCCACTGGAAATAATTAATTTCATCAAGTTTTCGGTCAGTGATTCTACCAGAAAATATCTCTAAAACTTTCGTCTGGACCGTTAACTCAGAATTCTTGAGTTTCTCAGATCCGACCATAACGAAACAGACGAGTAGAGTTCAAGACGATACCCTTCACAAATTGTATTCCAAACTGGAAACAATCAAAGCATGTCCAAGTTCAAGATAATAATTCTTGAATTAGCCAGTTGGCTGATTAAGTCCAAAAATCGAAGGTTTAATTTTGAACCCGAAGGTTAAAGTGTAAAAATCCGAAGGTTAATAACTTAATATGGAGCCCAAAGGTTAAAGATCAAGAACCCGAAGGTTAAGATGGAACCCGAAAGTTTTTTTTAATTAAAAAATTTAATTAATTTTTTAATTTTATTTACAGTACAATTCCCAGATTTGATTCAGATCCGAATACAAAGAGGGAGGGGGGATAGAGGAGCATGGCGGCGGTGAGTGAAGGCCCCATGGTGGCGGCGGCGGTGGTAGGTCCGGACGAAGCTGGTGGCGGGTGAGCTGGCGACGAAGACTCAGATCTGGCTGCGGATGAGTTGGCGGCAAAGGCTCCGATCTAGACGACGCAGCAGCGATGGAAGATCGCGAACGCAACAACGACGACATACGAAGCAGCGACAAATCGAAGGGATCTGGACGAAGACGAAGACGACGATGTCAGCGACGGATCTGGACGAAGACGGCGACGACAGATCTGGACGAAGACGGCGACGACGGATCTGGACGAAGACGCGGGAATTAAGGTTAGGGTTTGCCTTAGGAAGTTGGATTAGTATTAGGGTTAGGGTTAGAGATAGGCTCTGATACAATGTTAAAGATTTTGAGAAAAGAGTTTATTGGAGAGAGTTCTCCTCACTCTATACTTTATTATTTATAGAGATGAATTAGTTACAAGCAATGTTACATTAAACGCTGGGCGCTTCTAGGCGTCGGATTTAGCGCCCAGCGCTTAGTCGCATAGGCGCGCATCTAAGCGGTTTCTGGGCGTTTTTTTTAATTTTGATACTTGAAGATAAATATATATATACCCAATCAAAGATGCATAAATACTAAAATACCAATATTATTAACTAAATTGCATGGTTTAATAATTACAATAGCTCTTTGTATGTTTATACTTCTCAACACAAATTATAAGTTCATCTCAACAGTGAAAAACTCATTCTCAACTCAAATTACTGTTAACTTATAAGTTACTGTTAAGTTTAAGTTAACAATAAACTTAAACTTAAGTTTACTATTAATTAAAATATTGTTAACTTAAGTTTACTGTTTTACTTAAACTTAAGTTTACCATTAACAAAAAACTTAATATTAACTTAAACTTAAGTTTACTGTTAACTTACACTTGTTAAGTTTAAGTTACCGTTAACTAACTTAAATAGATATTTAAGAAGTATTCTTTACCTTGTTAGTAGTTACAGAGATCGGGGGAGCTCGACAATGTTACAGAATGGGCTAGGCAGACTAGGCGTTTGAGCGAGCGCCTAGCTCCTAGACCCCTAGGCGTACGCCTAGGTAGTGTCCAGACGTTTGACTATTTTTAAATTATTTAATTATAATAATTGATAAAAATATGTATTAAATTCATATAAACTTTTAAAAAAAGATAGCAATTTTAGTTCCATAATAAATCATGCAAACTTGGATACTAAATAGCCAAAATAATAATTAACAAGGCTAGAGCCTAAGATGTTTTTTTATTTTTAATTACAATAATTGATAGTGAATGTCAATGTTATAGAAAGCTTAGATGCCGGACTGGTGTCTAGGCAGATTTCTTTCTTCATTTAAGTGGTGGTCGATGAGGTTTTGTTGAAGGTCGGAGGAGGTAGTAGAAGTGTTTATATTTGGAGGTTAATGGACTTTGGAGGACGTGTAGGCTACAACACATAAAATCACAACCAAGACCTACAGGGTGCAATTCACGTAAGAAGATAATGCTCCCCTAAACGCTCGTAAAGTCTAGGTGGGCAACCTAAATACCGTCTAGATGTTAGGCGCTAGTTAGACGGCTTAGGTACCGCGTAGGTCTAGACGTAGGTCTAAGCGGACTAGGCGGAGGTTTTTTAAAACAGTGGTTACAAGTTAGTCTCACAGTCATTGTGGGACTAAACCAATGCTAACCTAATACTCTCTTCTAACAGAGCTAAAAGTGTTTCAGTATATATTTTTATTTGCATGGACTCAATATTGGGTCCTAGCTCACATTCTTGAGGGAGAAATCCTAGAGAAACTCTTATAATTAATCACACTCAGCCCTAAACAATATGATATTATGATTTGCATGCACTTCCATTTTATCTTAGTTCATATTGGTGCTTCAGTCATGAGGTAAAGCACGTGACATCTGCAACCAACTTGGTGAGTGGTGATAATTAGTTAGATAAAGTAACATTTCAATGATATTCCATAGATGATCCGATTGAATAATTGAGCTCAAGATTGAGTCCTATACTCCTATCTTACATTCTTGAGGGAGAAATCATGGAGAAAGTCTTATAGTTAATCATACTCAGCCGGAAACAATATGATATTATGATTTGCATGCTCAGGGACAAGTCTGCTAGTGACAAAGCATCGAAGTTTTAAATATCGGCCGACATGTCGGTTTGAGGGCTTGAGCGACACGACATGGGCGTTTTCAACTCGTATGTCGGTTTTCAGGGCCAAATCAGAAATATCGGGGCCATATCAGGCATATCAGCCGATTTTTCAGCTTTGAAAAATCGACCGATATGGCCCTTTTTTTTAGATCTATTTTTTGTTATCGGGTTTGGGTTTAGTGATAAAAATCCAAACTCGTTTGACCTGTTCTCATGTTTAAGAGTTTCTTATGAACCTAATAGAAAGAAAGAGAAAAATTAGGGCTGCAGCGGACTTGAGAACCTATCACTCTTTTCGTGAACGACGACGTCCTTCCCCCACCTCCATCTCGGCCCCCCGTCGTCCATCTCCCGTTGCGCTCCGAAATCCGAACCCCAACCGAACTCGAGGGCGGCATGGTATCCCGTCGTCGGGATAAAGGGAAGAAGGTGGTCGGTGACTTATCTAAAGGATCTCGAGTAGACGAAGAAGAAGAAGAGCCCCAGCACTGCCTCCTTGCGACGTCCCATTGCCGACGCAGCCTCCCTGTGACGTCGAAATCCACCGATCGTAGGCATCGCTTCTAGAATTTATAAAGTATGCTTATATTGAATTTAGGAATGTTTAGATTACATTTAAGATATGATATTATACATATGTGCACCACCCGATATGGCAATCCGATATTTAGTCCATGTCCCCCGGTATATCCCTAATTTTCGCTATCCGATATGGAGTTCAGCCGTCCGACATGAACCCGACATCCGACATTTAAAACCTTGTCAAGCATCGAGTCAAGATAGGAGCAACCCCTAATTCGAACCAACCTATAAAACACGTTTTCACTAGGTTTTATCTGGAAGGCCTTATGGCTAAAGCTAGAAGGAATCTGGAATCTCATTCAGGGAAGCAAAGTTCTCTAGGTCGAAAAATCTCAGTTTCATCTTAGTTCGTATTGGTGCTTCAGTCATGAGGTAAGACATGTCACAACTGCAGCTAACTTGGTGAGTGGTAATAGTTACTTGGATGAACTAACATTTCCATAATGTTACGTATATGATCCAAATGAATAACTGAGAAGAGCATAGCAGCTGATTTGATGCAATTAAAACGTAGTTGTTTTTTTTATTAGAGAAGGAACTAGTACCAAGAATCCACTTTGTGATGCTTTAAAGTTCAGAACTTTTTCTCTTTTCGATGTACTCAGTATTCCGATACTCTATTGACATCCATTATGATGGAGTGGTATTATCACTTCTTAGGTTGTTTTTAGCTACCAGCTTATCTCCATAGGCTTGTGATTTTGTAGGAAAAGGCATGTGAAGAGCCACTTAAGATAAATAACTAGGTACTTCTAAGTTAACTAACCGTAGCATTTACATGCTGAGAAGATTTTCCTTGTCAAATACACATTATTGGTCACACAGGGTTTATGAACATCTGTAACTATATAAGGGGAACCCACACATTGAATTACGATTTAGGAATAACTAAAACACTTTACTTGAAAGTGTGCATGATGCCTGTCTATCAGGCATCTCTATTTTTGTGTATTAACATGCTTATGGTTGTATGTTGAAATGTTTATGATTCTAACTGTGTAAATATCCTTGTTTTAAACAACAACACTGGCTGGAAACAGAAAGCCAAGTTTTTGTGAGCAGCTATTTTATGGGCTATCTCATCTGTTCCCTTTTTTTGGAATATACCTTTTTCCTTTGACTGTAGTTTATTAATTTTTACCTATTTTCTCTCTGGCTTCCACCTTCAGATTCAGCCTTTAGAAAGTGAAATACAGGATGTACAACCCTCTAATCGTTTCAATGCCGTAATTGAGAAGATTGAGCGCATGTACATGGTAAGGTTCTCTGCGATTGGAGTTCATATTTATCAATATGTACTAATAGTATCTCTTAATTCAGGGCGAACAGAGTAGTGATGGGGAAGATCTTGATGATATCCCAGATGATGATCAGTATGATACTGAAGATTCATTCATTGATGATGCTGAATTGGTTGGTTGTCTAAATATTTTTTTACATCAATGTCTTGTGATTTCTATTTTGCTATTGATTTCTTTTACAAAATTTTATGTTCTAGGATGTTCAGTAATCTTTCTAACTCAACTTGATATGAAGAAACAGTCACTTTGAGATCATTAAATGTTGTTTCTGTAAGAAAGTTCTCCATTCCTTGATTCTTATTTTGTGCATATTTTCATAGATGCATATTTGGTACATATTCTTCCTAGTTCGTCATCATATTCATTGTCCAAGTCTTCTCCATTTCAAAAGGGGATCTGAAAGTGGACAATTTGAAGTCCGGAGGCTCCACAAAAGCGAAAAAAAAAAACTAAATGCAGCATTGGCCCGGTTTTGTTGTTATAAAATTATCTTGCTAATAATTCACTAACATTGATTAACCAAACTTTCATATTTAATTTAATCCCTGGCATCTCTACACTCAACATTCATCCTTATTTCATTGTATTGTGGTTTATTTGTCTGCAAAGTTGGATAAGTTAAGTGTTGAATCTGCTGATATCTCATTATTTTGCTAATATTACAGGATGACTATTTTCAGGTTGACAAATTGTCAACCAAACACAATGGATATTTTGTCAACAGAGGGAAGTTGGAACAGATGTAAGTTGTCTTTTGATCTATATAGCTCTTGATTCCTTTTTTTCGGCGGATTCAATTTTATGAAGCACGATTAAGTGGTAGCCTCGGTCTCTGTGCAAGTATTTGAAGTCATTTATCTATACTATTGTTTAAGAGAAGCCAGGCTTTTGGTCCTGTGAGCTTCATTTTCAAAAACCTGATAATGCCCTCAAGTTTATTTAGTATTTGAAAATTAATCTGAGGGTATATTGGAAAAACACCAGCAATTATCTCATAAGTCATAACTAAACCACTACTCTTAACTGACTACTTAACTCCACACATTAAAATAATTACATAGCAAAATCCAAGGTCCATTTAATATGACAAAACTCCTACGTAGATATTTCCTCTCTATTCTAGTTATCAGGGTGCTAATAAAAAATTTATTATGCACACATTTTCCAGTAGAAGGTTGATGCCTTAGATGACATTTTCCAGTAGCTAATAAATCCCGGAGCTTTTTTATTTGGGGTGTCAATTTGAGTGCAAGCAAAGTCATATTTGTGTAAGTTATTCTGATCTATCAATCTGAAACAGAGCTGAGTGTGTTGAAGGATCATAAGGTGACTGCAAATGATGCACTGGAATATGAATATCAGATTCTGTTTAGCAAACTAAGACACTCTACCCTGAGATAATTCTGTTATGACAAGTCTTCCAAATAATGGAAAGCAGTTGCTAAAGTAGGATGTATGTAAATGTATGTGTGTGTGTATGTGCATGTGTATATATGTATATGTTGAAAATAACAATAGCATATAATGTAACACTTGAGTTCCGAAGCTTAAGACATATACTTTTTTTTATTTAAAACGAACATAAAATTACTCATAACAGTTTTAATAAATAGGACCCTGATTCTTAATAAAACTTCTAAAATCTATTGCAAGTTAGAATAATAATCACAAGTACCTCAATAACTAAACAACACAATCACATATCAACATGGATGATTTTATAGTTGTTTGGAATAAATTTCTGCTTCCACTCTTCCTCCTCATCAGGAGGGTCTTCCGCTCTGGTATGAAGGATTTTCTTGGATCACAACCCGATCCAGTAAGCTGTACAAGACCGAACCGTAGACTAAACCCTAAGTTAATCATCTCTGCCAAAACTCCTACCATACAAGTGTAAATTGTTGCCCAGCTAGTATTCCTAATTCCTCAATTAAAACCAGGTTGAGTATGCAGTGAAAAACCAATGGTCTTACTAATGATCATAGAAAAGAAACGCAAACAATAATCAGGTTAGCAAAACCCTAGAACAATCTTACGATGCTTTTGCTGCAAAACCGTTCTTCGGATGATTCAACTTGCTTCGAGGAAGCGACATGGAACCGAGTGAGAGTCAGGGGATGAGATCTCTTTTTCTCCTTCCAAAGCTCTCTTTTGCTTTTTTTTTGTCTCTTTTAGCCTCTTTACAGATTTCTCAACATGTCTCGAAAGAAACCCCAACACTATGTAGAGGGTATATGGTTCGAATCTTGATTTTGATCCAGAATTTGCCCAGATTTATCTGACCAGTCGTTCAAATTGCTGGATAGTCGGATCAGCTAGTCTATGGACAGAGCATTCTCCAGAGCACCTGTCAGTGCAACGCTTGGTTTGACTGGTCGGTGTACTGTCCGGTCTAACCGGCTGCTTCACGCCGTAGAGCACATTCCAAGCTTTCTGAAAACATGTTATAATAGTTATTATAATAACTGACTAAAAAGTTATGACTCGAGCAAATTCCAGACATTTTCATCTTCACTATAATATGTGCACATTTGAACTCGAAACTCGGTTATATACATACAAATATTTGTTATTGATCAAACCGCATCAAATGCACAGACAATGTCCCAACATTATTGGAGTCAAACTTACAGCAATTTTGGTTAAGCAGGTAACCATGAAATTGGTTAAGCTTGATTGTATATGGTGGACTCTGTAATTTTGAGACTAACACCGACAACTTACGTCACTCTTCCACTTATTATACACTTCACATCTTATCTTTTACATTGTGGCATCTATCCCTTGTTTATATTTTGTCCTCTTTGGTACTCTTGCATAATAGAAAATGATTCTTCGGGTGATAAAAAGGGCTGCTTCACTAAACACTAACTCATGTTTCTATTATTTTCAATGTCTTATTAAAATTACTAATTTTTTTTGTAAATTAAACTCTATCAAGTTAAAAAAACACAATTGGAAAGTAAATTATAACATTCTCATTCCATCACTAGATTTTCTCTTGGATTGAATTTAAAATATTCAAGCTCATTCTTTACAGTCCCCAAAAATTTGATTCACACCTTGTTGTAGATTCACATTGGTGGTTAAATCTGATGATTCCTAAGGAATTTTACCCAATTTAAGAGATTAGACATGATTTAGTTGCATTAAGTCTTTACATTTACAAAATTTACCTAGCAAGTTGTATGTCTATGAGCTGAAATATTTTATGGTTAATTTGTCCTCTGGAATATGTTACTAGCTGGATATGGATGAGTGGTGTCGTGTTTAAAGCAGAGAGATTGGGTTCACGTTGGCTTTCATAGGTGAAGACATCTCAGAATGATAGAAGCTTCTTGTAAATTTATGAACTTAGTTTGATATCTAGGGTACAACATATGACTGGGGGAATATTTTGTGAGTAAAGCTATTTGCTTGCACATGTTCTGTATCATATGTGAACATCTAATAATTTTTTTTGTTATGCACATGTTATGGAAGGATAGCTATTTCTCTTAATGTACATTGCACAGTGACAACACTAGTAATCTTTTCTTTAGCTGGCCAATACTATGATCACATTGCCTATATTATTTAGCAATCACTACGTAGTTTCTGTTTGATAGAAAATTTCACCTGATTTTCTACTAGTGTTATTTGTCTTTATGGTCTTTTTTGCTTTCTCTTCTAAAATATCATATATTGAGATTATTTTTTTTTAAATTATTTTTATAATTATGTCTCTCTTCATCTTTATACTTTTAGTACTGAAATTTCTAGTTTTGAATCAGAATCATTTGACAATTTACCCGCCAATTGACTGTCAAGTGCCTTTACTTTTACAGTAGTATCAAACTTAAATAATATTGCAGCAGTTATAACATATTTGTTTTCTCACTGCAGAAAGCCTAGTTCATCACCTATTCATGATGATTTTTCTCACTCCAGTAAACCTAGTTCATCACCTAAACCAGTGCCAAAGAAAAGAAGAAGAAAAGATTCAACAAAGCTCAGCATTGAAACCAGTGACATGGATTTCACAAATGATATTGTGGGCACAGATAATGTACAGATAAATACTACTGCCAGAAGAGCACCTTTGATGGGAAACAACTTCACAAATATAGCTAACATCCAAACTGTCCACAGTGAACATTATAAAGAAAGGAAAATTTTGAAAAATAAATCAAATACTTTATCTGGCAGAATATCAAAAGATGCTTCATCACCATCTATGGAACCAAAGAATCTTGACAAATACAAAGCAGGAACCCTAGTTTCTAAGGACCTTGCTCACAAATCAAGATTGATAAATGAATCAGTTGACAGTGTTTATCATGCATCTCGTGATAGACCCATTTCTTCTCATGTTGAATCCCAGTCCAGGAAGTCACTGAATTATAAAAATGAAGCAGAACTATCTACCAAAGTACGGCGGAAGGAAAAATACGGAACCGATGGACTTCCCCGTGCAAATTCTGCTGTGGGTGTACACGCTATACAAGTGACGGTACGTTGTTCTTTTAAGTTTGACAAATTGTGGATCAATAGATGCCACAGTACTTCGATATTTTTTTTGAATTCTCAGTATTGTAAAATTTAATTTATCATGTAATTAACATTATAACTTTATAAGATAGCTTAATGAAATTCTTAGTATTTATTATTAGTTCCAAATCATCAATTCTAATTTTTACTTGCTGGCCCAAACTGGTCTTACCTCCATTTATCATTAAAATATTTATTGATTAGACTTACATTAATTTCCATTTGGGTATTATTTAATAATATTAACAATAATTTATAGAATATTTTCATACTTTGATATTATTTGTTTTATCACAAGTAATTGTACTTAATCTCAATTAGACAAGATGTGGATTTACTAATAACTATTACCATGTTGATAAATATATTTACTAAATACTATCATATATTTCCTATTGTTTTATAGCCTTGCATTATTATTAATATTATTGATATAGTTCACAATCAAAATAAAATATCATTTTTTTGGGATGGTGTGGATCCGATAAACTTTCTTAGGTGGGTGGACGACAAACATCCATTTATCCAAATTATAAAAATATTGTATTATAAAAATAATTGTTTGAAAATGACATTATTGACAAGTGAACTAATCAGATGTGTTTTAGCTGATTATTTGGAAATAGCATTCTTGACAAACAGAACTCCATTTGTTAAGCTGAATTGTAGATTCAAGTGGGCTACTAATTTCTTTAGTGATTATGTAAGTAAAGGTTGGGATGCAAATATTTTAAAACTATTTTTTGAGT
>NC_033803.1:26631234-26685935 GCF_001876935.1 Asparagus officinalis | reverse complement strand
CCTTTTAAGTTGCTATGTACATCCACCCCTGAGCGCTTATTCATTGGTAAAATTTAGGGACAAGTGCGCAATTATCCCAGTGTAACAATTTTAACTCATTTGAGATAGTTTGAGGGGAGCAAAGTAAATAATTGGCGTAATGGAACAATTAAAACTTGGATTGAAACAATTTAAATGGGACAAGTGACGATGTGATACCTTTTAAACTAATGATACCTACATATCCACTTAGTTTGAGTTAATTTATTCAAATTTTTAACGTAATTACTATATCATATCTTTTTATATTGTATATTATAATAAATATACTATATTATAGTTTAATAAATATGATATAAATTATTAATATATATTTATTTTAATCACTATTGTTAACAGAAAACGATTTATTCTGTTTGAGTGTCTTAGGAGAAAGTACATGGAGATATATCATCCTATTAGATACGGGTCTAAACTCAAATATCCACTTGATCTAAGACTCTTAATCTAACACTTCTCCTCAACCTGGAGCATATATATCTATCATGCCCAGCTTGTTAGTTGTTACACAGACAAGAAAAAAATATATTTAAAGACACATCCTTGATGAAGATATTTGCCAACTATTCCGTTGAGGGTGTAAAGGAGTGCATATTAAACCCTTCATCATGGTATCACTCACAAAATGACCCTCCGCCTCCACATGTTTAGTCCTCTGATGAAAGATGAGATTCTTAGCAATATAGGTAGCTGATTGATTATCACTCGTCATGGTCATTGGACCATTTTGCAAGAATCTCTACCATTAAATTCTTCAAGTCATGAAATTCTGCGATATGAGCCATTGCTCTATACACAGCCTCTACACTAGAACGAGAAACCACATTTTGCTTCTTCGCCAAGTCACAAGAGTTCCTCTCTCTTACCAAAGTGCAATAACCCATTATAGACTTCCTATCACATCCATCTTTTGCATAGCCTAAATCTGAATAAGCTGAAACACGCAGATGTTCATGCTTCTTGTGCAATAAATCTTTTCTAGGAGAGCTTTTTATGTAAGTTAGGATTCTCAAGGCAGCACTCTAGTGAGCTTCTTTGGGCTTGTGCATAAACTAACTCACAAATCCAACTGCAAATGCTATATCATGTCTGATAACTGTGAGATAGATTAACTTGTGAACTGACCTCCTGTATCTTGTAGGATCCTCAAATAACTTGCCATTCTCAAACCAAAGATTTACGTTAACATCCATAGGAGTACTAGTATGTTTACAACCAAGTAAGCCAGTTTTTTCTAGGAGATCTAGCACATACTTTTTTTAAGAAAGAAGTAACCTACTTTTTCTCTAAGCAACTTCAATTTCAAGAAAGTATCTAGGTCTCTCCATGTCTTTGGTTATAAATTGATGCCTCAGACTCTCCTTAGTGTCTTCTAAGCTATCTATATCACTCCCAGTCAGCAAAATGTCATCCACATAAACAACTAAAATAACAATCACAATCCTAAAAGGGTGCAACGAATGAATATGGAATGATCAGATTGACAAATCTAAAATCCAATATCACCAATTACTCTACTAAACTTATCGAAGCAAGCCCTTGAACTTTGCTTAAGTCCAGATATCGCCTTCTTCAACTTGCACACAATATTCTCCCTACTGAGCAATAAGTCTAAGGGGTTGCTCCATATAAACTTCCTCCTGCAAATCACCATATAAAAATGCTTTCTTTACATTAAGTTGAAACATCTACCACTCCAGATTGATAGCAATAGAGAGAATTAATCAAATGGAGTTGAGACAGGCTATAGGAGAAAAAGTTTCAAAGTAGTCAACCCTATATGTCTAACTAAAGCCCTTAGCAACAAGCCTGGCTTTGTACTTGTCCACTAAACAATCTGGCTGATATTTCACTATAAATATCCATTGACAACCAACAATATTAGAACTAGGAGGAGCAATAAGTAAATCCCATGTCCCTTATAGAAATAAGGGCATCCACCTCCTTAGCTATAGCCTACTTCCAAACAGGAACCAACATAACTTCCTGATAATTCTTAGGTACAAATACAGAAGACAAAGACAAAGCAAGCTGGTTAAAAGATGAAGGAAGACGGTCATAGGAAACAAATTGTAGGATGAGCAGTAGTAGACTATTTACTTTTGCATAGGGCAATAGGGATATCTAGATCAGGAGGAGGATCAAGCTCAGAGGATTGTTGCTAATGGATAGGACCTTTAGCTGTGGACACAGAATTGGTCTGAGGTGAAACAAGTACAGAATTCCTTGGTCTTCTAGTGTACACCTTCAAAGGCTTTTGTGCTGCAGAAACATCCTGCACTCCAGAAATTAACACAGGTTGAAGAAGAGGAATAGATGCTACAGGAATCTCCTAGACCACTTTAGGAAAGAAAGGGGAGCTTCAAAGAAGGTCATGTCAGCTAAAGTGACATATTTCTGACTTACTAGATCAAAACAACGATACTCCTTTTGAGACCTAGAGTAACCAACAAAAACACACTATAAATTTTGGAGACAACTTATCCAGACATGGAAGTAGATTGTGAACTTAACATGTACATCTGAAAACATGAGGAACCACAGAGAACATGTTTGTTAGGATAAAGACAAGTAAAAAGAATCTTCCCAAAGAGAACAGATGATGACATCCTATTTATTAAATGACATGCAAATAGAAAAGCATCAGACCATAGATATTTTGGAACATTTATCTTAATCATCAAGGTTCTAGTAATGTCTAAAATTTGTCTATTTTCCATTCAGCCACCCTAATTTGTTGTGAGATGTGTGAACAGAATGTCTGATGTAAAATACCATTTGAAGCACAAACTGGTAGATTTCATTTTTCATATACTCAAGAACATTATTAGTACGCAAAATATGAATAGAAGTTTTGATTTTTAATTTCATTAAAGAAAAGTTTTGTATCATCTGAAACTTGCCTCCTTTCTGTTAACAAATACATCTAGGTCATCCTTGAAAAATCACCACAAAACTATGAAATAATGAAATCTGCTGATAGAAGAAAAGTGATAGACCCCTGAACTATCATACCCTTAGGAGACAACTAGTCTGAGAGGCTTGAAACAACAAAAAGTTATCATCCTCTGCTTGAGACACCTGAACTATCATACCCTTAGGAGACAATGATGAAGAAACAGATCCAATTGCAAGAGTAGTATCAACGATAACTATATGTGCCCACTCAAACTTTCCAAACTTTGTCCAATACTTTTTCAAAAACATGATTATTCCTATCACAATGAGTGCAATGATGTGGTCTCCTGTCATATCTAGCATGTTGTCCACCAGGGTATCCATGTCCTCCCCTGAATCATGCTTGCGTCCACGACCATAGCTACGATCACAGCTAGCAACCATGGCAAAGTGCTGAACCTAAGGTGTAGATAAAGAGGAACAAAATCCGATAGAAACTCATAGTATACTGGAGATTGTAGATGTCAAGAACGGTATCACCACCAAGAATTTATCCTCCAATGAGGATAGTCAAAGAGAGATTTAATTCAGAGTGGAACTTTGCTACTGCCAAATCTTGACGATACTCTTTGAGGGTCTTCAAGTCAGTAACGAGGGGCTAGTGAACAACCAACTCACAAGAATCCCCCTCAATGCAAAATAGTACTCACTACTCAGCTATAGATCTATCTCCCTACTGGAGAGTAATTGCTCATATAGTTCAAACGCCCTAGATATGTTTTTCTTATTAGCATACATCTCTTTCAAACTATCCCATATCTCCTTAGCAGTCTTTCGAAACATAACCCTTGAACTGATCTTCTCCTTCATACTATTGAACAACTAGGTCATCACACAACAATTACTAGTGAGCCAGTCAGAATAACGAGGATCCTTCGCATTAGGAGGATTATCAACCAGTGCTTCAGCTTCTTTTGAGCACCAATAAGCAATCGAGAAGATTAAGCCCACAACAAATAGTTAGTTCTATTCAATTTCATAGTAGTAGCAACCAGACTTTTTGGACCTATATTCTCCACTGTGAGAGATAGCTGTAGCAATTTGTTTGTTTGCATCCTCAGAGGATGTCATTGCAGCCAGACAATCAAACAGAAAGGCAAAAATAGAAATTAGACATATACCAAAATTCAGCCAGACATGAGAAGTTAGATCTAAAGAGAAAAATCAGTATGTTAATGAGAAAAATTAGCAACATGTAGCCGCAGCAGTGTATAGGGTTAGCAACAGGATTAGTAGAGGCTGCAACATCATTAGATTGAGATGTTAATCACAGCAGAAAAGGGTGGAATTGGGTCCAATCAGCCCTAAACAACGAGAGGTAGAAACTATAACAACTCTTGAAAATAGCAACATTGATTCAGTTGATACAGTAAGTCAGTGGCAGAGGCGAGAAGAAGAGTGGCAACGGCTCAAAAAATTAATTGCCGAATGAGAGGATTAAGACATCAACGACTCTAGAGATTAGTGGTGAGAGAAGAGGACAATAATGGTTTTGGACTTCAGAGCTGGTGACAAGAGAGGAGGATGTGGAGGCCGGTAGCGCTTAGGAGTAGCGAGGGTGAGGAGATAGAGAAAAAGATTAGAGATTAGGGTTTGCGTTTCTCAGAATTGCTCTGCTATCAAGTTAATAGAAAACGGTTCATTTCATTTGAGTGTCTCAAGAGAAAGTACAGGGATATATGTCATCTTATTGGATATGGGTCTAAACCCAAATATCCACTTGATCTAAGACTCTAACAACTATGATATATTATAGTATAATACATTATAAAATATTATATTTTAATGTTATTATATTATATTATATTCTAATATGGTTAATATATTAGTGTTATTTAGATACTAGTCACTCAAATATTCAATAATTTCATATTAGTTCGTCAAATATTTGAAATTGATTATACGTCCCCCAAATCCTAGGGGTTTTTGCAAATTGGCCCCTTAAGGTGTCTGACATTAGATCTAGGGGAATATTTCCTTAAATATAACATTTTTAGGGGAACTTCTAGTCATACCCCGCACTTAAGCAATCTACTCGTTCACAGGTTTAAACCCAAAACCCGCTAACTAAAATCTCAAAGTCCATAAACATCATCTTCTTCAATGATAAAAATTTACCTCGTATTATGCTTCCCTAACCGTCAGTTCTGAGGTTCTCCAATGTTGTAACTCGTGTGTTTGGTAATTGAGGGCATTGGGTTAAGAGTTAGCACAATCATGGTTTTAAGATCTAACTACAAACCAACTGCGGGACCAATTTGCAAGACCTCTTAGGATTTAAGAGACGTATGAGAAATTTCAATGAGTTAAAGGACTAAAATGGAATTATTAAATATTTGAGGGACTAATATCCAAATAAACTTAGAATATATTATAGTATAATATATAACACTATATTGTATTATAATATTATAATATCATTAATATAATATAATATAATATAGGTTTGATGGTTATGAGTTAGCGACTGATTTTTGTTAAATGAGCTACTAAAAGGTAAAGATGTGAGACCCACTCATCCAATATAACTTGGTGGTGTAGATTTCACCACATGTTAATCTCTTGATAGATCATTTAGCAAATTGAACCGCTATCTCATATATATTATTTTGAAATAATATTTATAAATAATATATTAGATTAATATAATATAGTCATTTTAATTATAATATTTGTATTACATTATAAAATAAAATAAAATATATGACATTACCTTACATTATTTTATATGTTCAACTTAATATAATATAATACCTTGTAATTAATATGGTATATTAACAATATGTTTAATACTATTAACTATCTAACAATATGATTAATATAAGATAATTAAAATATTTCAATATTTTTAATATAATATATAATCTTAAAATAACAAAATATAATATAGGGTTGTCAATAGACCCTTGTAGTATCATCCAATTGCAAATAGATATATATATATTTACTTGTTGTGAAAAGCCCCCGGTACTACTTGTTGCAAACAGACCCTTGAGTGAAATTTTTTTCTCTTAAAGTCCATTAAAAATGTTTGAGGACACGAATAGACCTATAGTTCTATTGGTATTGGTGAGGATAGACACCCAGTTTCTATTTTTTACTTCTAAAAGAGTTGAAAAAGTTCACTAAGAGAGCATATTTGCATTGGGTCAATACTACAGGGGGTCTATTCACAACAAATAGAATTACAGGGAATCTTTTAGCAACAAATAGAACTACAAGGTGGTCTATTTGCATTTGGGTATATATCATTTAACATATTATTGGCATATATTATAATATAGTGATATATAATTTTATAATTAATATAAATATGTTAGCAATATGTTTAAAACTATTAATCATCTAAACACTCTTTTTCTAATATATATTAATTGATTTAGTTTAATATTTAATTATTAAATACAATTAACATGTGTTGGTTATTTAGTCAAGGTTTTAAATGTCGGCCGACATGTCCGACATGTCGGCCGACATATCGGTTTGAGGGCTTGACCGATACGACATGAACGTTTTCAACTCGTATGTCGGTTTTCAGGACCAAATCGGAAATATCAGGGTCATATCGGGCATATCGGCCTATTTTTTAGCTTTGAAAAATCGGTCGATATGATACTTTTTTTTAAGATCTATTTTTGTTATCGGGTATGGGTTTAGTGATAAATACCCAAACCCTTTTGACCCGTTCTCATGTTTAAGAGTTTCTTATGAACCCGATAGAAAGAATTTATGATCCCAAATCCATATATTATTTACTTATAAATATGTTTAGTCTATAGAATATATAAAGTATGCTTATATTGAATTTATGAATGCTTAGATTACATTTAGGACATGATATTATACATATGCGCACTACCCGATATGATAATCCGATATTTAGTTAATGTCCCCCGATATATCCCCGATTTTCGCTATCTGACATGGATTTCAGCCATCCGACATGAACCTGACATTCGACATTTATAACCTTGTATTTAGTACATGTAGACTCCAAATTAGTTCCAGTTATCCCCAATTGTCCCAAAGGTTGGAGCCAATTTGGCTTTGGGTGCAAAAATATTTCTAAATAGGTTACAATTTTATCGCACGTATGTTCCCAAGAATGAATAACACTAGTTTTCCAGAGCACAATCCCATTGTCTCAATGAATAATACCATAAAGTAAATTCCACAATTTGATCAACAAATATTCTATAGATGACATCAACATCACTTTGTAAAAGCAAAATTGATATTAGTTTCAAAGTTATCATTCACGATTTATGAAGCTAGAATTTGGCATAGCAAAACTCGCATGTGAAATACTCTAGTGATATATGTAGGAATAATCTACTTATGTGATGTATAGGGATAAATTTTCATATGATAAGTGAAACTATTAGTTTACATACAAAAATCCAAAATGTGGCCTAGCAAGCTTATGAAATGACAAATAAAAGTATAAGAGATGATAATATATAATCTCATGTATGATTAGTTCGTAAGTCAATGTGGGTATAGTAAAAGCTTTAATGGCAAAACAAAATGGATAAGAGACAAGACTATGTAGTCTCACCTTTTAACTTGGTTTTCGTCTAATATACATATAGGTGAGGGGAAGGTTTTATTTATTCTTTTACTTTTTTACTGTCATTGTTATAAGCGCGTTCTATCTATAGTTGTCCCTTACCGCCATCTCCTTCACTTTATTGGCTAGAAAGGTTTGTGGTTTATCTTACAGATGAAACTTGTTGAGCTTGGTGCTTAGTTGTCACCATTTTAGCCTATGGTAAACTAGATTCTACAACTGTATGTCCTTGTGACATTACCTCAAACATTTTATTTCCTATGTTGAAATGTTTGATAAATGATAATCCTTATCTAAGAAATTCAAGAGAGTATCTATCTCTTTATATTTAATTGTATCCTTTTAAAATATAATTGTGACTGATAATAGATTAAACTTGAGGCTTGCCTTGTCATATGAATAGTACTCACTCAAGGTATTTATGTAAAAGATTAAATTGGGTCACGATCTTCCAGTTATTTAAGGTTATCATCATCCAAAGTAAAATGACATGCTACTAGTGAATAATAATTAAGTGCAGTGTCACAATGAATATATTAGTTTTTTTTATATTTGAATATTTTTACATGGAAGGGATAAAGGAGAAGATTCGCTTGAAGAGAACAAACTCTTTTGTAAATTGTCCCACACTTTAAATTTGTCCACCTCACAAAGTGAGATGAGTTAGTTGGAATTGAACTATAGTCATAAATTAGAACTGAAAGTTAAATAGCTATCAAAATTTAGTCCAAATCTAGTTCTCATTGTGCACCATAATATGATTAACCTTAACTCTAACTCTAATAGACTTACGACTTGGAGGTCCCTCTGAATTATTCCAATTATAATTTCGAGTTTTGAAGTGCTGAATACCTGAGGCTGGGTAGATATAAGTGAATTAGTACTTCCTATCTAGCTCCTGGTACTTTAGTTAGGAGAAGCTTGCTATATTTTCTCAAGTGCATAATGTTGTTACATGTAGCATGCAACTTTTCTTCTTGTGTACTCATTCAATAATTTACAGCAACCTTCTTCTACACGGGTGAAAGACGGTTCTGCTACACGACCAAAAGGTACCACACTTGAAAAGGCCATCAACGACTTGGAAAAGATAGTTGCCTTACGTAAGTATCCTGAGACGTTGCTAAAGTCTAGTAATTAATAGGAAGGGTTTTCTTCTTATTCTGCAAGTAGTTTAATTAATAGAAAACTTTTTTCCAGACAGACCACCTAACCTTGATTTTCAAGAAGTGGATACTTCAGACCGTGGAGCGAATAGGAGGTTGCCTCAAGAAGTAAAGCAGAATCTTGCGAAAGTTGCTAGATTATCGGTACTGTGCTGAATAGCCTTTTTTTGAACGTCTGTGCTGCTGTCAATTCTTTCAACCTTGTTCATCTTTTCATCTCGTAGAAACTCGTTGTCTTTGCATGTCTGCACAATTTTCAACTCCACATCTTAAATTCTTAAATTAGTAGATTGAAATTTACTTATTTGATGATTTCATATTTTGATGAACCCCTTACTAAAGCTGAAAGATTATGATTGCTGAGACTGGTTTTGTTATTTTTTGGCTTTAGATTACATTTCAATATTGCAGTTTTATTGAAAGACAACTTTACGTGGATCTTTTCACCAAAAAAAAGTGCAAGAAACTTCGATGATGGTTCAATATTCATTGATTTAAGCTTCAATCAGTTGTATGACTTCTATGCACAAAGATCTATTTAGCTGCAAAATGCTGCATCATTTTGTTTGATGCACATTTCTATCTTAAGTTTGGTGATAATTTTAAGGAACCTGGAAATATAAAATAGTGTAACAAGATGTTGTGACTTGTGAGACAACATTACTGCATTTATTGATATTGTAAATGCCAAAGTTTTTCTGAATAACTTTCTTTTCATCTTACATACACATAAATAATTTTACTGTTTGTGCTTCTGTAGACCACTTTGAGTTGCTCATTATATTTCTAAAAAATACATACTGAATTAATGTATACACGCTTCAAACCTTCAACTCAGTTTCATTTGTTTGTATACATACACCTGTTGTAATAATATACATTGGCTATTTTCGCTTTAATCTAAGCAAAAAAGGGCATCTTAGCGTATCTAACAGCCCATTTGTTCTACTTAGTGTACACCTATCATTCATCATTTGTTCTATGTTCAGTCTGCAAGAATCTTTATAACTTTCAGTTCATGTCATTGGCACTTCAATAGAATCTAAATTTCTGAGTGATGCAGGCAAGTCAAAATAAGATCCCAGAAGATGTCTTACTCAACCGGCTTATGGGTATTGTTGGGCATATGGTACAGCGCAAGACGTTGAAGGTAAGCATAATGGGAAACAGTGTTATTACTTTGATCTTTTTTTTTCCTTTGTACTTTTACGTAGTATAAGCTAATAATGATTTTTCATCTTTGGTGCATTCTTGCAATCATGACTTAGTAGTGTGCCTCTATGTGCTAAAAGGCGCACTTTTAGAATTTTTCCATTTGTTGTGGATTTCTGATGCTCAATATTGTGCTTCACAATAACCCAATTCTTCCTAGTCAGAGTTCTTCAGAACTTTTTTTAAAGGTTCATTTAATTCCCTTTTCCTTTTATACCAATTTATGACCTTTTACTCCCTTTTCGTAGAATGGCCTAGTACATTTCGAGTACAGGGTGAACAAATTTGTCAACTCTATATTAGTAACGTTCTTACATAGAAGTCATAGAGGAATGACTATGATGATGCCATATTTCAGGGGAAAGGGGATGTATTGTATGATTGTATAGATGCCCCTGACGGCTCAAAATATAAAACATTTCCTTAACATGTAATTCTCTTGAAACCTATTTAACAGCTCTTTAACCAACTGAAGAGTGATCATTTCCTGTTGAAGGATCAAACAAATAGGATCTCATAACGTATGATACTAATAGAACATGAAAAAGGCCATTGTAGCACACCTTGCTCTCTTAGAGGAGAAAGGAGAATTAACGACTATTCTTTTATTCATTACAATATATAGGAGAGTCAGATATGGGCAAAATGTGACATCTTATATTGCATATATGCTGGGATTGGTGGAAACTCAAGTATGTCCGTATTGCATGTATGGCCTGGTTGTAAGTCCAATTCTATGACTTGTGAAGAGTTTAGGTCCTGGATTTTGATCTACAAAAACCAAACTCCAAATAGCACTGACTAGTGGCTACCTCTCACAAGGAGGATGTCTCGCTAATACATGACCTAATGATTTAAGCACCTTATGAGTAAATCACTTTCCTATTAGTGGGGAGATCTTGAGCAACAGATGGAAATGAGAGAAAATCAAAGCAACTTGAGGGCTTTGTTTATTGTGAGCAACAAATGGACAGAGCTTGCTAGTCTGTCTTTTATCAGGTTGTGAGGAGTATGGTCACAATGCTTAATAATTCATGTTCCATGGTAGAAGGTTGGCATGATCAAACCGTAATTGGAAATATATTTTCTCCTTGTTATAAACATGTATTTGCTACACATGGCAAGGTTTTAAATGTCGGATATCGGGTTCATGTCGGACGGCTAAAATTCATGTCGGATAGCAGAAATCGGGGATATATCAGGGGACATGAAAAAACATCGGATTGCCATATCGGATGCTGTGCATATGTGTAATATAAGTATCATAATGAAAATCTAAATATATTTAATAAATTCTATTGTGTAAAACACATAAAAAAGTAAATAACTTATTTAGCTTAGGGTTGATGTTGAAGAAAAGAGGTGAGAAAAGAGAACTTCGATGTTGGCAGTTAAGAAGAGAGAAAATCACCCGATATTGATGTCGAAGAAATAGCTCGGAGAAGACACCAATGAGATGTCAAAGGAGAGAGAAGATGAGTGATGAAAATTACTTCGATCTTTTTTTCCATTTCCCTTAACTTATCGGTTTTTGTCTTTGAAAGTAATATGAAGACAGTCAAGAATTTAAACCCAAACCTGATTAGATAAACATAACCAAAAAAATAAAAAAATCACCCAATTTTTCAAACTGAAAAATTGGCCGATATAACTGACATGCCCCCAGACATAACCGCCTGACATATCCGATATGTCCCCCGATATATCCGACGTGAACCATGAGAACGCAATATGTATTAAAAAGCTCTAACTTTGATAGTCGGATAGCCCCTAACTTTGACATGTCGGCCAACATGTCACTCATGTCGGCCGACATGTCGTATATGTCGGCTGACATTTAAAATACCGACTGATGGTTCTTAACATTAAACCTTATGTGTTTTATTTTAGGAAAAAAATGTGTCCAGGCCCCAAAAACAGAAATTTCATGTGCTGCAGCCCCTCCTACTATACCTCATGTGGTTCAGCCACTTGAAGTGTGATATTTTGTGCTGCAGCTACTTTTTAACAATTATTACATGCCAGCTAAGCTAAAATCCCCAAAATAACCTTATCCCCTCTCCTCAATCCTTCAAACCCAGTTCTCTCTCTCTCTCTCTCTCTCTCCTCTCTCTTTACAAACAAGGGCTTTCTCAAGCTCGTTGCCCTGGCCCTCGTCCTCCTCGCCGTCGCCACCTCCGCCCAGGCACCCAAGCCTCCCCCGAGTTCGCCTCCCCTCCTCTCCTCCGCCCGACCTCATCACGGTAGCTCGCCACCGCTCCCCGTCTCGCCCTCGACTACGCCGGAGTTCGCCGCTGCGCCTGCCACTTTTGAACCCTATAGTATGATAGGCCGGAGGAGGATGACCAAGAGAAAAGAGTGCATGATGCTCAAGAAAAGTGAAAATGAAGGGGCTGCAGGCACAAGGCCACTCTTTTTTTTGGAATTTAATGAGAAGCCACTGCTTGTTAAGGAGATTGTTAGTCAAGATGGCGAAGAGATGCCTGTTGGGTTTGAAATTTTAAGAGCTGATCTTGGTGCTGGAGCTAAGGAAGGAGATGGCGAAGTTTTTTTTGATAATTTGATGTTGGTATTCTTATCTTTGCTTGGATTTTGTCATGGAGTATTCTCCCTGAAGAAATGTTGAATGCCTTAACTTGCAGGAATTTGATGCTAAAATTTGATGTTGGTATTCTTATCTTCGCTTGGATTTCGTGTTCGTGTTAGTTCTAACTCAGTTCATGTTAGCTCTAAATAGTTAGTGTTCTAATTTAGAACTAACAAGAACTGAGTTAGAACTAACAGGAACTGAGTTAGAACTAACATAAACCCAGTTAGACCTAACATGAGTTAGAACTAATTGGAAAGCTGGAGTCGTGTTCAAGCCGTGAAATGCCGCGTGCGATGTCCTCAAGGAAGCAAAACACTTAAATAATTTGATTTGCATATAAGTTGGCTCCATAACCCGTATAATAGGTATCCAAACCGATGGTTCTGGGACTAAATTCATACCACAAATGCTCTCATTCTCTACCCACTGATTTTTTTGTCTTTCATGTTCCATGATCACATACTAATTTGGATTTAGCATTTTTATTTTATATGCTTTTCAGAATTAGTGCAGCATTATTCCAAAAACCGACGCCCAAATCCTGCTGTATCACGGCTGTTTCTCTCTTCGCTCCTTGCAAATCCTTATCGTGTTGTTAACAACGTCGACACGATCACTGAAATCACCATATTCTTTCGATAATTAATTCACTAATCAATGCATAATGCGCATTTGGGAGTTTGCAACATTTGCAGAAAGCTTTCTTGTGCCATTTCGTAACTAACATTGTATAAATTAGAACTAACTTGGTATAAAATAGAACTAACATTATATAAATTAGAACTAACTTGGTATAAATTAGAACTAACGTGGTATAAATTAGAACTAACGTGGTTAAAATTAGAACTAATTTGTTATAAATTAGAACTAACTTGATATAAATTAGAACTAACATGGTTAAAATTAGAACTAACGTGGTATAAAATAGAACTAACTTGGTATAAATTAGAACTAACGTGGTATAAAATAGAACTAACGTGGTATAAAATAGAACTAACTTGGTATAAATTAGAACTAACGTGATATAAAATAGAACTAACGTGGTGTAAATTAGAACTAACGCGGTATAAAATAGAACTAACGTGGTATAAATTAGAACTAACATGGTATAAATTAGAACTAACGCGGTATAAAATAGAACTAACTCGGTATAAATTAGAACTTACATGGTATAGAATAGAACTAACACTGTGCAGATTAGAACTAACACTGTGTAGATTAGAACTAACACGCTACAGAATAGAACTAACACTGTATAGATTAGAACTAACACGCTACAGAGTTAGTTCTATTTTTATACTAAGTTAGTTCTATTTTATACCACGTTAGTTCTATTTTATACCAAGTTAGATCTATTTTATACTAAGTTAGTTTTATGTTATAACAAGTTAGTTCTAATTTTAACCCCATTAGTTCTAATTTTAACCACTCTCCGTGCGCCTCTCTCATTTGGGTATCGTGGGCTCCAACCAAACAAGTACCTAACAACAAATAATTACAACAAATCACAGGATTGTGATAGTTACGGAATGGCACAAGAAAGTTTTCTGCAGATGCTGCAAACTCCCAAATGCTCATTATGCATTGATTCAGTGGGTAGAGAATAAAAATGCTAAATCCAAATTAGTATGTGATCATGGAACAGGAAAGACAAAAAAATCAGTGGGTAGAGAATGAGAGCATTTGTGGTATGAATTTAGTCCCAGAACCATCGGTTTGGATACCTATTATACGGGTTATGGAGCCAACTTATATGCAAATCAAATTAAAAAAGGACAGCTATCAAGATTGTTTAATCTATGACATTACTCACGGGAACTTATATGCAAATCAAATTATTTAAGTGTTTTGCTTCCTTGAGGACATCGCACGCGGCATTACACGGCTTGAGCACGACTCCAGCTTTCCAATTAGTTCTAACTCATGTTAGGTCTAACTGGGTTTATGTTAGTTCTAACTCAGTTCCTGTTAGTTCTAACTCAGTTCTTGTTAGTTCTAAATTAGAACACTAACTATTTAGAGCTAACATGAACTGAGTTAGAACTAACACGAACACGAAATCTAAGCAAAGATAAGAATATCAACATCAAATTTTAGCATCAAATTCCTGCAAGTTAAGGCATTCAATATTTCTTCAGGGAGAATACTCCATGATAAAATCCAAGCAAAGATAAGAATACCAACATCAAATTTATCAAAAAAAGCTTCGCCATCTCCTTCCTCAGCTCCAGCACCAAGATCAGCTCTTAAAATTTCAAACCCAACAGGCATCTCTTCGCCATCTTGACTAACAATCTCCTTAACAAGCAATGGCTTCTCATCAAATTCCAAAAAAAAAAGAGTGGCCTTGTGCCTGCAGCCCCTTCATTTTCACTTTTCTTGGGCATCATGCACTCTTTTCTCTTGGTCATCCTCCTCCGGCCTACCATACTATAGGGTTCAAAAGTGGCAGGGGAGGCTTGGGTGCCTGGGCAGATGGCGGACGGCGAGGAGGGCAGGGCCAGGGGCGACGCTTTGAGAAAGGCTTGTTTTTAAAGAGAGAGGGAGAGAGAGAGAACTGGGTTTGAAGGATTGAGGAGAGGGGATAAGCATGTTTTCAAAGGCGATTTGGGGCGCGCCGCCTCGGGCGCAAGGCGCTGCGGCGCAGTGTTTCGGCCCCGCATGAGGTGCGGGGCGCTCGGCGTAAGCGGAGCGCGCGCCTGCGGAGCGCCTTGCAGTGCCTCATGAAAGGCGGGTTGAGCGTGCGCCTCAGTTTGAAGGGGATTGGGTTGTTGAATAGCGGGCTATCGGGTAAAAAACCCGACTAAAACTTAAACCCAAAGTCCCATAAAGCAAGCTCAGCTCACCTCTTCGATCGCTACTGCTCTGCAAAGAATTAGGGCTTCTTTCTTCCGTTCTCTCTCCACTGCGGCGACGAGCTTCTTTCGACGATCGGAGGTCGACGAGCAGCCGGAGGTCGGAGGTCGATGAGCAATGTATTTTGCCTTTTTTTTTTCTTTCTCTGCTGTTTTTTTTTCTTTTCTCTCTTCTTTTGGTTCGTTTTCTGTCTTCCCGATTCTTTCTCCCCTTTTCTTTATCTGCTCATTTCTCTCTCCCCTTTTCTTTCTTTTATATTTTTCTACGTTTAACTTTTTCATCTTCTTTTTTTTCTTTTTTTTCTTTTCTTTATCTGCTCGTTTCTCTGCTCATTTTTTATTTTTTTTTCATCTTCGTTTTTTTGTGCTCGTTTCTGTGGTTGTTTTTTATTTTTATTTTTCATCTTATGAAGATAGGATAGTTCTGTTCATGTGAATTGATTGATAATTTTGTCATATGCATTATAACTACATGATATATTATATTATATTGTTGTCACGTTTCTCTTGAGGAATTAGACATCATTTATGGAACTAAGAAAATAATTAGTAATTTTACATTTTGGTCTTACTGTCTTATACTTAAGATTGGTTAATCAAATGATTGTTTGACTGTAGAAATGCTAACTAACTTACAAAGAGATTTACGGACTAATTGCTTGTTTCTTATTAATACATATCATGATATCAATCATAATTGTTCAAAATGTGATACTATTTGATTTCCTGTGCGAGATTGCGAGTATTGATTCTTGCTATTTGAGCTAGGTGTAGTGCTACACTGCTATTAGTTGACTTGAAAGTTGAAACTTGATTCGCCATTTATAACCTGTAAAGAAGGAAAACAAAATTTAGCAATATAGTTGTTAGTGTCATGCAATATAATATTTTAGTATGAAAGTTTGAATAATTTTTCATTCATCTTGTATATCTCAAAATACTAGTGATGTGTTATGTAAAAAAAAAATACTAGTGAATAGTGATGTAATATTGCAATATGAATTTAATGTATATATGTGTTTTGGTGTAGATATGTCTTCATCGGCGAGTGGTGGAAGAAGACAAGATCCTACATGGAAATATACTTCATTGGTTGATGAAGGGAATGCCAATAAACATAAGTGCATATTTTGTAACAAGATCACAAATGGCGGCATATCCCGACAAAAAGAGCATTTAATCGGGACGGATAGAAAACGCAAAAATGTGAGTCTTTGTCAAAAAGTCCCTCCCGATGTGGTTGAAGAGCTAAAAGATTATGAAGAAAGACAAAAGATGGCTAAAAGACAACAAGCTATAGATGAATATCTCCCCGAACTTGGAGATGAGAACATGGTGGAAAGACAACAAGCTATAGATGAATATCTCCCCGAACTTGGAGATGAGAACATGGTGGAAATTGATGATGGGGAGGATGAAGATGAACAAGTACAAGAACGTAGAGATAGAGGAAAAGGCTCGGCAGTTCCTAGGTCATCTTCAATAACGGCAAGAGGAAGAGGGAGTGTTGGCATGCACAGTGCGGGATCTTCCGTTCCTAGGTCATCTTCAATAACGGCAAGAGGAAGAGGGAGTGTTGGCATGCACAGTGCGGGATCTTCCACAGGCTCAAAGAGGAAGGGGCCGATGGATGCATTTCTTACATTCGATCCCGCTCTTGAGGTCGCCAAGGATGAAAGAAGGCGCAAGTTGAGGCAATCATATATTGAAGAAAGCCTCAACAAAGATGCAGTGGCTAAAGTGCATCAAGACATATCTCGGTGGTGGTATCAAGCCAACATTCCCTTTAATGCCGCTCGTCTTAGATCTTTTAAAATCATGTTAAAGTCTATGGGGGCTTTTGGGCCTAACTTGCCTCCTCCGACATTACACCACTTGAGAGAGCATTTGCTTAAGAAGGAGAAAAAATACACCGATGATCTGATACAGCCTCATAAGGAGGTGTGGGCTACCAAAGGTTGTTCTTTCATGTCAGATGGTTGGAGTGATAGAAAGGGGAGGACATTGATCAACTTTCTTGTGAACTCTCCTCGTGGTACGGTGTTTCTTTCCTCTATTGATGCCTCTGATGAGATCAAGACGTGTGACAGAATGTTTGAGATACTTAGTGAGCAAATTAAGCTCATAGGACCTCATAATGTTGTTCAGATCGTCACGGATAACCATTCTAGTCTCAAATATGCAGGTAAATTTTAAGCAATTAATTGTTCAGATCGTCACGGATAACCATTCTAGTCTCAAATATGCAGGTAAATTTTAAGCAATTAATTTTATTTTGGTTATGAATCCTTTGCTAATGGTAAATTTTAAGCAATTAATTTTATTTTGGTTATGAATCCTTTGCTAATGCTATGTTAGGTTGCTCTGTTATTGATCTTTTTTTTATTCTTTTATTTATAGGAGCGGAATTGAAAAAAGAGTATCCTCATTTATATTGGACTCCTTGTGCTGCTCATTGTCTTAATCTCATGCTCAAGGATATTGGTAAACTACCATCTGTGAAGCTAACTTTGAGTCGAGCTATGGAGTTTTAATCTCATGCTCAAGGATATTGGTAAACTACCATCTGTGAAGCTAACTTTGAGTCGAGCTATGGAGTTGACTGGATTCATCTACTCACATGCGTGGGTTTTGAAGCTGATGAGAGGTCAAACTAACGGCAAAGAGCTTCTTAGACCGACGGTGACACGATTTGCCACATCATTTATGACTTTGTCAAGCATCCATCGACAGAAAAATAACCTCAGAAAGATGTTTAATTTGGAGACATGGAGGCAAAGTAAGTGGGCAAGAGATTCAAAGGGCAAATCAGCTGAAAGGATAGTTCATATGCCATCTTTCTGGAACAACATCGTTCGTATTCTCAAGTTGACGACTCCTCTTGTTGGTGTTCTGAAACTTGTTGATGGTGACAAAAAGCCTGCTATGAGATACATTTATTAGGCAATGGATAGAGCTAAGGAGGCTATTGCTAATGTCTTTGGTGATGATTCAACAAAATATTCTGAGGTATTTGATATCATTGATAAGAGGTGGCAGGATCAGCTTCATCGTCCTTTGCATGCTGCAGGATATTACCTTTTTCTATGACCATCCAAATATCCAAGGGGATGACGAAGTTATGAGAGGTCTTTATCAAGTCATTGAGAAGATGGTGCCCACACAAGACCAAGACAAGGTTGATAGGCAGTTGGATATATACAGGCATGCTGGGGGTCTTTTTGGTATGGAGATAGCTAAGAGAAACAGAAAGAAGAAGTCTCCAGGTAAATATGCATAATATAAAGTTATAAACCCTAAATTGACTAGATTTCTTATAAGAAATACACTACTAATCACAGTCTATTTAAATTGACAGCTGATTGGTGGGAGTCTTATGGTGCATCAGCACCAGAGTTGCAGAAGCTTGTTGTTAGAGTCCTCAGCCTTACTTGTAGCTCCTCTGGCTGTGAAAGAAATTGGAGTACTTTTGAGCAAGTATGATTAGTTTTATTTTATTGAACAAAATAGATTTAATTCCCTTAGAGATATGGATATTGATTTGATTGATTTGTATAAATTACAGATACATACCAAGAAGAGGAATAAGTTAGATCATAAGAGGCTGCAAGATCTAGTTTACTGCAAGTACAACCAAGCTTTGAAGGAGAGATATGACTGCAGAGATTCTATTGATCCGATTAAGTTGGCTGATATAGATGAAAGCAATGAATGGTTGTTAGGGCAGTTCGGTGCAGGTGAAAATGCAGAGAATGACTTGGTGAAGGGCGAGGATAACCTTACATATGGTGTCATAGGAGATGCAATGGGAGCTGAAGAAGATGATTCTATGTATCTAAGATCGACTAATAGGTTTCGAGGATCTTCAAGTGATATTGGTTCTTCGTCGAGGAGGAGGGAGCCAGTTTCTGAGTCAGAAGATGAAGAGGAGTTTAATGACGAGGAGGAGACTGAAGATGAGGATGAGGATATACCCTTAGAAGGGGATGATGATGATGTTAATGAGGATGATTAGAATCATTAGGCTATTATTTTGCTATTTATTTGCTTTGTTTAATTAGATTGCTTGTTTTGCTTTGATGTTAGTGAACTTTGGAAGTGTTTTAATTGCTTAGTTTTTTTGTTTTGATGGACATCTTGATTTGCTTCAATGATTAAATCTTTATCTTGTGATCCGGTAGTATATATTTTATCTTGAGTCATTGACATTTTTTATGTGAAATTTCACAAATATTTATTTTTTCATGCATCTTGTATATCTTCAAAAATTTTGTGATCTGGAGTGCGCCTCACTTCACTCGGGCGCGCGCATCGCATTGCGCCTTGCGCATGTACGCGTAAACTGACTTTGCGCCCCGCATTGCGCCTCGCGCATTGAAAACACTGGGGATAAGGTTATTTTAGGGATTTTAGCTTAGTTAGCATGTAATAATTGCTAAAAAGGGGCTGCAGCACAAAATGTCACACTTCAAGGGGCTGAACCACATGGGGGAAACTAGGAGGGGTTGCAGCACATGAAGTTTTTGTTTTTGGGGCCTGGACACATTTTTCCCTTTATTTTAATTCCATTGCATTTGATTGCATATTCACTTCTTCATGCCTATGACATTTTCCACTAATTATCTTTACATTATTATAGATTACTTTTATATACTAATTACTTAACAGTATTATCATGAGGTATAGTCATAAATAACTTGTCTTAATAATAGGTGCCGATATGATTAACATTCTGAAGCAAGTGATAGTCTGATATCTAGTGAACTTCAATTTTCTTTGATTTGTATCCAAAGATGTTTTCATGTTGGCCATATTTCTGCTGCGTTTTATGTTGAATAATGACTTATTTTCTTTTGTAGAGAAATCTGAGAGAGATCGTTGAGTTAGGTCTTGCAGCAAATCAAGAGAAAAGTGATAGATTTAAACAAATAAAACAAGAAGTTAATGAAATGATAAGGACACGTGTGTCATTTATGAAGTCCAAGGTATGTTTATGTTTTCACTTATACTTTTTTTTGGATTTCTAAGTAGACTGTACAGTAGAAGGAATAGTTTCTTTACCCGTGCAATGTGTGTACTGCTTTTCTGGATATTTTCTGCGAATTACATGAACCATTGAATGCATAATGCTAAAATTTTAATTTCATGAGTTAGCCTATGTACTTTGTTGGAAGCTACAAGTGCATTATGTGCTTTTATTATGACACAAGTCCCAAACAAATATCTCATAATCTAATTTTAGTCCCTCATTAACCCCCCCCCCCCCCCCCCCCAAATAAATAAATAAATAAATAAATAAATAAAACAAAAATACAAAAACAAAAAAAACTCAAAAAAAGAAAAGAAAATAATAATAATAATAATAATAATAATAAAATAGAAGGAGGCTCGCCTGCTGACCCCTAGAAGGTTATTAAGCCCTAGGCTTTGCTTCATTTTTACAAAAAACATTGCCTCTTTGAACCTCTCTTCCATAGCTATGTTCATACTTCTATTTAGGAATCCAACCCGATACAAGGGCTAATTCCATCTCCTGACATCCATTCTTCCAATTCTCTTTTCCTCTTCAACCTCCATTTTCCTTGCCTAATCTCATTCTGTGTCTCCTACATATTCTCCTCCTTTCTTCTGTATTGCGCTAAAATTCACTATTTTGTGTTGTCCTCACCTTACAATGGTATACCAAGGCAGAAGATATACTCCAAAGAAGATGATGCTACAAAATGTAAAAATAATCTATTATTGTCTGAGTGCAGAAAAGCTTCATTGTTAAAAGTTAGGGCTTCTTGCTATATACCCTCAAATCTTTCATATTTGCAAAATTACCCCCCAATTCTCACACTTTGAGTTTTTCTACGCATCCACTTAACAATTTTAGTTCTAAAATAGCAAACTATTGCAAACATATTGGAAATTATTGGAAAATTTTGAAAGTGCCGTATTTAGAAACAAAAATTGTTAGGTTGGAGGGATAGAAAACTTAATGAAATACATTTTTCTTCGCTCGGGTTTTTTTTGGGGGGTGGGGTGGGGCATTTTACAACTACTAAGATTTGGGGGGTAAGTTTGCAAAGATGGAGGATTTGAGGGGTATATATGCAAAAACCCTTAAAAGTTAATATTTCAATGCATATACCCTTTAGGTCAAATTTTTATACTGGTACATTGTTTGAAATAACCCTCTGATCGGTAGGATAAGGACTGGGTTTTCTTAAAGGTAAGATTGAGGTGTCAGTTTTGCTTAAGGACAAGGCTTATCTTGGTGGTAGAACTCATTCAGCAAGAGTAGCGGAATAGAGAGAAAGAGTAGTTCGCAGGGTTATTTTGACACTATAATTTAATCGTAGTTAACCCTCAACCATGGTTATATTAAAGTTTAGATGAAATGCATTGGAGGGGCTCTTAGTAAGTGGGTTGTTTTTGGTAAAACTTACAAAATCTAATTTGCAAGGAGGCTAATATCAAATTATGGAATTTGTTGGGATTTATATCCTAAAAACCAATGTTTTGGAAAAAGCTTTTTTGAAACTCGCTTCGAAACTCGCTTCACTACTTTTTGAAGGCTAAACGCTTTGAAACTCAAGAGTGAAGCTATTTAGCCATTGAAGCTTACGCCTCATCGCTTAAAGCATAACTGAAGTGTGTGTTGCGCGCTTCATAAAACACTTTTCTTTTGAAGAACACCCTTTAGACAAGATAGGAGGGTATAAAAGGATTTTTGACTAACTTCAAAATACCCCTATGTATTTTCAATATGACCGTGTGAATGTAAATAAAATATATATGTTATGTATGTAGCATAGTTTACTATGACTCGTTTCTAGATTTCACATATTTTTATTCTAATTTACTAATCAAGACATAATGCATATATTTGTAAATTATTGTACCACTATGTATTATATGTTAATAAATTTTACAAAATTAACATTAAAGTACTTAAACTCATGAAGCTTACTCCTCACACTTTGAAGCTTACGCCTCACTTCATCAAACGGTCCAGCGCTTCGCCTTGCGCTTCCGCTTTTTTAAACATTGCTAAAAACCATTCGATTAATTTTGCATTTATGTCTAAATGTTTTTCTTCAACAGATGTCTGAGCAACATGATGGTTCTGCGGATGATTTTCAAGAAGTAAATGGTGGTGAAAGGAAATCTCTAAGAAGACACAATATGGATATTGCATTGGAAGACAAGATATGTGATTTGTATAATTTATTTGTTGAGGTAAGAAATTAGACAGTTCTGATTTCTTAGTTCTTAAGAGAGAGAGAGAGAGAGAGAACCCAAAAGAAGACTATTGATGTGAAAGAGTTTAACAAGTAATACACTTAGTTATCTTAGATTGTTCTCACGTTGATGTTTCTTTATCTCGTTAAATTTATTTACTTTATGTCTATGAGCGCATTTTGTTTTTTATCATTTTGATTATCGAGCAATTGAATAGTCAACCGATGTAATCTTTCTCATCTAATAGATCTGTTTGCATTCTCCAGGGACTAGATGCAGATAAGAGTTCTGAAAGAAGGAAACTTTATGGGGAGGTAATCCAAATACCATGTATAGTGATAGTCATGCTGTATAGTTTTTGCATATATACCCTTCAAATCTTCTATATTTGTTACCCTCCAAATCATGATATTTGGAAAATTACCCTCCAATTCTCTCATATTGGGTTTTTCTACCTCTCCAACTAAACAATATCGGTTTCTAAATAGGGAATGTCAAAAGTTTCCAATAAATTCCAATATGTTCGCAATATTTTCTGTTTAAAAACTAACACCGTCGTGGGAGGGTAGAAAAACTAATTGTGAGAATTGTGAGAGAATTGGGTGGCAATTTTGCAAATACCAAGATAGGAGGGATATATTTGCAAATATGAAAGATTTGAGGGGTTTATATTCAAAAACCTCTATTATGTTTTTTAAGGTACATAATTTTGTAACCAACTTTTAAGTCCAGAAAATTGTACTGCAAAATGCTTCTTATTACTTGTTGAAGCTTCGTAGCTTTTTGCCCAAATTGTATGGATATGGGTATGGCTTTGGTATGGGACACGGGAAACTAGTAAAAGCTAGGGTACAGGGACATGACTAAAATGCATGCTAGCATGCAAATGAGAAATGACCCTTTGGAATTGTATTTCTGAACTAAATATAGGCTGAAAAGAGCCCGACCCTTGTCCAACAATTGTCAAAAAGTGGATGTGAAGTGTTGGATGTATGTCCAAGAAGTGTGTGTGAGTGTTTTAATTAAAACATATATTCTATAATTGAGAACATGTCTTAATGAATGTGTACATATACTCACGGAGTGTCCAAGAAGTGATGATATCGATTAAGGGTACGAGCATGTCAGGCACGGGTACCACTTCATGATAGAAGTCCCCACACAACATAGCTTTTTGCTAACTGGGTCTAATCTGTGAACTTCTGTCTGTTTTAATCATTCTCTTCTGTTTTTTCCATTTCCAGTTCTATCCTTATTTTGTTTGCATGTCCTTTTACCTTGACTGCTGGATGATTTGCAGAGGAAGTTATTTGAAAATTGTTATTTGTCAAATATTTTGCTTTATGATAATGGGTTTCCTCGTAAGTTTTTAATCTGAATGAGAAGTAGCTCTTGTTGGTGAAGCCTTGTTACTGTTATTTGATAATTTCCGGTTTCAGTTCTTATTAAATCTTTTTTGCTTTGCGTTTAGCTTGCAGAATTGTGGCCAAATGGTTATATGGACAGTAATGGAATCAAGGATGCTATATACAGATCAAAGGACCGAAAGAGAACACGAATTTACAGAGATAAGGTCCTTTACACAAATATATTTCTCAGTTATGAATGCTTTCTTTTGTATAAACATGTCACTATATCATTCACTGGGTCAAGTTTCCTTATTAATGGATGATGATGTTCAGTGACCTGTTAAGTAGTTGAAGTAGAATATACTTATGTCTGGACAGTTATCTATATCACTTAAGATCAATTTATACGAACTATTTTGCAAAAATAGTCAATTGGAATCCATAAATGTGAATTAATATTACTTTATGGTAAGTCTAAACATATCCAAAGCTTTTCATGTTCTAATTTTCTTTATTTGGAGAAGTGAGCTGCTTAATTTTCTTTATTTGGAGGAAGTGAGCTGCTTTGCTACCGTGTAGAATAATCAATCATGGTCAACTTCTTCCCTCCTAAATTTTGATATTTATTCTAGGCGTAAACATATAGATTTACATGCATTATGGAGATTCAAGGTATAACTTTTGAGTTTCAAATCCCGATTGCCATCATGATATAAAATCAAATGAAGAAGAGGGAAACTAGTGAGATTCTTATTTCTCTCTTCAGTTGCATTATTCAGTACATTTACATTTGGTACTTTCCAATTAAAATTTTCTCTGAAAGGTTCAAGAAGGAAGTTTGGAAAAATTAATTTCAGAAGGCCATGGTAATTGGATCTTTTCCTCTTTAGTCACACTCGGCCACAGAAATCACTAATATCTCATGCATAAGCTAATCACAGTGTGATCAAGATGTACACAATAAATCAACCTTGTGATTACCATGGCTCCAGTGTGTTCTGTTGCTCACTTGTGATGTAGTTATCTTCTCCATGTTGTGAGATTTTCTCGTGGGTCTCTTAGCCACGTATGTCAATTTGGTACTAGAAAATTCTCATTGTTGGAATGTCAGTTCAACGTGCTAGTCGATTTGTTTTTGGAGCTGGGATCTGATTTCAGTGTGTTAGTCAAGGTAGTACCATCTTGGATTCCACTATGTAAGGAGCTATGCCGCATGGACATGGGTACATGTACTGGTACGGCTGCGGTTACTAGTACATAACATGAAAAATTCAATGAAAGGGAGGGTATAGGGACGCAACTATACACATATATTGAAACTAATTTACATAAGATCAATATTATTATTCTTTTCATTCACATGTTAAGAGATCCAGAATTGTAGAGCATTTTAATGTTTCTTTTATTTTGTAGATTATAAATTGGAATGCCAATAAAATTTTAGTTGCGGGATAAATGTCCATGAAGTGTGTGACTAATGTTTTAACTAAAACATATATTATATAATTGAGTAGCCGGACACTTCTTCTTGGGCGGCGTATCCATGTCAGACATGTGTCAGACACAGATTCACCGCATACATGCTAGGGACACGTCACATGTGTAGTTCAAAGCAAAACCCGATTTCCCCATTACTTATAACCCTAAACTTGTTTCTTTGGTATATATCGAGCTCAAAACCAATAGGTTTTTTTAACCCGAAAACCGAAACCATTACTTAAGATTTGAAAAATACCCATTGTATGTCATGCTTCCAAAACTAAACTTTTGTTGTTAAATCTTAATTTTTTGTTTGATTTAACTTGATTGTTAATTATTATAGATAGTAAAAGAAACATGCAAATGTTATGTATTTTAATTTAATTCAATATTTGATCTAATGTAAATATTTTATATATACATGTGTGTGTCTATATGTCCCCGTATCCTGCCTTTTACAAATTTGCCGTGCCCCATTTGCATATCAGTGCCCCGTGTACGCATCTGCACCTGTATTCATGCAACCAAGGAGTACACGTTTGAATAAATGTAACGTGAGTATTCATGGAGTGTCAGTGTCTGACACAGGTACGATACAGATAGAAGTACCTACAAAGTGTCCAATGAGTGTTAGTGTGCCGTACGTGTCAGGTAGTACGTATTCATGATTGAAGTATGCAGATAAAGGCAAGGTTTTAAATGTCGGCCGACATGTCCGGCATGTCGGCCGACATATCGGTTTGAGGGCTTGACCGATACGATTTAAATGTCGGCCGACATGTCCGGCATGTCGGCCGACATATCGGTTTGAGGGCTTGACCGATACGACATGGACGTTTTCAACTCGTATGTCGGTTTTCAAGGCCAAATCGGAAATATCAGGGTCATATCGGGCATATCGGGCTATTTTTTAGCTTTGAAAAATCGGTCGATATGATACTTTTCTTTAAGATCTATTTTTGTTATCGGGTATGGGTTTAGTGATAAATACCCAAACCCGTTTGACCCGTTCTCATGTTTAAGGGTTTCTTATGAACCCGATAGAAAGAATTTATGAACCCAAATCCATATATTATTTACTTATAAATATGTTTAGTCTATAGAATATATAAAGTATGCTTATATTGAATTTATGAATGCTTAGATTACATTTAGGACATGATATTATACATATGCGCACTACCCGATATGACAATCCGATATTTAGTCAATGTCCCCCGATATATCCCCAATTTTCGCTATCCGACATGGATTTCAGCCATCCGACATGAACCTGACATCCGACATTTATAACCTTGGATAAAGGAGATAGAGGGGGGCAAAATTTATTCCATCCTCAACTCAAATTGGTTCCTCTTTTGTTCACCTTAATCCTTTCCACGTCGCTTGTTCATCCCTCGGATTGCTTCCTACTTCAGGCTTGATCTTAACATTGTCATTCATCCGTGGAGCTCTGATCTCTGGGACATCAATATTGTCTCTATCTATTATCTAGATCCTTTAGGTTCATGTGTCGATATTTGCACCCAAAATTTCTCCTCTCTTCATGTTCGCATCATCCTTTAGGTTCATGTGTCGATATTTGCACCCAAAATTTCTCCTCGCTTCATGTTCGCATCTAATCTCAGTCCTAACCTGCAGTCGGCAGTCACCGTCTCTGACCTGATTGTTTCTATCACTGTGCATTGGTTTCATCTTGTTGACACACTCAAAACCCCTCAAAATCTCTCAAATGTGGATAAGAGTTGAGACTTGAGACTCAAGTTTGAATGATGAGCTTTTAAACATGCATATTGTATGAAATTCTGCCCATGTATGATATTCATTGGTATGAAAAATAGCATTATTTTTCAAACATGGATTCCACATGAAAATAACCTTGAATAATTAGTTTTAATTTTTAAAATTCGGAGTTTGTACGGCAGAAAATCATTTTATTATGGTTCATGATGGAGTAACCGGAAAGATAATTTATTCACAAGTTTTGTCACCATTGAGTGACAACTTGTAATATTCACCTTCAAGGCCAAATTTTAAAAAAAAAAGAAAAAGAAAAGGACTTCTAATTGTAGAAGTTATATAGTTTTACTTATAGCCATTCTCATATTTCATAGTCATTGTTGATTGTTAATTTTTCAATTTCTTTTTTCTAATGTCAAGAATTTTGTATAATTTGGTGGTTTATTTGGAAATTACCTTGTAAATGGAAATTGTTATTGCAATTAACATGTCAAATGCTCCCTTTTGAGTTATTTTAATAATATTTTTATTGTTAATTTATTTATTAATAAAAAATTTTGTGAATAATAAAAGCAACTTATAATAAAATACTTAATTCATATTTTTTTAGTTATCTGTCATTATTTCTTAATTTAAATTAACTATTGTTTAATAACGACTAATTCAAGACCTTGAAACACTCTTTGATTAGGCATGTCAAATCTGTTGAAACCCTAATACCATTAACCTAACCCATGTCTGCCTGTCTTGGTTCCTACATGAGGACTGCTCCAAGGATAATTCAAGTATGGAAGAGATGAGCAAAATTTGACTAGGCATCCCAGCAGTCAATCATACCAAACTCGATATCTTTTTCATTATATTTTACATTCCCATGCTGCTATGCACATAGTTTTCATTGTTTATATTATACAATTGTAGGATTAGATTTACTGCATGGTGCTGAGTAGATTCTTACGTAAAAACTTTGGTATCTGTCCGATCTATGTGCATAGTTTTCATTGTTAATATGTTTACAATTATAGGATTAGATTTACTGCATGGTTCTGAGTAGATTCCTAGGTACCTTTTGGTATCTTTTTCATTATATTTTACATTTAACTTTACTAGAGGTCCCTCATGTATTGTCCAAATATAATCTAGATCCTTCATTTTTGGAAATGTTTGGAAGTCTATCAAGCAATGTCAGCAAGCAAGATTTAACGGAAGTTTGTATATTTAACGGAAGTTTCTAAGGACCTATGTGGATGACAAAGATAACCTTAGGGACATGTTTGCAAAAAAGTTACTGAAATTACTAGTGTCTGCCATGTTTATGACATGTCAGCAAAAGTTAACAGAATTTTATAAAATAACCTAGGCTGATGATTAGGAACCCGCACAGGTACTTCTAAACATAAAGGAACCAAATGATATTCGGGCAATACATAAAGGGCTCTCCCAGAACTTTTGCCTTGTACATTTCTATGAAGGACCCCAGTGATATTTGGGCAATATATAAGGAACCTCCCAGAACTTTTGCCTTTTACGTTCCTATGTTGCTATGCACATAGTTTTCATTGTTAATATGTATACAATCATAGGATTAGATCAGCTGCCTGTTGTTGACTAGAGTCCTTGATATATACATGCTGTTTGTAGTGCCAACAGGAAACACTAGTTCTAGTCTTCTGGATTAAGATTTTGTACCGAGCAGTGAACACCACCTATCAAAAAGAAAATATTCATAAGTTTGCCTTTTACGTTCCTATGTTGCTATGCACATAGTTTTCATTGTTAACTCGGATGTTCTCTGCATTTAATCCTCATGTATATCAAAGAAACTAAATTCACACAGTTTTAGTTCCTATGATCTTTTGTTGAATAAGAAAATATTCATAAGTTTGATGACCATTTTCTCGCAATACTAAAAAAATACAAGCATAGGCAGTGTCTTTCAGACCCTATATGAAGTTAAGTTTTTTATCATATATGAAAACACAAGACAATAACTATTGTTCTCTGTAGTTATAATTTTACAAGGCTGTTTTTTAAGTTGCATTTTCATTGTCTAGCTTGTTTTTGTTATTTAAACATTCAATTTGCAGTTCACAAAAATAACCTAGAATGCTATTAGAGCTTTAGCATGTTTGTGATGGTTTCTAGTGTGCGTATATTGTGCATCCCTTTAGCTTGAAGCCTCATTCTTACTGTGCATATCTCTCAACAATCTAATTTATTTGGTCCTATGTGATTGTTATTGAAAAAGTCATACCATTGGTGAAATCTATTCCCTATGTCAGATCTAGTTTTAGTTAATAGTGTAAGTGCATTTGTCTCACACAGTTTAAGGTTTGTGGCTAGTTGAGTTGTGTTTTGCAATGAAGTGTGTTGCAGTGGTCCCTAATTGTTTCTTTCACCTAACGTAATGACATGAAGTGCTGTCGACTTCTTACAGACTACCTGTTCCTAATTTTAAGCAAACGGCAGCTATATAAACTGACTTCACTAGCATACAAACCTTTTATATCTTATCTGACCAGTCATTATCCAAGGCACCATCTTACTACTTCCATGTCCAATACTGTAGGAGGTGATTATTGAAAGTATTGTTTCATATAAGTGTACATTCAACCTTGTTCTCGTCCATGAGTTGATTTTAATACTGGTCATATAGTTCTATCAGTGAAGCATCTTACTGCCCAGAAATGCAATATCATGTATTATGCACGGAACACCATGCACTGCTTTACTTTATGTTTTCATCCATGCATAAAGAATTTGGTAAATACAAACCCCTTTAATTTAAGTTTGGCCGATTTTGAGATGATCCCATAAATTTAAAACATTTCAACTGACCCCCCTGAAGTTTGAGGTGTTTCAGAAAACCCCCCAGATGTTCAGTTTTTTCAATTAACCCCCTAACAGTTTTAGATGGACTGGTAAAAAGACCAAAATATCCTTTGCAATTAACACTATTATTAAATTTAAGGGGTTTTGTAAAATTTACCCTTAAGAATTCTCTGGTTTCATGTGTTCAATTTTCATCAGGTTCGTGAAGAAGAAAGAATCAAGAGGAAGAAGCTGGCCGCTGTGGCTAGGATGGATGGGCAAAATTTGAATACTCAATTACCATCTGAGCAAGCGAGACAAGACAAAGATTCTACTGCTGAAGTACTCTCTCCTCCAGAAAAAGTTACAACCATTGAACCATCTTCACTATTGAGTAATTCTGGAAACCATCATGTATCCAAGCATCACGACAAGACTCGCAAGAGTAGCAAAACCGTTGTTGAAAATGCAAAAAAGAAAGCGAAGAGGAAGCCAGAATCTGAACTGGGAGAGATCCATGTCCATGCAACAAAACTTCAATATCAGGAAAAGGAGAGGCCCAGTTCTCCTAAGGTCACCGAAGCTCCAAACGCAATTCACCAACCTAAACAAAACATTCAGAGCTAATTCCAGGAATGCTAACTATATACTAGAAGTTTATACTTTTGTGTACTGCAAGGAACAAAAATGTGGGATATTTAGCGACTCATTTATCGCAATTCATGATGATGGAGGCCACATATTTGTTTCTTATAGTACATGAGTAGTATATGGACTAATACTTGCTATTAGTTAGCATTGCTCAATTCCATATGGGGCATGAGATTGAAATTCATATTTTTACTGGGTCTAATTGTTAGTTTAATCTATTTAGTTAACATTGTAATTGTGAAGCTGAGTAATATATGGTTTCCATATGCCCAAGTTCCGACTTTTGTTCTTGTGAGCAATTGCTGGCATGAAGAAAATATATCTTTATTTATTTACTTATCTAGTTCGAGGCAGGGTTCATGGTTTTCCAAACATTTAGCTCAACTTATTTACCAAAAAAAAAAAGTGATTTCTTTTAGCCTCCTTGGCTGATATTTTGTTGCTTTCCAACTTTCTTCACCTTAGCTTGAGTTCATGAATTGTGATAATAACTGCCTTTTCATCGTCACAGTGGTGCATTAAATTATAAGGTAGGTGGTGCGATGCGTTGCTAGCTTTTTCTTTTTCTTCTTTCCCCCTTCCTACATTTAGGTAGTTTCCCCGTTTCTGCACTGGAGAACCAACAGTGAGAACGGAGCAAACACCGACTACCACCGACTACCAAACACAGTTAAGCATTAAGCTTTCACGTTTCTAATGTCTTCGGGGCTTTTTTTTACCAGACAGGGGCTTTCTTCTTGGATGCTTTACTTTTATGACATTACCCACCTAAAAAGCTGTTTTCCTTTCTGAATTTTTTCATTCACTGGGATCATAGTTGGGACTAGCCAAATTTGAGCTCAAAATAACTCATGATTTAGTTCCTTTAAATTTTCAGAATGATCAAGATTTATTCTCTCGCTCTCGTGCAAAATATCTGATAATGATTTGTACCATTCCTCAAATAGTACAGCTTGGATGTTATTTCGATTCTGAGTCTAGTATTGATCCCTTAAATAATTTCGTATGCTATTCAAGTAATAGAGCATTTACAAATGTTGCAGATATGCATGCATATGTTGGCCTCTTTAAAGGATCCGTGCATCATACCCGCAGTCTGTAGCTTCTTTACCAGCAACAGGTTCTTTTAACATCCATGGCCTCTCTTTCTTCTTTATGATAACATGATTTATAACAATTACACATTGAAAGGAAAAAACAAGGAAAAAAAATCAAAAACAAAATAATAATAATAATAATAATATAATAATAATAATAATAATAAACAAAACAAAACAGTAGTGTAAAAGATGATTAGTATGAAGAATATGATTGTCCAATTCACATGCAGTAAAAGATATTTGCAAATTTACACGAAATAGTTTTTACGCATTCAGTATTAAAAAACAAGCATTAGTAGATTCCTTGCATGGCATCATCATAGATTTGTTTGAATGTTACTTGTTTGTCACTTGAATTTACGTACAAGCAAGAACATCGTGAGTAACTAAATATTTCTTAGCATAGGTGGACAAGATGCTGATAAATAGTCACTTGGCTTTAGGAGATGACCTCTACGGAAATAGACTTGACGCTTTCGCAGCCGCATAAAAATAGCAAACTTACGGAAATTATACTCCTTCACTATAGGGGCAAGTGGATCCCCTAGTAAGTTCTCAGGATACAAATCCTCTCCACTTAGGAGTCGTTTGGTTGGTTAGAAAAAAGAAAATCTTCTATAATGGACTTTGTTCTTTTTTCAACTCCTAAAAGTAAGAAAAGAGAAGAGATGAGATGAGTTATCATCTTATTGGAAGATATGTGATATAATTTTAAGGAAATCCATTTCATGACTTTTTTTTTTGAAGAAATGAGTGGAAAACAAGTTTTAGTGATATCCTTATCCTATTTCTTTTTCTTTGATTTTAGGAAATCAACCAAACAGCCCCTTAGGTCAATACGATGGATATGCCTTTGCGATGAGCATTAGTCAATACAGCTTTTAATTACTTGTTACCTTGCTTACTGCCTCCAACTTCAAAGATTAGCTAGGAGCCCTAGGAAACTCAGACATGAAAATCTAATAAATTAAAGGGCATTTTTAAAAATGAAAACCACCTTATACCTAAACCACTAGGTTTAGTATTCAATCAACCGCCTTTCGTCAATTCTGTTTAATTAATACCTTAATTACTCAAACTATCCTTATTAATTACATTTGTAGTTGGGAAACACATGTTAGGCATCAGTAATTAACGAAGATAGTTTGGATATTTTGGGTATTAATTTAGCAGAATTTGACAAAAGTGACGATTGAAAACTAAACCCACTTATAAGACAAAACATGAAGATTGAAAACTAAACCTACTTATAAGGTGATTTATGTATTAAAAAAACTTCATACGTAGTTTCTATTAACTCAACCTATTTTAAAAGTGATTTTCATGGGAAAGAAGACCCTAAATTTAATTATGGGATGAGATTTTTGAAAGCCAGCAGTTTTGTTGGAGTATTGGGAAAAAAAATTGTTCAGCGTGCGAGAAGCCACATCTGTTGTGAGCACGCTTTAGACTTTCTGCATCCATAAAGATTTAAGGAAATCATATCATACTCCCTTTAAAAACACGGGTTGGGGAAAAGCTTTTCTTAGTCAACAGTACCCTTCACTACTTTGATATTTCATTTAAATCTTAATCTATTCTAGTCATAATTATATCCTATTCTAATCCTATGCGAACTATCTATAGCTCAAAAATTTTTAAAAAAAATAATATTAATAAAATAAATAGAATAACTTTATGGTATTAGTTTGTTACGGTAAATAAATTATATATAGCTAACATAATATAATACATGAAGTGTTGTAAAAACCCAAAAAACTTTTAAATTGCACAAAATACCATCAAAATTTCAAAATTATAAAAAATATCTTGACGTTTCAAAACTTAAAACAATAAACATGAAATCAAAAATATTACAGTAGCATGTGGTGAATTTAAATTTACAGCTAACACCCTCAATGTCTTACAAATTATAGAAACACCATCAAAAGTTTAAATTACAAACAAGCATCGTGAAATTCTAAAATTTTAAAACTTGCAAACAACTTAGATGAATTCAATGAATTATCATGATACACTTGAAAATTTTTGACGTTTCAAAACTTAAAACAATAAACATGAAATCAAGAAATTAATAATAGTCTTTGAAGAATTTAAAAATTTCAATTACCATCCTCAATCTCTCAAAAATTAGAGAAACACCCTCAAATTATAAAAAAACATCCTAAAATTCTAAAATAATAAAACTTACAAAAATCAAAGATGAATTCAAGGTATTACCATCAGACATCTAAATTTTTAAAATTTACCTAAATTAACCTTAAAGTTACAAAAATTACAAAAAACTCCTTTAAAAGTTAAAAATATCAAAAAATCCTAAAAAATTTAAATTTTATAACCAGTATACATAAAATCTGAAACTATTAGTAGACCGCTGAAATCTTAATTTTTTAAAGAAATAACCCAATGTTTTAATAATTGTAAAAAACACTCTCAAAATTTCAGAGTTGCAAGAAATATCTTGATATTTAAAAATTATCACCAGCATATGAAACATAGAAGTTACAACAACCAAACTTAAAAGTTAAATTCTTTAGAAAACTCTCCTAAAGTTTTAAAAATTGCAAATCCCACTCCTAAAGTTCAAAACCCCAAAAAGGTCTGAAATTTCAAAGCTTGGCAAAGAAAAGAGTAATTGTTTGGTATTATATATATATATATATATATATTTGATGCTGCGAAAAACAAGCAATAAGAATTGGTAAAAAAAATATATGGTTAAGAAATAAAAATTTGAAGAATATATGATAGCTTAAAAAATATCGTCACTATATAAATCTTCATATAATTTTACTAATAAGTTAGAACAGCAGAAATACATAAGTAACATTAATTGATAGCAAATTAAATAGATAAAACTAATAAAAGACTATAATATAATAGCTGATGCGGCATAAACATATACCAAAATTTACAAGAGCACAACTAATCAAGTTATAGTATAAAAAGTTATCGATCTCACGAGGAAGGTGTTTATAGAAAATTATTAGAATCGGTTCATATGTTGTGTGCGTGACAATTAGGAGTGATGATATATATGATTGTGGAGAGATGGGGAGAATGAGAATGATTATGTGTAAAAAATGATATTGAGAGTGATAGATAAAGAATAAATTAAATCACAAGGAAAAAAAGGAAAAATGAAGGAAATAAAAATCAAAAAAATAAAAAAAATTGAAAAAGAAAGAAAGAAAAGAATGATGGTTCAATTAAAGATACGAGGAATCTAGAATTGAACCCACCTCAAAAGAAAAGACAATTCCCTAGAGGGTTCTAGCCTCAAGGAGAATCAAAGAATATGAAAATAAAGGAAAATAAAAACTAATCCCAAAAGGGTTCTAACCTCAAGGTGAATAGTGCAAGAAAATAAAATCTAACTACATAATAAATTGTAAAAACTAAACTATAAAATAAATTGTAAGAATTAAATGCAAGAAAATAAATCTACTCTATAAGCATAAAATAAATCTACTCTATAAGCATAAAATAAATCTAAGGCAAGAGAGTTCTAACCTCTTGGCTATTTAAGCAAGAAAATAAAAAGATAAAAATATTAACAACTAGGAAATTTACCGCCCAAGAGGGTACTAGCCTCAAGATGAAAGCAAACCTCACACTTGATCTTCATCTTCATCCCATCTTCATCTTCATCATCAAACAAAGAGAAGAAAAGAAAAATATGAAGATGTGAAAAAAATTCTTTTATTGATTGTGTTATGGTAATTTACCATCTAAAGATGAAGATATTGAAAGATTGTCCGCATAGGCTTAAAAGAGCCATGGTCCAAACCAACTTAGAGGCCCAAAAGCCAGCCAATGGCAAGTCTATTGGCCAGCCGAGCAGACGAGTCATTTTTGACCAAGAGTCATCATTACCGACTTGAAGTGCGGGATCGGTCGGTCCCCCGTAATTAAGACGACTCCTCGAGCAGACGTCTCGACTATACACTTGACCCGAAGCTCACTCGGCTGTCGGGTTGGGAAATCATAAAGACAACCCACGAACTGACCCGTCTCTACTAAGGGGATGAGATCCAGCTAAGCTTGCCTCAGATGTCAATCAGCATTACAACATTGATCAGTCCCATCAAGATCTCTGCTCTAACAAATCCCGTGCATAAGCCGCTTATTCTACTCACAAGTCATTTTAGAGGGATCTCCATGATGCTCCCTAGGGCTCGAATGACTTTCTCTCCAATCACCAGCCGCCATCTAGAGGGGGAAGGACGACCAAGCAGTTGGCCTATCCTCTGCCCTATCTCATCTGTCAAATCCAGGATACTAAGAATATATTTCTCTCCTGTACTCAAATGGCTTCCCTTCCTATCCCCAGTCGACATACAGTTGGCCTATCCTCTGCCCTATCTCATCTGTCAAATCCAGGATACTAAGAATATATTTCTCTCCTGTACTCAAATGGCTTCCCTTCCTATCCCCAGTCGACATCTGGAAGGAGAAACATGACTCTGCAGCCTGCCTACTCACCCCTTAACCGCCTCCTATGCATAGTCAAAGCCAAAGGGTCAAACTCTCAGAGGCGATGGGCTATAAAAGGAGGGAAAGAATAGTCAAAGCCAAAGGGTCAAACTCTCAGAGGCGATGGGCTATAAAAGGAGGGAAAGAAGGTAAAAGAGAGGGGGATAGATATAGATATATTTTTTCAGAGGCGATGGGCTATAAAAGGAGGGAAAGAAGGTAAAAGAGAGGGGGATAGATATAGATATATTTTTTCTGCGACTACTTCACAAAAGCTCTGAATTTACCTTTGTTAAAAAAACTAATAACTCTCAAAGAGTACCCTCTAAGGACATCAATGGCCCTGGGACTCTCCCTCAAACCCCACTCAAACTCACCAGCTGACTTGACTATCAGAGGTACCACGGGGGAAATGAGCCCCGCCCTCCCACGGGTTTCTTCTCGTTTGTACAGAAGGATCAGGAATTCCAGTCTAAGCATCGGGCATAAAGTCAAAGGAGGAGTCGACCCCATCTCTCATCCTCTCTCTATTCGCTGCCAGCGTGAAGACACGAACCGCAACCCTCTTGACTGTGTGATATTAGACATCAACAGTTTGGTACCCACCGTAGGGCCCACTCTTTTCTCTGAGAAGAAATGCCCAATTCCAAACAGGAGCCTGATCTTGTTCATTCTTGAAAAATGTTGCTGAAATCGCACCATTCAAGCTAAACAAAGTCTGAAATCGTATCATTTAAGCTAAGGAGGATATGCCTATGGCTATGAGGAACCAATATAAGCGTAGCCCTTAAGGGCTCCAACAGCTTTCTGGGGAGTATTTTCCAAGTGGAACCCAGAAAGCCCTCCTGGAAAAGACACACCACTATGGTGTTTGTCTGGCTTAAAAATGAAGCGCAGGCTCCCTATGGCCGCCACAGATAAAAAACCCCACCGTCTGGAAAACCAAGAGACCTGGGGTTGGATCGCAAACAGAACCCCAAGGGTTATGATCAGATCCAGTATCGCTCAAGCTCCCATCAGCAACAGCTCACACGAGCAAGGAGCAGTGATTAAGTCTGTGGCCGGCTCCTCGGACCATCACCACCTTCAAAGGAGAGTCCTTCCTCACCAAAGATGAGATTGCGGGAAAAACTTGGGGAGCCACCCGACGACTGCCTCTTCAGGAAATCTGGCTCTGGCCCCCAGCAGCTATTCGAACCACCAAAGTTAAAGAAAGAACTGGTGGTCGAAGCATGCAACTCGCATTCTCTTTACAAAAAGAAGGCTCCTCTATCCACAGGATGGTCCGGTCATTGCTACTCCTGGAATCCCCAAGAGGAAACGATGATCCCATCAAATTCCAGGAAACAAAGCATCGACATGTGGGGTTTCATCAACAAGAAGCCCCCCATCACAAAAGTTACCTGGGCCTCCCCCTGTTGAGAATCATCCTCCAAAAGCTCAATCAACCGGACTCTAGCCATACAGCGCAACCCATGATGGACAAGCAAGATCTGTTGAAAATCCCTGTGTCCATCGTCGACCAGCAAGGACCTCAGCAAAAACTCAAAGTTCAGAAAGGTCATTGGCTGATGAGATGACAAATATGTCAAATCCTCAACGACATCTAAAGATAAATAGCTTGCCCTCAAGAAAGAGAGCAGCATCCGACTCCGGGTATTCCGCAGTTTGGCAACAAAGATAGCCAATAAAGCGACAACTTGCCTTTGTCCAAGACATGTCTATTCAACGACGACGCGAAATAACTCAGGAAGCTCCGTCCCGGTGGACCTGTTCCTTACAAGAGGCGACCTCAAGAGTACATGAGTGAAATACAAGGAATCGACGACATTCGGATGTAAAATGTTAATAAGTTGCGCTCCTTGATGTACAAATTTCAACAATCAATAAAAAAAGAGGGGAAACACCAAAAACCTAGCAAAACCCTGAGGTTTCAAGGCGCAACATATGGTTCGATTCCGTCTACTCTCATCGACCATCATAGTCAAGCCCTTGGTACATTCTCAAGGTAAAACCAAGGCACAACGACTCCTCAGTCGGCACAAAGCCCTTGGTACATTCTCAGGGTAAAACCAAGGTACAACGACTCCTTAGTTGGCACAAAGCCCTTGGCTCTTCTTAAAGGTAAGCCCAAGGCACAACATATGGTTCGATTTCATCTACTCTCATCAATCATCATGGTCAAGCCCTTGGTACCTTCTTAGGGTAAAACCAAGACACAACGACTTCTTAATCGGTACAAAGCCCTTGGTACCTTCTTAGGATAAAATCAAGGCACAACGACTTCTTAGTCGGCACAAAACCCTTGGCTCTTCTTAAAGGTAGGTAAGCCCAAAGCACAACATATGGTTCGATTCCGTCTGCTCTCATCAACCATCATAGTCAAGACCTTGGTACCTTCTCAGGGTAAAACCAAGGCACAACGATTTCTTAGTCGGCATAAAGACCTTGGTACCTTCTCAGGGTAAAACCAAGACACAACGACTCTTAGTCGGCATAAAGACCTTGGCACCTTCTCAGGGTAAAACTAAGCCTCAATGACTTCTTAGTTGGCACAAAGCCCTTGGTACCTTCTCAGGGTAAAACCAAGGCACAATGACTCTTCAGTCGGCATAAAGCCATTGGTTCTTCTTAAAGGTAAGCCCAAGGCACAACATATGGTTTGATTCCGTCTGCTTTCATTGACCATCATGGTCAAGACCTTGGTGCCTTCTCAGGATAAAACCAAGGTACAACGACTCCTCAGTCGGCACAAAGCCCTTGGCTCTTCTTAAAGGTAAGCCCAAGGCACAACATATGGTTTGATTCCGTCTGCTCTTATTGACCATTATGGTCAAACCCTTGGTACCTTCTCAAGGTAAAACCAATGCACATCAACTTATTAGTTGGCACAAAGCCCTTGGTATCTTCTTAGGGTAAAACCAAGGCACAACGACTCTTTAGTCGGCACAAAGCCCTTAGCTCTTCTTAAAAGTAAGCCCAAGGCACAACATATAGCTCGATTCCGTCTGCTCTCATCGACCATCATGGTCAAGACCTTAGTACCTTCTCAGGGTAAAACCAAGGCACAACGACTTATTAGTCAGCATAAAGACCTTGGTACCTTCTCGGGATAAAACCAAGGCACAACAACTTCTTAGTCGGCATAAAGACCTTAGTACATTCTCGGGGTAAAACTAAGGCACAACGACTTCTTAGTCTGCATAAAGACCTTGGTACCTTCTCAGGGTAAAACCAAGGCACAATGACTTTTTAGTCGGCATAAAGACCTTAGTACCTTCTCAGGGTAAAACCAAGGTACAACGACTTCTCAGTCGGGTATCGAAAACCTTAGCTCCTCATCAGGATAAGCCCAAGGTACAACGACTTCTCAGTCGGGTATAAAGCCCTTGGCTCCTAATCTGGGTAAGCCCAAGATACAACGACTCCACAGTCGGCCAAAGTCCTTGGCTCCTCATCAGGATAAGCCCAAGGCACAACCCCAAGGATGACCTTAATAATTACTCCTCGACCAAATGGGGGGAATGAAGACATTGACACTTATCCCGCATATGTTATCTAATCTACAAGGATCAATGTTATTCTTGAAAAGAAAGCGGAGTCACAACACGATCAACTATTTCATCAAGCATTTGCAGATCTCAAAAGCAAAAGACAGGAGAAATCATTTCTCATTCAAAAAAGTATTTCATACATTTTTTACCAGAAAACCCAACAGGGCTTACAAAAAAAACAACACTTAAAAACTCCTTCCTAAGGCTCAAAACCACTGCCCCTGGAGTCCTTCCTCATTTTCTTCAAAGGCCTCCTGGAAGAACTCGGCTCCTCCGAGTCAGCCCCCCTTTTACAGAACTTCATTGGTGGAGGAAGGACTGTCGCTTCAGAGTCGGAGGAAGACAAGGAGGACCCTCCCGTCTTCGGGAATTCCTCTCCGTCCAGAGCTCTGAACTCCTAAAGACCGAGGCGATACCAGAGCTTCTCAAGATCTCCGGCCTCGAGATCACTAAGAGCCCTCGGCTCTAATACATTCTCCTGCACTTCGAGCCAACCTAAGCAGGACAGTATGTTGTTAGCGCCGCACACCCAGACGAAGAACTTCTTCCATTCTTCATTCAGCTCTTAGAAATCGGCATCCAAACGAAAATCGCCCCGATAGTGGAAGAGATAGTGCAGGTCTCCCTCAGCAGACCACACACTAACCACGTGCCCAAGCAAACTGATGTTAGGCACCACTCCTGCCTCGGAGCAAGCGTCTATAAACACCATCAAGGTATAAATGGTGTGAGGGTGAAATTGGCAGGGGGAAACCCCCAAAGCTGTAAAAACCTCCCTAACGAAGGGATGTAGCGGTAGGCGCAATCCACATTACAAATGCGCCAGATAGAGAGGCACTTGATCCTCGCCATGCATATGCACCAGAGTAAGACTGTCCAGTGCCCCTGTGGTCATCGCATGAGAAATATCATACTCTTCATGCAACCAGGATGCCTCGTCCCTAGTCATTCTCGACCTAGACAGATACAAGACCCTAACTTTCTTCTCACGATCATTCTGAGGAAAATCCATAATAAAAATCTCTTAGGAGAAAGGAAGAATCGACGAGGAGAAATGCTCCTGGTGTAGAGCATTCTTTCAAAACAGCGCTAGGAATTATTTATAAGCCTTTGAAGAAGCATGCAGAAGAACTCAAGAGGCACAATCCTAGAGCAACTAAGGAAGATCCGTCTTGAAAATCGGAAACAAATCGCTCAAAAATACCAACCGCCTCTCGTAACTCACGCCAATCAATTGGCAAGTGAGGCGCCATTCACTCTACCGATGACGCTTTGTTTCCTCTGAAAAAGCGATTCCTAATACCGGCAACATCAGTTTACAGAAGATTGGCGGTTAGCAATTCCTACGCCATATCTCCAGCCACGATCAACTGGCTAAAAGTCTCAAACACCTTGAGCAAACTCATATCTATTTCACTCGGACTCAACTAAAGTCAGCTCCGAATGAAAGGGGCCAACTGTTATGGTAATTTACCATCTAAAGATGAAGATATCGAAAGATTATCTGCATAGGCTTAAAATAGACATAGTCCAAACCAGCTTAGAGACCCAAAAGCCCAGCCAATGGCAAGTCTATTGGCCAGTCGAGTAGACGAGTTATTTTTTGACCAAGGGTTATCATTACCGACTCAAAGTGCAAGATCAGTCGGTCCCCCGTAATTAAGAAGACTCCTCAAGCAGACATCTCGACCATGCACTCGACCCGAAGCTCACTCGGCTGTCGGGTCGGGAAATCATAAAGACAACCCATAAATCGACCTACCTCTAATAAGGGGATGAGATCCAACTAAGCTCGTCTTAGATGTCAATCGGCACTACAGCATTAATCAGTCTCATCATGATCTCTGCTCTAACAAATCCCGTGCATACGTCGCTTATTCTACTCATAAGTCATTTCCCAGCGAACGCCATGATGCTCCCCTGGGCTCGAATGACTTTCTCTCCAATCACCAGCCGCCATCTAGAGGGGGAAGGACGACCAAGCAGTTGGCCTATCCTCTGTCCTACCTCATCTGTCAAATCCAGGATACTAAGAATATATTTCTCTCCTGTACTCAAATGGCTTCCCTTCCTATCCCCAGCCGACATCTGGAAGGAGAAACATGACTCTGCAGCTGATGCGGCATAATTATGTACCAAAATTGTAAGTGCACAATTGATCAAGTTATAGTATAAAAAGTTATCGATCCCACGAGGAAGGTGATTTTAAGAGATTATTAGAATTGGTTCTTATGTTTTGTGCGTGACAAAAATAGGATTAAAGAATAAGAGTGATTGTGATGAGTGATTGTTGTGAATATATGCAAGTAACAATAAATTGAATTTTAGAGAAAAGAAATAAGAATCAAAGAATAAATAAAATCACAAGGCAAAAAAGAAGAATGAAAGAAATAAAATCAAGAATGAAAAGAAAATTCAAGAAAGTCAAGATGGAGGATTAAATTTAAGATATGAGAAATCTAGAATTGAATCCACTAGCTAACTCAAATATAAAATACAAACTATTCTCTTTTTATCATATTTCAACTTAGATTTATTAAGCATAGACTATCAAACCATTTAAAAAAAGTATAACCTATCAAATTATCATCTAAGTTAAAATTACTATTCATGATAAGAATAACAACAAGATAGTAATCCTAGAATTCATAAGCATAACCTATCAAACCATTTAAGATAAGCATAGATTATCAAATTCTTCTACCGATTAGTTCTCTAGTTGATTATCCTAAACATGAATATTTTAAGTGTAAGAGAATAATTTGCATAATATAAAGGAAATTAGACTAGCATCATACAATTCTAAGATTCCCACAAGAATTAATTTCACATCTTAAGAAATAAAAGCAAGAAGAAAAAGAACTAATTACAAAAATAAAAAGAAAAAAAATCTAAACTATGAACAAGAAATAAATCTAACTACAAAGAATTAAAATCTAAACTACAAAATATATTACAAAAATTAAATGCAAGAAAATAAATCTACTCAACAAATTAAAGTGCAAAAAAAAAAAATAAAAAGACAAGAAAATAAATCTACACTACAAGCATGAATGTAAATCTAACTAATAAACAATAATAAAAAAATTACTAAAAAGAAATAAAAGAAAAAAGAAATACAAACATTCAAATTGCTCTTCATCTCCATCCTCATCATTCAACAAAGAGGAGAAAAGACAAATTTAAAGTGGAGAAAAATTATTATTATTAATTGCAATAAAAGTTATAATTTTTGGAAGACCTTCTCAATTAAGAGTAGCCATCCTCTTCAAATGGAGTTACAAAATTTTTCACACCTCTAACCCCTCACTCTTTACCCTTATTTATAGTAAACATCAGTGAATGAGAGCCATTGGATTGAAATCTTATCCAAAAACAACAAATTTCAGCCATTAATCTGTAACAGAACGCCGATGGTATCGATACCAGCATCGATAGGGGTATCGATGCCGGCATTGATACGGGCATCGATGCCCCCATCGATGCTGGCATCGATGCCTTGTCCTCTCTGGTTGCTATCCGCTGAATCCTCTTGGGTTTGCTCTTGGGCTTGGGCCTTGGGCTTTTGCTTGGACTTTTGGCATTTTTTCTTGATTTTCCACTGGGCTTTGATTTATTTATTCATTAAATATTTGAAAGAATTCATTTGGCTTCATGGGCTTCATTTCTTTATTAAATCAAGGGCTTGTTGTTGAGAGATGAGAGTTTTGAGATTTATTCTTCATTAACCTGCAATTAAAGATAAAAACAATTATTAGTGGTATATTTATTCATATAAAATAGATAATGAGGGTATAAAATTGTAATAAAATATGATTATCAGCAGCCTGCCTACTCACCCCTCAACCACCTCCTGTGCATAGTCAAAGCCAAAGGGTCAAACTCTCAGAGGCGATGGGCTATAAAAGGAGGGAAAGAAGGTAAAAGAGAGGGGGATAGATATAGATATATTTTTCTTGCGACTACTTCACAAAAGCTCTGAATTTACCTTTGTTAAAAAGAACTAAAAACTCTCAAAGAGTACCCTCTAAGGACATCAATGGCCCTGGGACTCTCCCTCAAACCCCACTCAAGCTCACCAGCTGACTTGACTATTAGAGGTACCACGGGGGAAATGAGCCCCGCCCTCCCATGGGTTTCTTCTCGTTTGTGCAGAAGGATCAAGAATTCTAGTCTAAGGATCGGGCATAGTCGGAGGAGGAGTCGGCCCCATCTCTCATCCTCTCCTTATTCGCCGCCAGTGCAAAGACCAGAACTGCAACCTCCTCAACTGTGTGATATCAGACATCAACAGATTGTAACAAAAAGTTACAAAATTGGAAGGTCTTCTCAATTAAGAGTAACTCACCTCTCCAAATAGAGTTACAAAATTTTTTACACCCTAACCCCTCACTCTCTACCCTTATTTATAGTAAACATCAGCGAATGATAGCTATTGGATCAAACTTGAGCCCTAAGACAAGCAAAATCAGCCATTGACTCGCGCTACAGTAAACTGGCATCGATGCTGGTATCGATTCCCCCATCAATACCCACTATATCCAAATTCTAATTTCATAGATAGCTTCGTCTGACATATATTATATGTTAAATTCCGCCTTCCGGATTGGGAGATATCGTCGTTTCTTTGTGACCAACCATTTTGAATATGATTTCTTTTCATATTGGATTTTTGATTTTCTCTGGCTTCTACAAGCTACTCGGCTTGATTCTGGGCTTCAATAAAAGATTACAAAATGAGGAAGTTGGTGTCTTTTGGGCTTTTATTTATTATTTCTTCATTAACCTGCAATTAAAGATAAAAACAATTATTAGTGGTATATTTATTCATGTAAAATAGATAATGAGGGTATAAAATTATAATAAAAATATAATTATCAAATATCCCCACACCTAAACTTATGCTAGTCCTCTAGCAAAAAAAGAAAAATCCTAACTCACTTTCGCAGGAATCACGGTTGTATTTAGCGCATACAACAAGCCTTTAAACCCCTAGGTTATCCTAGTGGACGAGTTGTAGTCTCGTGAGGGTTTGCAGTGAATATACCCACAAAATTCGGTCAACTTGCTAATTTAAAGAAGTCAGTAAATAACTAAATTTACTTGATAATTTTAGACAATCTAATTAAAGCTAGTTATTACTCAAGAAAATATTTTTATATATAACTCTAAGGTAAATTTCATAGAAAATCTTCTCATTATAGCAATACAAAACCAAGCCAAACTTAGAAATTTAATTTAAATTTTTTGAAAGAACATGCTAACTCTTTGTTTTAAATAATTTTCAAGTTGCTTGATCAAAAATATTTTTCAAGACCATATATACAAATATAACTTTATATATAAAACATTTGTTAGTAATTTTTTTCACTCTTTCTTCCTTGGTGATTTTTTTCTACTTTAACGCGCTTTCTAAGTGACTATTTAACGAGTTTTGGGCCAATGGATCCTAGCCCAATTGGGCTTAGGTCATTAAGTATGAAAATACTCATTGGGCTTTATTACTTGGTCAACTTAGACTTTATAAGATAGAATCACCTTGAATTTAAGAGTTTTTTTATATTTTTTTAAGCATGTAACAATTTTATTATTTTAATTAAAAGTCTAAGTTAAGGCTTAAGTGAAGTATACTACTTTGAAAATTATTTCTTAAGAAATTTATTTAGTGTTATCATAAAAGGTAAACTTGAGTATATCACTAACTAAAAATTAGAAATTTTAAAATTTATCAAATAGATTAATTATTACTTAACTCAATTCAATTGGCAAGTGATAATATTTTTATGATTTTTTAAAGGAAAAAAGAGAAAGAAGAAGAAAGAAGAAAAAAATTATTACAAAAAAATGCAACAAATAGGTAAAATAAAGAGGAAAAAATAGCTATTTCCCACCCCCACACCTAAATTTTGTATTATCCTCAATGCAAACTTTATGATGCCTAAAGTAAAGCAGATAAGAAGTGAAACACTTACATTTGGTCAGCTAACCTAGATGATAAAAAATCTGTAATTACCTTTAGTGTGAGGAGAATGAAATCAAAATTTTATTCTTTTTTCATATTTTTTTCATATACTTTTTCTCTTTTTTTCATTTTCTTTTTTTTTCTTATATTTTTTTTTATTTTTTTATTTTTTTTCACTATAACAGAACAAGAAACTCTAAAATAAGAAAAAAATAAATTCTTTTTATTAGTATGAGACAAAACAAAACAAAGAATGTAGAATGAAGTATTAAACATGAAAAGCTCATATTCTACATTTAATCCTACCTTATTGCTGAAAATTCTCCCCTGAATTTTAAACAATTTCAAAATGATAAAATCAATGATGTGCTTCAATTCCAAACATTCTAGGGTGTTCAATAATTCATGCAACAACATGAGGTAGGTATTATTGGTGTCATGCATTTTAAATTTCTTAATGAACTTAGACTCTTGATTTGTGAAGTTTTGTTTTCTAGTAATCAATTCTTCTTTAACAACTTCTTCAACCCTAAGATTCAAGGTTCAGGTATGAAATTTTGGTTGTTGTTTATTTTCCAAGAAATTAAGTTCATTAAGAAAGAGTTCTTTAAAATTCAGTTCACAGTAGCAAATGTTTAACACACTTTCCTTATTCTGACAAACCTGATCTACTTCTTCTAAAAACTTCAACTCCTCACCAAAAATTTCCTCAAAACTCAAATCTGACTCTTCTTCTTCTTCTTCTTCTTCTGATCTTTCTTGAATGTAATTTATTTCTAGAGGCTGATTATTTGGTTGGTCCCCTGGATTGAAAATATTAAGACCAGCAGTCAAATTCTCAAAGGACAGCTTTATTTGACCAGTTCTATGGTTGATGAGAGCATTAGAAGTGGCTAAGAATGGTCGACCTAAGATGATAGGTGTCTGTCCTTTGGGATTGGAAATGTGCTTTGTTTCTAAGACTACAAAATCTACTGAAAAAATAAAATATCCAACCTTAATCCGAACATCCTCTAACTCATCTATAGGGACATTGACAGATCTATCAGCTAACTATAAGGTGCATCGGGTTGGTTTCAGTACACCTAGACCTAATTGCTGGTAGACTGAATATGGAAGCAAATTAACACTGGCCCCTAAGTCTAAAAGCGCCTTATCAATGTAAGTATTACCAATGACACATGAAATGATGGGGGAACCTGGATCTTTACGTTTCAAATGTACGGGATTTGAGAGCATGTCACTGATATTGGTAGCCAAAAAGACTTTCTTTGGAACATTTATTCTCCTCTTCTTAGTGCACAATTCTTTTAAAAATTTAGCGTAAGATGGAACTTGTTCAATTACATCTAAGGGAGGAATGTTGACCTTAACTTGCTTGAATATTTCTAGGATCTTCTCCTCCTGAGGGGGGTGTTTCCTAGGCCTGAGTCTATCTAGAAAGGGAGCAACTTGTCTAAATCTATCAAAAATTAGCTCAGGTTCGGGTTCTTGGTCATTTGAGAGGGGTGATTGTTGAATAAATTCATCAAAAGGAAAAGGAATTTGCTCTGGATCGAGACTTGGAGGTGTTCTCACTTAAATATCGACCTGTTTACCTGACCAAAGTGAATGGATTGCATTCACTTGAGCTTCATAGGATGAACTGCATCCTGTGTCCTTAGGGTTGATCACAGGTTGACTCGGAAATTTTCCTCTCTCTCTTATAGGATGAACTGCATCCTGTGTCCTTAGGGTTGATCACAGGTTGACTCGGAAATTTTCCTCTCTCTCTTTCACTCACGGCACTAGCTAGTTGACCAAGTTCGGATTCTAATCTAGCTATGGCTTGAGTGTTGGAATTAAGTATTTATCCGATTGATTGCATGAAGGAATTCAGAGTGCTGGATGTTTGAGTCAACATATTCGTGGTTTGTGTAGAGGCCTTAATTATAGTTTCCAAACTTTTTTCCAAGACATTGAGATGTTTATCATATTTTAAATTTGGAGGAGTGTGATATACAGCTTGATGATGAGGAGATTGATTTGTATACGACAGATTTAGTTGTTGAAAATTAGGTTGAGCACTGAAAGGAACTATGTTTCCCCTAGGAAATTGTTGGTTTGAAGATAGAGTGAAGTTTTGAGTTCCGAAGTGGGTTCCCTAATTCCATGCAAAGTTTGGGTGATTTCTCCAACCTGGGTTGTAGGTTGGAGAAAATGGATCAGTTGCATAACGCTGGAATGCAACGTTGACCTGTTTTAGTGGCTGATTATTTTCTAGGAGAGGACATTCTTCTGAAACATAGGAAGGTGCAAGATAGTTGTGACAACCTGAGGCAGAAACTTGATTGATTTGAACCGGGGCTCTTTCTTTGATTTCTAAGGCTTCTAACCTGCGCATAATTGTAGCCACCTTAGCTTCAGATGCTATGTTTGACTCTAAAGAAAGACCACTAGACTTGGGGTTGGGAAACTGACGAAACCCTATCACCATAATGTTCCCACTGTATGGTTTTCTCAGACAGACTCTCTAAAAACTCCCAAGCTTTATCAGCATTTTTCTTCATGAAATCCCCTTGGCACATCGATTCTAAGGAAGACTTTGAAGAATAATCCAACCTTTCATAGATGATTTGGCATAATCACCATTTTTCTAGACCGTGATGAGGACATTAGATGAGAAGATCTTTAAACCTATCAAAATACTTCCAGAATAACTCCCCCGGGATAATTTTAAAATTTTGAATGCTATTTCTAAGCTTAACCGTTTTATGAATTAGGAAAATTTTCTTTAGAAAAATGATGATAAATTCCTCCCAAGTTATGATGGAATTTTTGGGTAAGCTGTATAACCATTTTTTTGCTTTGTCTTTGAGGGCAAAAGGAATAAATTTGAGTTTGACTGCATCTTCAGTTAATTCTCCATTTTTTTGCTTTGTCTTTGAGGGCAAAAGGAATAAATTTGAGTTTGACTGCATCTTCAGTTAATTCTCTTATTTTAATCATCATACATACTTCCAAAAGGAATAAATTTGAGTTTGACTGCATCTTCAGTTAATTCTCTTATTTTAATCATCATACATACTTCCTCAAATTCTGAAATAAAAATATATGCATCTTCAGTTTTATTCCCTAGAAATTTTGGAAGCATGTTGATATAGTACGGTCGAATCTCGAAGTTAGTTCCATTTGCCTCGGGGAGCCTAATGCAAGAGGGGATTGCATTCCTAGTGGGATAGCACATATTTGAAGAACGGGTGGATTAGGATACGCCATTTCTATGATCGGTTCAAAGCGAATTAATCAATGTGTATTATCCCTAATCCACGTTCGCATACACCACAACAAATTCTTTTTATAAAATTTTTAGGAAAAAATTAGTTTTTTTAGATTATGAGAAGAAGAAAAAAAATAAAGAAAAATCCTAACTAAAACAAATCAAAAGCAATTACTTTTCAACCACTCTAACTCTAGGGTTAAGCCTAACTCAACTAGACAGCTCCTAACCAAAAACTCCTAAAGTGAAAAGATTAAAGTTTTATCCGGGTAGTTAGCCAGGTAAGGATAGTAGTAGAGGGTGATTAGAGATCAATTAAGTACCTCGTTCCTTGCGGAGCGCTTTATGCAACCCCTAAACCTTACCTTAGACACCAACTAATCCAAGAAAACTTGAACCGGTTCACTTAGGGATTTCTTGTTCCTTATTGAGCTCGAGTCCTTAGGGGCCAATCTAATGAGTTTTATTAGGCTTGGGTGGTGTAGTGAGGAATTAGTGATTTTTGGGCTAAGGAAAGGGGGATGAAATCCCTCACCTTATCTTGATTATGAGGTTTTGCCCTTAAAAATATTTTCACGTGTGTGCCAAATCAAGATGCTCAAATTACTTTGGTGAATTCCTACTAACTATATGCAATGCAACCCTATGAATTAAAAGTGACTAAAAAAGGATGGTAAAAAAGAAAACCTTTATTTAATTAGGGTTAACAATCAAACAACTATGAGAACGAGGAAAATTGTTTAAATTTATTATCTTTGTTAGTAAATGTCCAAGTGGAGGGTGAATTTTATTATGGTCGACAAAAATAATTTTTTTTAGATTCTAATTGTCTTTAATTGTGAAGCTAACTAAAAAAGGTAGAATTGAAAATACTAGAAAGAAGAGTTACCCAAAAGTAATTGTTCAAGTTCTTGATATGCAATCCAATATTTTTAAGCTCCAGGCAGTTCATTCACAAGAAAATACACAAGTTAAAGAACCAAAATAATAAAATCCTACTTAGCACCTTCCCCGGCAATGACGTTAAAAACTTGATGTGGCATAAATATATATCAAAATTGCAAGTGCACAACTAATCAAGTTATAACATAAAAAGTTATCGATCCCACGAGGAAGATGTTTGTAGGAAATTATTAGAATCGTTTTGTATGTTGTGTGCGTGACAATTAGGAGTGATGATAGATGTGATTGTGGAGAGATGGAGAGAATGAGAATCATCGTGTGTAAAAAATAATATTGAGAGTGATAGATAAAGAATAAATGAAATCACAAGGAAAAAAAGGAAAAGGAAAAAGAAAGAAAGAAAAGAATGATGGTTCAATTAAAGATATGAGGAATCTAGAATTGAACTCATCTCAAAAGAAAAAGCAATTCCCTAGAGGGTTCTAGCCTCAAGGCGAATCAAAGAATATGAAAATAAAGGAAAATAAAAACTGATCCCAAGAGGGTTCTAGCCTCAAGGTGAATAGTGTAAGAAAATAAAATCTAACTACAAAATAAATTATAAAAACTAAACTATAAAATAAATTACAAGAAAATAAATGTACTCTATAAGCATGAAATAAATCTACTCTATAAATATAAAATAAATCTAAGGCAAGAGGGTTCTAGCCTCTTGGCTATTTAAGCAAGAAAATAAAAAGATAAAAATATTAATAAAGATGAAATTTACCACCCAAGAGGGTTCTAGTCTCAAGATGAAAGCAAACCTCACTCTTGATCTTCATCTTCATCTTCATCATCAAACAAAGAGAAGAAAAGAAAAATATAAAGTGGTGAATTTTTTTTTTATTGATTATAACAAAAAGTTACAAAATTAGAAGGTTTTCTCAATTAAGAGTAACCCTTCTCTCCAAATGGAGTTATAAAATTTTTCACACCCCAACCCCTTACTCTCTACCCTTATTTATAGTAAACATTAGTGAATGAGAGCCATTGGATCAAACTTGAGCCCCAAGACAAGCAAAATCAGCCATTGACTCGTGCTAGAGTAAACAGGCATCGATGCTGGTATCAATGCCCCCATCGATGCCCCCATCGATACCCACTGTATCCAAATTCTGATTACATAGATAGCTTGGTCTCGTCGAGATAGGCGATTTTCATAAATTATATGTTAAATTCCGCCTTCCGGATTGGGAGATATCGTTATTTTTTTGTGGCCAACCATTTTGAATATGATTTCTTTTCATATTGGATTTTTGATTTTCTCCGGCTTCTATAAGCTACTCGGTTTTATTCTGGGCTTCAATAAAAGGTTACAAAATGAGGAAGTTAGAGTCTTTTGGGCTTTTATTCATTATTTCTTTATTAACCTGCAATTAAAGATAAAAATAATTATTAGTGGTATATTTATTCATGTAAAATAGATAATGAGGGTATAAAATTATAATAAAAATATGATTATCAATAGTTTAGCATTAATTGATTAAAATTTAGAAACATTAATCTCTTATGATAATCATATTTATAGGGTAACAGAATACAAGGAATTACGTAGGGAAAACTATCAGAATGTTTAGCGATATCCTTCAAAAGAATCAAGTTATTTCCATTTTAAAATAGAAAAGTGAAGGAAATAAATATAAAATTCGAAAAACGTCCATGCATCACTTGAATTGACATTAGCATAAGGCATATCTATTAAATAAGTACCAACTGAGTTCCATTGAAGAATAATTTAATAACTTTATCCCAATTAAAAAAGAATTCTTCATGGAAGATACGAGAAAAAGTAGTTTAGATCCTTGTAGAATATGACAATGATTGCGTAAATGTAATATTATTGACATAACATAAATTCTTATTGGATGCACATTAGAAGAATTTATTGTAGAGAAAAAAGAGATAACTCCTAATCTTATTTAAATAATAAATTAGGAACACAAAGGATTAGATATATATGAAATTAATATTTATTCTCATTAAAATAGGAAAAAAAATCAAATTCTGTATTTCAAGAATTTTGTGTTGAACATCGAAAATACATTCAACTTTTTCGTAAAGTTAAATAAGAAGATAAAAGATTAATGAGCTCACGAAAGGTAACATCAAAATAAAATTTAACTCAGCCAGATGTCACAATTGATGTAGATGATGAAGGCACTATTCTAGAATCACTCAGGAAAAAGATAAAGGTGAAGTAATGATTGATATTAGCTCAAAAAAAAAATATATATATATATATATATATATAAAGTATACTAGAGTTAGCATTAATCTTTAGTTTATAATTTTTTATGAAGTCTATCAATGATTAGGAATAAACTTCATATTTTCTTTTGTATCGTTTTAGCATATTTTAATCAATCATCTTGCCTTATTGATTTTTAATATTCACCTTACATAACACTATTTCAATGTTTTTCACTTTTGCAGCGTTATATTTTCTCAAGTAAAGCTGAGTTTCATGTTGGTCGAAATAATATGAAAATTCAAATTGGCTTCAGATCATATTCGTTTCCTATCATTTCAATTGTCAACATGAAAATTTAATTGTGTGTAGTCCATTCAAACAAACATTAAAGAAATAAATAGTTGCAATGTTAAAGTTTAGAAACAAAAACGAGCAAAAACTATTAAAGTGGAACCGAGGAACAAATTTTAGTTAGGAAATAATTCAAAAATAATTGATTATGATATTTAACTACATGCATTGCACATGTATAAAAGCTAGTCTTATAATAAATTATGTATATCAATAAAATTATTTTATTTAATGATTCAAATAACTAAATAATTTTTTATATAATTCATGGGATCCACACAACAAAGAGATGTTATTAAAGAACAATGTCATAGGATTTATCTGCAACCGAAGATTTAAAGAATCCCCAGCCATTAATCAAAATAATTATAATTATTTTAACAAAACATATGTACCTTTGTAACTATGACTAAAAACTAAAATTGCAAGAAACGAACAACTACATAATGCCTAACTTTTATAAACCACAACTATAGAACTATAGTTACAATTTGTAATATTTGGACCCTCGTGCATCAAATGATTTTCACATTGATCGGTGACAGTGTGACACCAACCCAAATGAGAATCAATTGATCTCAACTTTTCCGTACAAGATTAACTGAATGCATCGACAAATGCAAAAAAGGTTTTCTATATCTTAAAATATTTCTTATAATAAATATTATCTAATTGCGAACAAGAATTATTAAGGTATTATCCTATAGCCCAAAGGCTCAGTCACACCTAGGCCCAAGTTCCATGAACGGCCTATTAAACAATCCTGAATCAGCGTCTTGTCAAAACATGTCAAACAAGAATTTTCAATAGATCTCCCTCCAAATCAATTGATGCCCCAAATTTAATCACGGAGAAGTATCCATAAATATGCATACCAGGTTTTTTATTTTCCGAACTATTTACAAATTGGTTTAATGTATACGTTTCAGGGTAGAGCACCAAAATGGCTTTGGTGGGAACTCGTGCATGTCCTCGTAACAGATTCGGATCATCTCCTCATGCATAGTGTTTCCTAATGTATCCTAATGCATCCATCCCCTCCATCACCCTCCATCCTCTCCAATGGACCCCACATGTGTAAAATGAATGGCCAAGATTGAACATTAGGAAATATTAGGATACTATGCATGAGGAGAGGATCTCATTTCCCTCGTAACGTGTTTGTTCGAGAGCCTAGGTCATCTGACCGACGGAGGCCCTAGATCCGACAGCAAGCTATGTTATTATTTATTTGGACCAACTTTTGAGCCTCACAATAACATATTATCAACCGATCTTTGGTTGACACCTCATCTTCTTTAACAAAACCCTAACCCAAAAAATAAAATAAAATAATAATAAATTAAATTAAATTAAATTAAATGTGAAATAAACAATCAAAAGTAGAAAAGTACGATATGACGCCCATATTCTCAGGGGTTTTCTCTCTTTCCACAAAACAAGTGATTAAGTGTTGGGAGTGGGATGGGTTGGACCTATGAGCACACTCGCTCGACTCGCCTCGACTCGACATGTAGGCAGATCAGATTTGAGCCGCTATAGTACCATGCCTCATGATCAAGATGCGTTGGCCTTTGGCTCTTGCATGCCAGTAGCTCGCTTGACTCACAAAGCCTATCGAACGAGTTGAGCTTATATGTGGATAGACTAGCTCGCTAAACTTGTCCCATAGGCCCGCCGAGTTCGGGATGCGCTGACCCCTAGCTTATGCATGCCAGCAGCTTGCTTGACCCACAAAGCCCATCGAATGAGTTGGGCCTATATGTAGACAAGCTAGCTCACTAAACAATTCCCATATAATCGCCCAAATTAATTTTTCTTTTTAATATACATACATTTTTATATAGTTTATTATGATTTCTCTTGTTCTTGTGTTTTTTTCAAACCAGGTTAAATTTTTGTGTCTGTGATATTTTCATCTGTTAATGTATACAAATATATAAATTCACTTAATAAAATATTTTTTTTCTTTTAATGGTTAGGTCATTAGTTACATGTAATTTACTTAATAAAGTTTTTAATTACATGTAATTTTAAGTATTAAACAATACTTAGAAACATATTGCATGACAAAAATAAAAATAAGAAAATAGTAAGACTGGTGGGCCGACCCGTGCTATGACCCATCCAGCTTGTTCTTGAACCTATAAGTGGGTTTGGTTGAGTTCTAGGCCCAAAAATAAGTAATCAAAGATAGCCCACTGACCCCCACT
>NC_033803.1:26629072-26631224 GCF_001876935.1 Asparagus officinalis | reverse complement strand
GCGAGCCATGAGCTGGCTCGCCAAACTATTGAGCCTGCACGGGCCAGTCCACCTCATAGGGAATGGATTCTAATTGAATTTGAAATTGAAAATTTTGTTTGAAAATAGATTAGGTGATCGTCTGAAGATGAATGAACAATATCAATGAACATTAAATTTTGAGTATACTGGTTGAACAATACCTTTCTCTTTTTTTATTTTAGAAAGAAATTGAATATAAAAATAATAAATTAGGACGGGCCGAATTGACTCACAACATCTAACCTATGAATAAATGTCTTCATATCTTGATACGGGTGTATCTTCTCTTCGGGAGCTTAGCGATCCTCATGGGAGCTTGAGGATAGATGATTCTCATGGTATCTTGAGAATAGAGTAGAGGAGTCGTGGAAGAGGCCATTGGAAGCAACGAAGTCGAAGGATTCGTCAAAACTACAGGAATTACAGTTGGGCTCTGGCCGGTCGACCGGCTTGGTCGCGGCGGTCGACCGCTTAGTGCACAGACCCAGACTATGTCTCGGGACTGAGAGCGGTCGACCGAAGGTGGCGCTGCGGTCGACCGGAAAACCCTGTAATCGATTTCCCAGATTTCGACGTTCTGACCGGTCGACCGCCTTGGGCACTGCGGTCGACCGCGTAGCGGTTACGGGCCTGGGTCTGTTTCCTGCTCCAGTTGGGATTTCTGTTTAGTATAAATAGAAACACGACTTTTCTAGGGTTTTTAACTCAGTTTGTAATCAGAAAAGAGATCAGGGAGGTTGTTCTTTAATCTAGAGAGATTGTGAGAGAGAGATTTGTAAAAATCCAATTGATTCTCATAATCTAGAGAAGGTATTTTCCTTCGCCCTAATTCAACTCTTGTGTTCTTCTGTCGTTTTCTCTTTACCCACTCTTGATAATTCCGCGATCAAGAGTGCTCGCACGGCAACTCGTATCAAGTTGGTATCAGAGCATCTAGATCCTGTGAAGGGGGAACCTGTGTATGGTCCTTACTCGCTCACAGTACAAGAAGCTTGGCGAGATCCTTATTTCTTTGGAGAGAGTCCAGAAATTAAGGAAGGAGAAGATGACTGAAGCAGATAATTCAGCGAGACTTGATGCCATGGAGAGACAGATTGAGACGATCGGGACGACTCTTACCCAACTCGTGGGTCTAATCAACGGAGGTGACAAAAAGGAGGAATCTTCTTCGAAGGGCTACATTCAGGGTCCCTATTTGAGGTTTTAGCGACGGAATTTCCGTCGCTAAAGTTTAGCGACGGAATATTAGCGACGACCAAGTCGTCGGCATTATTTTTTAATAAAATAATATAAAACCTTTAGCGACGGAACTGCCGTCGCTAAAAATTGAATTAGCGACGGTAATTCCGTCGCTAAATATAGGATTAGCGACGGAATTTTTTTTAAAAAAATTAAATCAGTTTTTTTTCGTGCATGTTTTCCGTTGCTATATGGATATTTAGCGACTACAAAACCGTCGCTAATTTTTTTTTTTAATTTTAATACTTTTTTATTATTAATTTTTTTATTATTTTATATTTTTTGTGCACGTTTTTTTTTTTAATTTTAATACTTTTTTATTATTAATTTTTTTATTATTTTATATTTTTTGTGCACGTTTTCTGTAGCTAAATAATTATTTAGCGACGGAAATACCGTCGCTAAATAGTTATTTAGCTACGGAAAATCCGTAGCTAAATAATCATTAATTTAAAAAAACATTTTGAAAATTATTGAAAAAATCCTGTACAATATCGATACTAAATTTAAAAAACCTGTTCAATCAACAATATAATATTCAATCTCACGCATATATCACAAATCTATTTCAATAAAAACAAATAAAAGTTTCCCGACATATCAGTAGTAAATATTGTTTATACAACACAAGAAATTGTTTTCAAAGTTAACATATCAGAATCAATCCTCCTGATCATCATCATCATCCTCATCCTCAACACGACTTGCATTACCCCCGGCTACACCTTGTGAAGAAGTCCCCCCCTGCAAATATAAATCAAACGTTAATAAGGGTGTGCAACCGTTAATAAGAGTGCAAATATAAATCAAACGTTAATAAGGGTGTCTACGGAGTTTCACGAAGTATATGTGCTGTGGAGGATATATTCTACGGAGTTTCAAAAAGTGTATG
>NC_033803.1:26626177-26628072 GCF_001876935.1 Asparagus officinalis | reverse complement strand
TATTTTTTATCCACAATTTATTTTTTTTTTGAAGTGAAAAACTATAAAGTGACTTTTGTAATAATATAAATTCTTAAATTGAATAATTAATAAATCTTTACATTAATAAATAAAGTTATGTATAAAGAATTGTATGAGTAATTTTTACATATTGGGTAATTATTATAATAGGTTTTATGCACATGTAGTGCAGATGGTCAAATACCATAATTAATTATATTTAATTTATTTATTTACTAAAATTTATTCCTTAGTTCTACTTTGATAGTTTTTGCTCGCTTATGTCTCTAAACTTTAACATTGTGATTATTTATTTTCTTTAATGTTTATTTGAATGAGCTATATAAAAGATTTAAAATTTTATGTTAATAATTGAATTGACATGAAAAAAATATAATCCAAAGTCAATTTAAACTTTCATGTTATTTAGATTAACATGAAACCAAGCTTGACTTGAGAAAGTATAATGTTACGAAAGTTCAAAACAGTTAAAAAATAGCATTATAAAAAGAAGATGAATAATTAATGTCAATAAGCCAAGATGATTGATTAAAAATAGGCTAAAAGAAACTAAAGAGAATATGAAGTTTATTTCTAACCATTGATGGACTTTAAAAAGTAATAAGCTAAAGATTAATGCTAACTCTAGCACATTTTTATATGATAAAGCATCAACATAAGCATATAAAAATACTAAAAAAGTTCATAAAAATCTCTTCTAAAAATTCTTAATTTTACTTAGAAAATTTAAACTATTTTATAAAATATTCATAAAGCAGATCTTTTATTCGTTCTATTTCATTTTATTATTGAGTTGAGAAAAGTTCTTCTCCACCTTTATCTTTCTCTTGGACAAGTCTAGAGTTGTGTCTTCATCGTCTACATCGATTGTAACATGAGGTTGGAGCTAGATTTCTTTTGCTGTTATTTTTTTCTGGGCTTGTTTATCCTTTATCTTCTTGTCTTACTTCACAAGGAAGTTGAATGTATTTTTGATATTTACCACAAACTTCTAGAAATACAGACTTTGATTATTTTTTTGTTCAATGAGAATAAATGTTAATTTTATGTATATGAATTTTTTTTGTTTTTAATTTATTACTTAAATAAGATTATGAGTTACATTTTTTTTCTCTATAATGAATTCTTCTATTGTGCATTAAATGAGAGTTTTTGCTACATCAAATAATATTACTTTATCTGTTCTTGTCATTTTATAAGAGAATCTAAAATAAATAACTATATTTTTATTGTTAATTTACCTTAGATTATAACAAATTTTTAATTTTGATATGTTTATTTTATGAAAAAGGGATAGAAATCTAATGAGGCTATTACATGCTTATTTTTTTATCATGTCTTCAAGAATTGATCATTCATTGGTAGTCATATCCCCAAATGAAATTACACGCCGAGTCATGCCACCGTATAGGAAAAAATATCAATTTTAATTTTTTTTTTAATTTATGCTATTGTGAATAAGCATCATATGTACACCTTTTGCCCATTATAATAATTTACCTCCTTTTATTTAGCTTGTTATATCTCATAACATAGTTGATCATGGCTTCAATTTAGTTTCTATTGTAAGATTTACATGTATGTAATTTTATATTACTTTTATGATTGCTTTAATATTTAAAGAATAAGGTATGAAAATTTAAAAAAACTTACTAATTTTTCTTGTATCTTTCATGGAGAATGCTTATTTTATTGGGATAAAGTTGTCCAATATGTTCTTCTAGAGAAATTCAATCGGTGCTTCTTTAATATACATATAGCTTTTGTCAATGTCAATTCAAGTGATTCATGAACGTTTCTGAATTTTTGGTTTATTTCCTTCACTTCTCCATTTGAAATGAAAGTATCTTGATTTTTTGAAAGATATCTCTGAA
>NC_033803.1:26621488-26626167 GCF_001876935.1 Asparagus officinalis | reverse complement strand
TCCTTATGAATGAGGGGGGGGGGGGGGGGGGGGGGTTGAATAGGGTTATTGCTAATATTATTAGATATTAATGCCGATTGAAAGTTATTAACAAATATATCCTAAGAATGATGATATTCAATAAGCTATATGCAAGGATATATATGCAAAGCGATGTTGGACCCTAATGCCACTAGGAAAGAACCCTAGGGGGGTGAATAAGGTCTTATGTTAATCCAATCTGATTTTATGCCAATTAAAACTAATTAACAAATATATCCTAGCAAGTATGATATGCTACAAGATATGTGCAAGGATATACAATATAAACAAGGGTAAACAATATGATCATGCAACAATGGCGATATAACAATATGTAAGAAAAAATACGCCAATGTCAAACCCAAACACAAGGAAATGATCACGGAGTTCGGACCTTCCGTCCTACGTATCCGCTCCCCACTCCCGGGGAGAATCCACTACACAACCCGATTTAAAAGCCGGAACTTCTCTACATACTCGGTTTTCTAGCTAACCGAAAACTCTACACACTCGGTTATTAAGTCAACCGACAACTCTCACAAATCCTCACAATGTACATACACAAGCAACAACCTCAAGTGTTGGTCCTCACGTATCGACTCCCTCAAGTGCTCGGAATTATCACCTCTCACTAAGCCACCGACGCCACTCCTCTCGGGGTGTACAAGTGTATTACAAAGTGAACTTCACAATTAGGCACACAACAAATGATTGTTCTCTAAACAAGATGAGAACTCAATTAGGCTCAACTCAATGTTACTATCTCTCACAACCCTAAATATATTATGAATGTAAATACAATAAGCTCAAGTGGGTGTGTGTAACAATGAGATTAATCAAATCTAAACTCAATATAAAACTAGCTTTAATAAGATGATAATCAAACAAATAAATATAAAGCTAGAAAAGAGTTTAGAAAACTTCTCAATAGATGACAAGAGATGGAGGGAGAATAGTTGATTGCTCAAACTCCAAGAGATGATCTCCTCAAGCTCTTGTGGAATTGAATTTACAAACTCAAACTCTCAATTTACTTAAAAGCTTTTTAAACAAACACTAAACAAAATTTAAACCCTTGTTAAAACTTTGTTAAAACATTCTCTTGATTGTAGGAGAGATAAATACAATGGGGTATTTATAGGCTCCCAAAACATCAGCAAAAACCCAAGCAAAAAGATCAGAAACCCAAAACAAACAAAACAAAAAACTAGCCGTTACTGTGCAACGGCTCTCTGATAAGTCGACTTATGAGTCGACTAATGAGTCGGCTTATATGAGTCGACTCAGCAGAAGAAAAATCATAACTGTGCTGCACTTCGTGAGTCGACTTATGAGTCGACTCATGAGTCGACTAATGAGTCGACTGAACATGCACAGAAAAATTCAACTTTAAATTGGGTTTAAAAATATCAAATAAATTTAGAAAATTGTAAAACTTTGGAAAATGATTGTAGATATGATAATAAACATGTTACAAAAAACTAGTTTTCAAAAAGGACCTCCCAAATAAAAAATATCATCATTTTGCAAAATAGTCCAAAACATAAAAATGTAAACATATGAGTTTTGACATTTTAGCTTAACCATGTTTTAAAACATTACAAAATGATTGTATAGACTTAGTAAAAGATATATATGATAATTGTTAAGTCCAAAAACCAATAAAATAATATTTTCATAAAATTGCATATTCTATGCAATATAAATTCAAACATAATAGAGTATGAAACATATGATTATATATATGGATGTAAATTTGTTTCATATCTATATAGCAAAACCAAAACACAATAATAAATATGAAATATGTAATCTCATATTTATAAACATAAAAACTCAAAACTATGTATGTATATATATAACTATATATATACATGGAAACCAAACATATATGTATCTATGAAATTATATATACACGGAAACCAATATAATGTGTGTGTATTGAGCTTAAAGTGCCAACACACATAATATAAAACTTAAACTAATGTTACCCAAGCAATCTTGATCTTCAATAAGCTCTATCTTGGTACACTTGCGGATGAAGCTTGAACTTGGATCTTGAATATGAATTGCATAGGCTTCAACCACTATATCCGCCAACCTCCATTTGATATGATCGTTATGACGCAATCCATCCAACCTCCAACATGTTGTTTGTCTACAATAAATAAATAAACACAAATACTAGACAAACAACATTAGAAGTAAATTGGTTGTTAATCATCATCAAAACAAGAAGGTCAACAAGGGAAATTTAAACAAGAAACAATATAAACAAATAGTGGACACAAAGAGCAATCCAAACATAATGATATGATCACGGAGTTCGAACCTTCCATCCTATGTCTCCGCTCCCCACTCCCGGGGAGAACTCCACTATCGACACACCCGGTTTAGAAGCCAGAACTTCTCTACACACTTGGTTTTCTAGCTTATCGAAAACACTACAAATCTCTCACAATGTACATGCACAAACTACAACCTCAAGTATTGGTCGTCACGTATCGCCTCCCTCAAGTGCTCGGCTTTACTACCTCTCTCTAGGTTTTACTACCGACGCCACTCTTCTTAGTATCGACTACGTCCTCACCACACACTCCTCTTGGTGTAAATGTATATTACAAGGTGAACTCTCATAATAAGGTTCAAATACAAGATTTTGTTCTCTACAATAGATGAGAACACAATTTAAGCTCACTCTCAAGGTTACACTCACCACAACCCCAAATTATACAATATGTGAAAATAGTTAAGCTCAATAGTTGTGTGTGCAAGCAATGAGAAAATCAAATATAAACTCAATTAATCTAGCAAATATGAATATAACAATGAAAGCATAAACAAGCTAGAAATATGAGTTTAGAAAACACTTCTCTAATCACAAGAGAGAGGGATAGGAAGGTTGAAAGCCCAAACTGAAATTGATCACCTCTTCTTGTGAAACAATCTTCACAAAACTAATTTTATAAACAAACACTTAAAACAAACTAAAACTCTTTTTAAACTTGTTTTAAAACTTCTCTTCTTAGTTCAGAAGTGAAATGGTATAGGGTATATATAGGATGAAAAAACAAAGCTCAAAACCCAAGTAAAATCCAACAAAATGACAAAAAAACAAAAACTAGAAATATAGTCGTTACAGACCATCAGTCGACTGACGGGTTAGATCAGTCGACTGATGAGCTGACCGTTATTGGCAGCTAACAGCTCATCGGTCGACTGATTAGCATAGGCAGTCGACTGATGACCTCATCAGTCGACTGGTCAGTCGACCAAAACAAAACAGAGACTTTTGAAGATTGCAGGCATATTTTTCAGTCAACTGATGTCATCAGTCGACTGACCAGTCGACTGATGATATGTTATCAGCCTGAATTAAATAGTAAAAACAAAATTTAAAACTCTTTTAAAAATATCAAATATATTTAGAAAAATATAAAACTTTAGGAAATGATTGTAAACATGATAATGAACATGTTACAAAAAGAATTTTTTAATTTACATTTCCCATTTGTAAAATCTCATCATTTTACAAAATCACATAAGTATAAACATGTTGAAAACTTAATTTTGTCAAAATGACTTAAACAAAATTTTGAAAGACTTTATAATGGATTTATAGTCTTTTACAAGATATGAAAATAGTGTAAGTAAGTCTTCAATCCATAAGCATAATATTTTACAAATTCAATATAGTCTGAAGCACATAAATGTGAATATACATTGCTTCATATCTATATAGCTAAACCAAAACAACTTATCCACATAGAAAACAAATACTTATTATATATTTATTTATTTGCAAAAACTTTTGTGGATAAAACACAAAAACCATTAAATTGTGTGTGTATAATATTGAGCTTAAGATATTAACACACAAAGTATAAACCCTAAACTAATTTACCCAAGCTTGATAGATCTTCAATATGCTTGACTTGGTTGCAGATGAAGCTTGACCTTGAATATGACTTGATATACAATGGCTTCATACCGATATTCCGCCAACCTCCATTTGATGTGATCGTGAAGGCTCAATCCATCCAACCTCCAACGTATTGTTTGTCTACAATACCTAATAAGAAAACATAAATACTAGACAAACAATATTAGGAATTGTTTGTAATCATAAAAACAAGATTAGAAGATGTAGGCTCATAACATGAGACATAACAATCTCTAAAGTTTCTGATAATTTTTCTATATATAACTCCTTATATTTTTTTTATCATATAAATATTATTAAAATCAGAGATTAATGTTTAGACATTATCATCAATTAATGCTAAGCTATTATATTATTCTTTTATTAGTTTTATATAATATAGTCTTCTATCATATATTTTTTAAATTTTTATTCTAACTGGGTATTTTTAATTTATTGTTATTGCTATTTTTACCAGCATCACTTTAGACTACTTTTAGATGTTGAAAACAGATAATAAACTTTGAATTGAAATACACACACACAAACACGCGCGCGCGCACACACACATATACGTACACACACACATATATATACATATATGTATATATACATATATGTATGTGTGTGTGTGTGTGTATGTATACACACACACACACATATATATATATACATACATACATACATACATACACACATACACACACACACACACATATACATATATGTATAGATA
>NC_033803.1:26603796-26620967 GCF_001876935.1 Asparagus officinalis | reverse complement strand
GAAGAATATCAAACAATTAGTCTTTTCTTTTCTTTCAAAGTTTTAGCCTTTTTATGATTTTTTGAACCTTTGAGAGTATGGTTTGAAATTTTTAAAGTTAGATAATGTTAAAAATTTTAAGTTTTAAGCTGGGTACTTGTAATTTTTATGTTTTGAGAGTTAGTGGTAATTTTTTAAATGTTAGGATATTTCTTGCAACTCTGACATTTTGGGGGTGTTTTTTACAAATTCGGTTGCTTTTTATAAAATTCAAATTTTTAGTAGTCTATTGATAATTTTCAAATTTGATGTGTATTGGTTATAAGTTTTAAAATTTGAATGTGTATTGGTTATAGAGAAATATGGAGAAATTTGGTACCAAGTTTTTTCATTAAACTTGGTAGTGAGGTGGCCAAATCCTCACCCTACATTACACCTTGAAAAGAGAGCATCAATCACTATTCACCTACTTTTAAAAAGAGGCTCCATTTTTAAGGTGTGATGTAAGGGAGTGATTTGGCCACCTCACTACCAAGTTCGATGCAAGAACTTGGTACCAAGTTTCTCTATATTTCTCATATATATATATGCCACTAGGAAAGAACCCTAGATGGGAGTGAATAGGGTTTATGCTAATCTAATTCGATTTAAATACCAATTAAAACTAATTAATAATATATCCTAGCAAGAATGATATAACAAGAGATATGTGCAAGGATATAAAACTAACACAAGGGTGAAACAAGATATAAACAAAATAGTGGATGAAATAAGCAATGAGAGAATGGCAATAAAGATAAACAAAGATATACATGCGCCAAGCCAAACTCAAACAAGCAAAATGATCACTGAGTTTGGACCTTCTGTCCTACGTCTCTGCTCCCCACTTCCGGGGAGAAATCCACTATCACACCGGATTTTCAACAATCACCCAAAAATCGTTTACACCACATAATATCAGTTTTTAATGCTCACCGATCAACGTTCACAATCTCACAATATAACTACACAAATCTCATCTCAAGTGTTGACCTCTCACGTGTCTCCCTCAAGTGCTCGGAATTACGACCTACCCTCTAGGCATTACCACCGACCTCACTCCTCTTAGGACCGACCACGTCTCTCACCTCTACACTCCTCTTGGTGTATTTGTGCAATACAATGTGAACCTTACAATATAGCTCAACAACAAATGAATGTTCTCTATACAAGGTGAGAACTTAATTAAGCACAACTCAAAGTTACAATCTCTCATAACCCCAATTATACTATGTATGAAAATACTTAAGCTCAATGTGGGTGTGTGTAACAATAAGAATAAAATCAAAACTAAACTCAAATAAATTCTAGCTTATGGAAATGAAAATCAAACATATAAATAGCTAGAATAAAATCAAAACTAAACTCAAATAAATTCTAGCTTATGGAAATGAAAATCAAACATATAAATAGCTAGATAAGCTTATGGAAATGAAAATCAAACATATAAATAGCTAGATAAGAGTTTAGAAAAACTTCTCTAGATGACATGAGAGAGAGGGAGAAGAGTTGAATGCTCAAACACTAATGGATGATCTCCTCAAGCTCTTGTGAAAGTTTCTTTACAAACCAAACTTTTAAACATATTTAAACAAAAACTTAAACCCTTAAACAAACTTGTAAAACTCTTTTAAAACTTTTCTCTTTTTAAGATGAACTGAGGATATGTGGGGGTATTTATAGGAGCCAAGAGAAAATCAACAAAACCAGCAAAAAGACAAAAAAAACAGAAAGCTAGAAAAACTAGCCGTTGGGCCGTCAATCGACTGATATTGTTCATCAATTGACTGATGAGATGATCGTTACAGGCCAGTAACACGTCATCAGTTGACCGATGAACTCATCAGTCGACCAATGACCTCATCAGTCGACTGGTTAGTCGACCGAATAAGAAACAGAAACTATTGGCTATTCTAGGTATTTTCTTCAGTCGACTGAACACATGTATCAGTCGACTAATAACGTGTTATCAGCCTGTTATGAATAGTAAAACTGAATTTTAAAGCTCTTTTAAAAATAGCAACAAATTCAGAAAAATATAAAACTTTGGAAAATGATTGTAAACATGAAAATGAACATGTTACAAAAACTGGTTTTTAAAAAGCATATCCGATTTGTGAAATCTCTTTATTTTGTAAAAATATCCAAAACATGAAAACTTGATATGCTTGAAATTGATGTTTTGACATAAACCAAAATTTAAAACTTTGTAAAATGATTATATAGACTTGATAAAAAGTATAAACCATAGTTGTTAAGTCTATAAACTGAAAACATAATATTTTTCCAGATACAATAGAATATAAAAAATATAAAAATGTATATGAATATATATTTGTTTCATATCTATATAACTAAACCAAAACAACTTAACCATATGAAAACAAACATGTATATATATATAAATATGTATTTGTTTCATATTTAAACTTGAAAATCAAAAACCAAAACTTGTGTGTGTGTGTGTGTAAACCAAATACGTGTGTGTGTTTATATGACCTTAAAGTATCTACACACAAGTATAAACCTAAAACTAATTTTCCAAGCAATGATCTTCATGACGCTCGATCTTGGTAACATGGACGAAGCTTGAACTTGGATCTTCAACTTGAATTGCAAGGCTTCACTCCATTATTCCACCAACCTCCATTGGATATGATCGTTGAAGCGTAATTCCATCCAACCTCTAATTAATTATTTGTCTAGAATAAATACAAAAACACAAAAACTAGACAAACAATATTAGTTATAAATTATTTATTAAAACATCATCAAAATAAAAAGGCCAACAATCTCCTCCTTTTTTATGAAGACAAACAATTTACACAAAGAGATATGCATGATAAAAAAATGAATATATAAATTATAATAAACAAGTATAAAAACAAATAAGATATACTCACAATATTTCTCCCTCTTTGACAACATAAAAAAGGGGATATAAAAGAATTAGGAAAGCAAAAGCTCCCCCCTACAAATATGCATGGGTGAGTATAAAAACAATAATAGAATAGGGAGGACTCCCCTATTAAAATGCCTTATGGAATATATGCAATAATGACCAAGGCACACATATGTGAGAAATCATAAATATAAGATATGCTAAACACGGCTCACATATAAAAGAACAATAAGAACACATATGTATATATAACATCATGAAGGGTGTTACGAAGATTTCAAGATGTATATATACAAACCAAACATTTATCATTCTTGCCCTAAAGAAATAAAATAAGGATCCAAAAAGGCATCATTTAAAAAAATGTTTATGAAGGAGGATCCATGAAAGAAAATAATTTGCTTATAGGTAGGGGGACAAGGAAACAAAATCAAGAAATGATATTTTCAAAATAAATCATAACAATATATGGATTTATGAAATCAAAAAGAATAAAAAATATGAGAATCATGAGAAAAAGTTTTCAAATGAAAACAAATCACTCAAATGAAATCATAAAAATTTAAATCATATAATAACATAAAACCAAACCATCATTAATTTTTAAAAAGCAAGAGAGACAACCATATCAAGCTCTTAAGCTTATCTCAACCCATATAAAGATTTTAGTACTCGGTAAACATGATTTGGGAATAAACATCCAATAACCCGGGGGTTGATCAAACACAAACCTCTCATGATAATGAAAACAAAAAAAATCATGAAAACAAAAGAATTGTCCATAAAATTGTTTTAAAAAAATATGTTTTTTAAAACCAAGAAATAGAAAAACAAATAAAAACACTAAAATTTGGTTTAAATTTTAAATTTATTTTGGTACCCAAGTATTCTTAGTACCAAAGGATTTAGGAACATGACCCCTATCATGAAAGGTAGCATTCAGCTACAGTTTTAGTTTGCAAAGTTTCTAGATAAAAGCTGAGAAATGGCATTGGAAAAATAGATGATCCCTAGACTCCTTTGCTACATTACAGAGTGCACAAACTTCAGATGAAGATATCCCAAAATTTAAGCAGTCTGTCTCTAGTTGCCAACCTGTCATATAAACCTTTGAGCAAACAACAAGACATCCTAGGATTTGAAGAAGGAAACCATACCACATTGTAAAGATCAAATATAGAATATGAGCTTCGTACGTGATTCCAAGCCGAAGAAAAAGAAAACATCCCGTTACCAGTTGGCAACCATTTCCAGTTATCTTCCTGACCTGTAATTGAAATATTAGCAATAGAAGGCAGTAGAGAAGTTAGGCATGGCAGCATAACATTCCATTGAAAGTTTTGTATGAAGCATGACACTGTCCAAGTACTAGTGCCTGTGTGTTGCGGGAAGAGATGATGCAGAAGATCAATAATTCTACCTTCCTGTATTCATGGGTCATACCAAAGGGAAGTTGTCTCACCATTTCCGATTGCTTTTCTAATGCAGCTCAAGGCTTTCTCTTTGGTATTTGATAAGTGCTTCCAAGTTCCAGAATCCAATATATTAGATGCAGATTCCCAAAAGTTACCTCCCTTAACATATCTGACATTCATCCAATTTGTCCAAAGCGTATAAGAAGTTAGGAGTCTCCATATCAGCTTTAAAGCTGTAGCTTGACAAAGGTCATCCAATTTCCTCAAACCAAATCCCCCTTCCTTTTTTGGCCGACAAACCTCCTTCCAGTTGATAGCATGAAGCTTCCCTATCCAAAGAAAATTTGCAAAAATAGCTTCCAAACTTTTCACAATAGATCGAGGAAAGTTATAGACAAAATACCAATAGGCAGAGGTACTAAATAGGACTGATTTAATGAGTTCCAGTCTTCCTACAAAAGATAAGGAGTGTGTCATCCAACCCTCAATCTTGTTCCTAACTTTGTCAATTAGAGGAAGAAAATCCTTCGCTTTTGGATAATTAACTGATAAAGGTAATCCCAAATATTTCATAGGTAGATTTCCTCTTAAAATTCCCACAATAGAGCTTAAAAGACCTTTATTTTTGCACCCTTTACTGAAAAATATCTTGCTCTTGCTTCTATTTATACTCAGTCCCGTATTCAATTCCATAGAGAACAACAAAGTGTTGACACCTTCAAAAGACTTTTTATTTGCTCTACAAAAGACCAACATATCATCAGCAAATAAGATATGAGAGACTACCTTCAAAAGACTTTTTATTTGCTCTACAAAAGACCAACATATCATCAGCAAATAAGATATGAGAGACTTGTAGATCCTGGTGCTTTTTAAAAGATATGAGAGACTTGTAGATCCTGGTGCTTTTTAAAATTTTGTATATTCCCTGAAATAGTAGCTAGTTCCATGCCAATAGACCAATATTCCATAACTAACACAAAGATATATGGAGATAGAGGATCCCCCTGTCTTATACCCCGATTACTTTGAAAAAAACCTGAGGATGAGCCATTTAATAGGACAGAAAAGGATGGTGTTGAAAGGCATTCCCTAATCCAGTTGATCCATTTAATTGGAAAACCCATGCAATGCATGATATAGTATACAAACTCCTTGTTGATGCTATCAAAAGCCTTGTGCAAGTCAATTTTCAAACAAGCTCTCTTCCCATGATTCTTATTGAAATCTCTAAGCAGCTCATGAGCCAGTAATGAACACTCACCTATCTGTCTCCCTTTGAGAAAAGCATGTTGATTCTTAGAAATCAACTCGCCCACCACCAACTTTAGCCTATTGCTCAGAATCTTAGTAATAATTTTGTAAAAGACATTGCAACAAGAAATTGGTCTATACTCATGAATGGAAGTGGCTTCTTTTGATTTTGGCACAAGTGTAAGGAATGTATGATTTATCTGTTTAAGAATTTTACCTGATGAGAAAAAAGATTTTACTGCCAAGACAACATCATCCTTGATCATGTCCCAATTTTGTTGATAAAAATATGCATTGAAACCGTCTGGACCTGGTGCCTTATCTGGATTCATTTGGAAAAGAGCATCTCTAATCTCCTTGTAGTTAACTTCCTTAATTAACTATTCTTTAGCTGTATATGTGAGAATCCTCTTCACTGTCAATTTAGGAAAAACATTCCAATAGGATGTTTGATTGAACAAACTTTCATAGAAATTAGGTGCAATGATTTTAATATGGTCAGTAGAAGAGGTATGTGAACCATCTTGGCCAATCAGTTGTCTGATATTATTTGTAGAATTTAATATGGTCAGTAGAAGAGGTATGTGAACCATCTTGGCCAATCAGTTGTCTGATATTATTTGTAGAATTCCTATGCTTGATAGCATTATAAAAGTGAACCATCTTGGCCAATCAGTTGTCTGATATTATTTGTAGAATTCCTATGCTTGATAGCATTATAAAAGAAAAGATTGTTTCTATCCCCTTGCTGTAGCCATAGTTATCTACTCTTCTGCCTCATCTCCTCCTCTTCTCTACCTAGCCAACCATCAAGTTCAATACATAGAGCAGATTCTGTATCCTGTAAACCCTCATTTTCCATGTCCTGATTTAACTCTTGTTGAATTATTTCCAGCTGCTTTGATAACCTCATAATATTTGCCTTAGGGGATATAGCTGAATGTTTAGACCAGAGTTTCAGAGCTAACTTTAGTTCTTTTAGCTTAGAAACCAATATGAACATAGGGGAACCTGTAAAATGTTTGCCCCAAACATTTCTGACAACTTCCGCATAACCTTGACACTGCATCCAATAATTAAAAAACTTGAAAGGCTTAGGCCCTGAATTTATACTGGGCATAAGATGGAGAAGAACTGGGGTATGGTCACTTGATGAGGTACTTTTATACTCTATATAAGCTTGAGGAAATTGATCAATCAATTTTGCATTTCCCAGAGCCCTATCTAGTTTTCCATAGATTCTGCTTCTACCTTGTTGTTTATTATGTCATGACCAGATTGAACCGGTACTTTTGATATCAGAAAGACCGCAAAGTTGTATTTAATCATTAAACTCTTGAAGCTTCTTGACAGTCAGTTGAGTACCACCAATTTTTTCAGAGGTGAATCTACAAACATTAAAATCTCCCACTAGCAACCATGGCATTGTGTGATATTGAGTATAGATATCTCTAATATCAGCCCATAATGATGATCTAGTTGATTCTGAATTTTCACCATAGATGACACTCAAAATTAAAGTGAAACCTCCTTTGTTTTGAAGTTGAATTGTGATTTGTTGCAGAGAGACAGATATCACTGCACCATTCCAGATACATGCATCCCATGCCACCCATATTCTTCCTCTACTAGAAGCAATATAATTGTTACAATATGACCAATGAGTAGGTATGCATGTGGTAAGTCTATGAGCTTTAGGTGACTTAACTTTGGTCTCTAACAATCCAACAACACTGGGCTTCAAAGATTGAATATGTCTTTTAATATCCCTTCTCCTACTCAATTTGTTCATACCTCTGACGTTCCAAAATAACATGGTCATGAGATATTAGCTGAGGAAGCCCTTGTAACCCTCTTTGGGCCTAAAGAAGATTCTTTATTCATTTTGACCAGGGTTTTCTTCTTCATAAGCAGTTGATCTTTTTCATTTAACCAGACTGGATTATCAATATCAATAGGGAAGTCTATACCCGTCTCATTTTCTTTTCCCCCACCAGATTGCAAAGTATCAACAAAAGCTGTATTATCTTTGGCCTGATCTGATTGATTACTCTCAGTAAGAGGAACAACAGAAACTGAAGGGTCAAAGGTGCTTGAGTTGTGAGCTACAATACCTGCTTTATCAGTAAAACCTGAGTTTGCAGCATCATCCTTCATAGCATGAGACATCCTATCCATGGTATCTGTTGTATTTGTGGAAATATCTTGCATAGGTTGCTCCTTAGCAACTAAGCATATATTTTTAGCTTGTACTGCAATACTTTCATTTACCAAATCTTGATCCAAGAAATCCTCAGAATCTGAAAAAACATCATTAACAATACCTTCATCATTAATAGCATCACCATCATTTATTTTCCCCTCATTTATAATAGCAACCTCATTTATTAGATCAACATTATCTGTAGCTTTATTTGAATTGGTAGCAACAAACTTTGGTTCGGAGATGTTGGCTAATGCATCAGAAAACCCAGTATCTTTGTTGTTATCAGCTTCATTTGAAGTTGTTTTAGGGACCCATTTCTCAACTAGAACAACTGGACACTGATACTCAATATGTCCAAAATTTTAACATTTGCTACATTTAGGTGGAACCCATTCATACTCCACGGTAGTTTCTAACCATTCTCCATTACCTAAATCCATCCTTACAGAATTTGGAAGTTTAGCTTTTGATGAGATTTCCACAAAACATCTAGCGTAGGCTAATCTTTCACCTGATGCTGTTGCTTGATCTATATAAAGAGGATTACCCACAAGGCTAGCAATTCACCCAATAATATTATTAGACCATAGTTTGAGATGTAGCGATGGGAGTCTAATCCAAACTGGAACTGAGGTAAGGAGATCTCTCTCTAAACTAATGTTCTCCGACCATTGTTTTAAAATAATCAACCTGCCATCAAACAACCAAGGCCCACCATTCAAAACCCTGTTTAACTCTTCCTTGCATCCAAATTTAAAGAAGAAGAAGCCATTCTCTCTAGAATATATATCAAGAGAGCATGTTAGCTTCCATAGGCGACCAACACAACCTTTTAGATGGGAATAGAAAGGTTTATCTCCAAGAACATAACCAATCAGTGTGTTATTCCATTTGTCAACATTGAGAAGAATCTCAGATCTCGGAATAGAAGCATATAGAAGACCATTACTGTCAATGGAGGGAGGGAAATATTTTAAGGAATAATTTTGATTTACCTCTCGACCCATTGTACAAACATCCTTCCATGATGTGGATCCAACAGTTTTGAATTTCCAGTTTCCTGTCTGTTGATGCAAAGATTGATGAACTTTTGATACTGGTTGTTGACGCCTACCAGCATCCTTTTTTAGTTCATATTGATCGTTCTTACGGAGATATCCATTATATCTAGAATCACTAGATTTTGGAAAATTATTCCGATGTCTTCTTTTACGAGAAATAACATTGATCCAATCTTGATTACCCTCCTCATAAGCAGCTAATGTTTCATTTGGATTGGAGGGAGGTCTAAGATCCTCTTGACCTGAAGAAAGAACCTTCTCCGGCTCTGGCATGGCCAAAAGCATAACGTGAGGAACCAAAATCTGCCCAAAATCGTTCCAAAATCGTAGCAGACAAAAATCGCGCAGCCAATATGTGGATGTGTGTGTGTGTGTGTGCTGTGTGTGTCTATATATTATATATATAATTATAATATATATATAGTAATGATATATATATATATGATATATATATTATATATATATATTATATATATATATAATATATAATATATCATATATATATATATAATATACTATAATAATATATATAATATATATTATATTAAATAATATAATTATTATATTATATATATATATATATATACTAATATATATATTATATATATATATATATATAATATATATATATATATATATATATATATATATATATATATATAAACCAAATACGTGTGTGTGTGTGTGTGTATATATGAGCTTAAAGTATCTATACACAAGTATAAACCTAACTAATTTACCAAGCAATGATCTTCATGACGCTCAATCTTGGTAACATGGACAAAGCTTGAACTTGGATATTCAACTTGAATTGCAAGGCTTCACTACATTATTCTACCAACCTCTATTGGATATGATCGTTAAAGCGTAATTCCATCCAACATTTAATTGATTGTTTGTCTAGAATAAATATAAAAACACAAACACTAGACAAATAATATTAGTTGTAAATTGTTTGTTAAAACATCATCAAAACAAAAAGGCCAACAATCTCCCCTTTTTTGATGATGACAAATAATTTACACAAAGAGATATGCATGATAAAAAATGAATATATAAATTATGATAAACATGCATAAAACAAATAAGATATACTCATCATATTTCTCCCTCTTTGACAACATTAAAAAGGGGATATAAAAGAATTAGGAAAGCGAAAGCTCCCCCCTACAAATATGCATGGGTGAGTATAAAAACAATAATAGAATAGGGAAGACTCCCCTTATTAAAATGCCTTATAGAATATATGCAATATTGACCAAGGCATACATATGTGAGAAAGCATAAATATAAGATATGCTAAACACAGCTCACATGCAAAAGAACAATAAGAACACATATGTATATATAACATCATGAAAGGTGTTACGAAGATTTTAAGATGTATATATACAAACCAAACATTTATCATTCTTGCCCCAAAGAGATAAAATGAGGATCCAAAAAGGCATCATTTAAAAAATTATTTATGAAGGAGGATCCATGAAGTAAAATAATTTGTTTATAGGTAGGGGGACAAGGAAACAAAATCAAGAAAGGATATTTTCAAAATAAATCATAACACAATATGGATTTATGAAATCAAAAAGAATGAAAAACATGAGAATCATGAGAAAAAGTTTTCAAATGAAAACAATATGGATTTATGAAATCAAAAAGAATGAAAAACATGAGAATCATGAGAAAAAGTTTTCAAATGAAAACAAATCACTCAAATGAAATCATAAATCAAAAAAAACATGAGAATCATGAGAAAAAGTTTTCAAATGAAAACAAATCACTCAAATGAAATCATAAATCAAACTTTAAATCATATAATAACATAAAACCAAACCATTATCAATTTACAAAAAGCAAGAGAGGCAACCATATCAAGCTCTTAAGCTTGTCTCAACCCATATAAAGATTTTAGTACTCGGTAAACACGATTTGGGAATAAACATCCAATAACCCGGGGGTTGATCAAACACAAACCTCTCATTTCAATGAAAACAAAAAAAATCATAAAAACAAAAGAATTGTCCATAAATTTGTTTCAAAAAAAATATGTTTTTCAAAACCAAGAAATAGAAAAACAAATAAAAACACTAAAATTTTTTATTCAAAAATTAAATTTATTTTGGTATCCAAGTATTCTTAGTACCAAATGATTTATGGACATGACCCCTATCATGAAAGCTTAATGCTCTAGGGTTATGATCCCTTTTGGGCGTATTTTGTGCACTAATCCGGTCATAACAATAATTGCTCAAATAACCCTTTCGATTACAATAAGTGCAATGAAAGAGATCCATTTATTTTTGTGGACCATATGGATGTGCACGTAGAACATTTGCAAATAAATATGGTCTTTTAAAATTATTTTACAAATGTGAAACTTTCTTTAAATCAAAACAAAATTTGGTCAAATGATTAAATCTACCACAAACATCACATTTAAAAACATGTGGTCTACTAGAAACATTTGGTAAACTAGAATTCTTTTTCAAATCAAAGCAAAACTTTGCCAAATGGCCAAAACGACCACAATAATCATATTTAAACACATGAGCATGCTTATGATAAACATGATGAGTATGTGCATGTGTATGTGCAAAATGTGATGATGAAGAAACTTGGTGGGATGCACAAAGAGCATTAATATTCTTATGTTTGTGTGCATCATAGCAAAATCTAGCAAGATGGCCTTTACAACCGCAATTTATGCATTTGTAGACTTTGTTATATATATGTGTATAATAAGTAGATGATTTTGACTTAGACTTGGCACACATATCCATCAGCTTCTTGTGATTATCAATGCATGTGTTTAAGGTTAAATCTAAATAAGATATGTGGTTTTTAACATGATTCAACTCATCTTTAGGTACATATGCATTAACATTAGAAGTAGAGCAAACATATTTATTTATAAATGAACTTAAATTATTTTTACTAGCTTCTACTTCTATCAAGGCATTATCTTTTTCATGAGTCAAGATAGTAATAGATGAGATCAATTTACATTTTCTAAATTTAACATGTCATTATTTTCTTTAAGCATAGTATTTTATTTTTCAATGATATCGATAAAAGCATCATATTTTCTTTTTCAATGATATCGAAATTGGAAGCTAGCTTCTCATGATCAGATTTTAAAATGACATGCTTGCTTTTTAACTCTAAAAAGGTATGATGCAATTTGTTGTAGGCATGCAATAGTTTTTCTGATGCACACGTAAGTTCTTCACTAGATAAATCATTATTTGATTCAAACTCGCTTACCACACTAGGGCTATCGCCTAGTGGCCGTGTGCATGATGAGGCTCCACATAAACTTAAAGAGGAAGCTGCCAAAGCTTGTCAGATTGCCTCCAAGTTCCCTTGATGTGTTTCTATGAATTTCCATAATTTATAAGCATAATTAAATGAATCAAGCTTGTTAGAAAAAGATGAATCAAAAGGGTTACGCAAAAATTCTATCAATAGCTTATTCATTGTAAACATTCTTTGATCATTTTTATTCCAATTGGATTTCTCCATAGTGGTTACAATATAAGCTTCATCTATAATATCCCATAAATCAAAATATCTAGATCTAACAAATATATTAAATCTAGAACACCATTGGTCATAGGGGAAATTATCTATTCTAGGAGTAACATTAGGATCATAGCCTAAACAAGGTGCACAATGCATGTCCATAATATCTATATATACGCAAGCAAGATAACAATAAATCTCAAAATTAGATTAGCATAAAAGATAACTTAGATCTTTAACGCAAGGCGATTAAACCTTAAATCAAAGACCACCATGCTCTGATACCAATTAAAAGTACCCTAGAGGGGGGGGTTGAATAGGGTTTATGCTAATCTTTTTAGATATTAATGTCGATTAAAACTTATTAACAAAATATTCTAGCAAATTAGATATACTATAAGATATATATCCAAGGATATTAAACTAAAGGTGATATAAACAAACAAGATAGTGGGAATACAAATAATGAGCAATTGACAAAGGTAATATAAAATGAACACAAAAATAAGTGCGTCAATACAAACTCAAACAAGCGATATGATCACGGAGTTCGGTCCCCACGATCTACGTCTTCGCTCCTCACCTCGAGGAGATCTCCACTATCATAACCGGGTTTTCTATGCTCACCCGAATAATATTTATACCTCACCCTCAGTTTTTTAGCTCACCAAAAATTTATAATCTCACACTCTTGCAATCATACTCTACACCCTCTAAGTGTGGTCTCTAGCCTTTGTCTCCCTCAAGGGTTAGGAATTACAACCTACCTCTAGATATTACCATCTACCCCACTCCTCTTAGAACGACCCCGTCTCTCACCACACACTCCTCTCTGTGTACAAGTGTATTACAAAGTGTAACTTCACAATTAGGCACAAATACAATTGTTTGTTCTCTAATACAAGATGAGAACTAAATGTAAGCTCACTCTCCAAGTCACACAATCCCCACAACCCAAATTATACTATATATGAAAATACAATACGCTCAATAGGTTGTGTGCGAATAAAGAGTATCAATAAAACAATTAAACTCAATATTGAAATCTAGCTTAGAGAAATTAGAGTCAAAATAATAAATAGCTAGAATTGAGTTTAAGGAAACTTCTCTATGATGACAAGAGAGAGAGAGAGAGAGAGAGATGACTTGAAGCTCAAATACCAAAGGATGATCTCTTCTAGCTCTTATGATGATTTCTTCACAAACTTGAAACAAACACTAAAACAAACTTTAAACACCCTTTAAATTTGTTTAAAAACTTTCTTAATTAACCTCAGAAGTATGAGGGCATGGGGTATATATAGGCTCATGAAACAACCCAAAAAATCAAGAGAAAACATCATAAAAAGACAAAATAACGGAAACTAAAAATTCTAGAAAACTAGCCGTTATGATGTCGTTAGTTGACTGATGAGCTGATCGTTACAAGAAACTGACAGCTGATCGGTCGACTGGAGAACACGATCAGTCGACTGATGACCTCATCAGTCGACTGGTCAGTCGACCAGAATAAAATAGAAACTTTTGCTTATTCCAAGTGATTTCTTCAGTCGACTAAATACATGTATCAGTCGACTGAAGAACACGATCAGTCGACTAAAGAACACGATCAGTCGACTGATGACCTCATCAGTTGACTGGTCAGTCGACCAGAATAAAATAGAAACTTTTGCTTATTCCAGGCGATTTCTTCAGTCGACTAAACACATGTATCAGTCGACTGATAACACTTTACCAGCCTATTTTGAATTGTAAAACTAATTTTTGAAGTGTTTTTTAAAATAGCAAATAAATTTAGAAAAATGTAAAACATTGGAAAATGACTGTAAACATGAAAATGAACATATTACAAAAACTAGTTTTGAAAAAGCACCTCCCATTTGTAAAATATCATCATTTTATAGATATGTCCAAAACATGAGATACTTGAATTTTAATGTTTTAACATAAACCAAGTTTTGAAACTTTATAAAATGATTTTATAGACTTAATAAAAGATGTATATAATGATTGTTAAGTCCATAAACCAAGAATACAATATTTTCACTAAAATGCATGTTTTGCAAACTTTCAAAAACAATAAACATGATTTCATTGAACTAAATAAACTTGATATTGATAAAATCATGTATAAGCATATAAACATGAAACAAACATGTATTTTCCGGTTATATTCATTTGTTTCATATATAAACTTGAAAACCAAAGACCAAAACTTGTGTGTGTGTGTGTGTGTGTGTGTGTAAACCAAATACGTGTGTGTGTGTATATATGAGCTTAAAGTATCTACACACAAGTATAAACCTAAAACTAATTTACCAAGCAATGATCTTCATGATGCTCGTTCTTGGTAACATGGATGAAGCTTGAACTTGGATCTTCAACTTGAATTGTAAGGCTTCACTCCATTATTCCACCAACCTCCATTGGATATGATCGTTGAAGCGCAATTCCATCCAACCTCTAATTAATTATTTGTCTAAAATAAATACAAAAACACAAACACTAAACAAACAATATTAGTTATAAATTGTTTGTTAAAACATCATAAAAAAGGCCAACAATTTCTATTTCCAGATGGTGGGGAAGTACAAGCCCATCACTAGCCTTCCTGACTTGAACAAGAATTGAAAGGAGAAGTTTGTCTCGGTCGTGGGGGACGACTTGGATCTGGGCTGCTCCAACTAGCCGGAGATAAGGAGTGAAGCGCTAATGGCCAGTGACTTGCTTGACGCTGAGAGGGATGCATTGGATCAAATCAAGGCATACACTAGCTCTCGCAGAGTCAAACACCTGATTAACAACTCGGTCTTGCAGGTTGCCAATGTATCTGTCATGCCTCCCTCCGTCAAGGACCAGGAGAGAGATTTAGCCCTGATCTTAGGAACGACAGAAGCAGTGATGACGATGTCCGCTCCTCTGGTCGACCGCCCAGGAAGGGCCATCATCAAGGCTTAAAAAGCGTCTCCACCGTGACTTACCCCTAATGGAGACCGATATGACCGAAGTAGAGCCTTCTTCCACCCTCATCCATAGGCGAAGGAGGAGGCCACAGAGGGATGAGGAGAAAGTACCTCGGGTGGCAGCCGAGGTGGTCAAGACCAACGTCGTCTATGTGGACGAATCGGCCCCGGAAGAGCAGGCCGAGGCTCCCTGGGAAGAGGTCGGAGCCAAGGCAAGAGCCTTTGCTGGTGAAGGAGAGTCATTCGTCCACCACAGCGTGTCATACCGTCGGGGGAAAAAACCGGTTGGGGAGGCAACGACACCTCCCGTAGGGTTAGATTATCCTTATCCCCATCACGTTACTGAGACCGGGGAGGAAGAATGGGATAGGATGAGGCGGTACCTCATTGGGTCTTTGGGGATCGTCCCTTGATTTGGACAAGAGCCCGACCCAGAGCACCGCTACCGACCTACTCACCATCTTGATATCAGGGGGTCTGTACTTGGTTCTCTCATGACTCAGGTGAGGGCGGTCGAGCAGTTCTGGCTTCCTCAGGATGAGGAGTTCTTGACGAAGGTTCCTAATGCTAGTCTCCACCAAAGCCTTCAGAGCTACCTAGTTCGAGGGGCATTGGTGGATCAAGAGATATTCGGCCGGATGGAGCAAATCCAAACTTTGTATCTCAAGCTCTTAGGGAAGGTAGCTTCCCCGAGGGCTGGCAGAGGGGGGCAACTTAGAGCGGGTTGCAGAGCCACCAGCCTCAAGAGCTTCTGAGGTCGACAGGCTCAGGCAAGAGCTTGATGAGAGCAACAAGAACGCTATGAGACTGGATGAAGCTCTACAGGAGAGGGACCGTGCTAAGGTGCGGGTCGAGACCAAGAAGTAGGCGGCGGTGCATGCAAAGCATCAGCTGGACGAGGAGCATGCAGCGCTCGTCAAACTTCAGGGGGGGGGACATGAGTCCTTAGCAGTGGCCCAAAGCCACAACGCTTACCTCGAGTCTGAGCCTTAGCACGAGGAAATCATAGAATAGAATGGTCAGGACCTTATTGGAAAAACAGAGGTGGCGATAGCCTACAAGGCTGGGTACGACTACCTTGCGGCGCAGCTTCTGACCGAGATGAGGAACCCACCCGATCGCTTCTACTATCCTCCCATCATAGCCAGCTAAGTGTTTGGTTGAGATGGTGGAGGTGGAAGCACTTGGGATGAGAGGGGAGGGAGGGTTGGGGGGGAGGGGGGGGGGGACTTGCGAGGAAGAGGGGGAGTCGGATGACGAAGCTCCCAGTGCTCTAGGCGCGATGAAGGAGGTGACTGCTCGACTCCTCCGTCAACTGCTACCGACGGCTCCTTGCCTTTGACCTAAGGAGCGGGAATGGACCTCTCTTAGCCCCCTCCGCCATGTAGATTAGGATGAAAGCTGCCTTTTTTAGACAATTCAATGGATACTTGACTCAGATTGCTAGGTTGAAGCTTCTGTATTTGAGGAAGCTCTCTATACGGTCCTCTTAAGTTTAGTGTGACATCCATCACATACCAGTATGGCCGGTTCATAAATGATTTTTTTTTTTTTTTTTTTGGGGGGGGGGTTGTTGGGAGAGATGTATTTCTTGTGGACGAATAATAAAGTAATTACACATTCAGTATCAGGTTAAATAGTTTGATGGAGGGCCTCGTGTCAGCATATATATGATTCGGTGGACTAACATCAAATTACAATGAATTGGGGAACTAATATCTAAGTATCAATGTTGTAAGAGACTAATATTGGAAAATCCTTCAAGATGAAAAGTCCCCCCCTCCCCTTTTTTTTCTCTCTTTTTTCCCCCATTTGGACTTTTCCCCGCCA
>NC_033803.1:26582721-26603191 GCF_001876935.1 Asparagus officinalis | reverse complement strand
CAGCGTTGTTTCCGTCCTTGAGGACGCCTGCGGGCTGACCGCCATGAAGAAGAGCCGGAGCCTGATCAAGGGCAAGGGGCGGGTCGCCTGCGGAATATTCGCGTTGCTGAACCTCGCTTTCATTGGGATTGAGCTCGGGTTCAAGATCCTGGTGGTGAAGGGGAGGGTGGCCCTGGGCTTGGGGTTTGGGGGGAGGTTTGGGTGCGGGTTGTTGTTCGCGGTGATGCTGATGGGGGTGGTTTTGCTTGGGCTGGTTGCGCAGACCGTGGTCTACTTTGTTTGCAAGAGCTATCACCATGAGAGCATTGATAAGTCGAGCTTGGCGGATCACTTGGAGGTGTATCTGGGGGAGTATGTGCCGCTTAAAGGGCGGGACGTGCAGATGGAGCAGTACTATGCTTGAGGCTTCTCCGGGGTTGTTCTCCGGTGATGGGTCTCTGTAAGTTTTAGCTTTCTTCTTCTTCTTCTTCTTCTATGTTGCTAATTCGGGTGATGCGTAGGTTTGATACGGGGAAGGATTCCACTGCAGACCTCTTAAGAATGGGCGAGTTAATGGAAATAATGGTGCTCCATGACTTAGGAGGACGGTTTGGTGATAGGCATCTCGTTTGGGTCTTTCTATTTTTGTTCTCTTTGTTCATCTCACTATGTCTGTAATTGTAAAACAGAATATACATGTGTATGTGCTTCATTAATGCATCCTTTTTCTTTATAATGTCCTTCTTTAATAGGCAGGTTTTTACTTAAATGTTATAATGTTTCTTGGCATTGCCGCTCGCAGATTGATCCTTGTTGCTCTGTTTGGGCTTCCCATAGATTGGTGATCACCGTGTGATTACTAGAAAGTGCAGATTGAACTGAAAGAGTTTTGTGTTGCTCTCATTGAACTATCACCATAAGGTACACAGATCATTTGGGGGGTGTATCTGGTGGAATACGATACGAGTCATTGATGGAATTGGATGTGCATGTTCAGGGCTACTGAGTCCTTTATTCGTTGTGAGTCTTGGCATGCCGCAAGATTTTACCTTCCCTTGTTTTCTAATTTCTCAATTAGTCATATGTGTCTCCGAGATGTCGATGAATTCCCAGTGAAAAAACCCCATGAGTGTGAACCGTTTGATAATGGGCTCATTTGAGGAACATAGATAATAATGCCGCCTCTTCCTCTATCTGCCGTCATAACTCACAGAAATAAATGAGCTTTGAGGACTCCACTTGTTTTGAGGAGGATATGCCTCATTGAGTTTTGAGTTTTTCTGTTCTTACTTCACCCCCTTCCTCCTCGTTTAATCTGTTGTCATTGTCAATTATCTGTGGAACCATTAGATAATTGGTTCTGGGGATGATTAAGTTGGATCAGTGTATTACTCTCATATCTCCTCATATTTGTATTAATTCGGTGGTAGTTTTTGCGTTGCCATTGATCCAATTCACCTTGTTATGTAATGCATTTAGATGTATTTTCCCCCCCTCTGCATATGGGTTTGTTGAGGAGACTGGCATGTATCTATATAATTTAAGGTCTCATGTGTTAATGTTATATCTGAAATTGCTCTCTAGATTTGGACGATGTATAGGTTTGATATAGGAAAGAATTCCGCCGAAGATCCATATTTATGCTCTCTTTTTCTCCAGGCGATATGCTCGTTCCATTGGTATCTGAATACTGAATTGGGTCCTTTTTTTTCCTTCCTTTTCTGTTTAATTTATTCTTGTTTGGTAATTGAATTTGAAATGCATTTGCATGTGTTTCCCTTTGCCTTTTTCCCCCCCGGCTCAGAATGGATTCTGTCTATCAGGTTGATTATCTAAGATAATCTTGTTTAGTTTAATCCTTACGTTACTTAGTGCCTCTCCCAAATTGAGCATGGCTACACTGTGCGTCCCCACAGATTGATGGTCACTGCTTGATTGCTGAAAAGAGCAGATCGAGTCGCAGGAGTCTTTGTTTTCCTCCCTTTGAGCTATCGCCATAGCGAGTATAGATCATTTGGAGGTATACTTTGTGGAATATACGCCATTATTTGTATTGAGGTGAGCATGTGGAGGAGTACTATGTTCTCCACTTCATAGTTGGTCTTTGTTATCTTGATTTGAGCTATGGCCATAGCGAGTATAGATCATTTCGGGATGCCATAAAGGTCCACTGAAAATCCCCATGAGGGTGAACGTGTTGATAATGGAATATAGTTTTAGGAACTAGTTGCTAGAGATATTGATGTTCATCTCTTCCTTTTTTCTATTGTGGTCATCTTGAGTTAATATGGAAATTACGAGTGAAGTGTTAGATGTCAGATTTGGAGTGAAATGCAATGCTACGATTGCGATTGAGCAAGTGGCCTCTTCATTGCCAAATTATAATTAGGAAGGGGAAGGCCCATACTCTAGAAAGAAATGATACCTGTTGCGGTTCAGAAGTAATGCACGAGTTTGGTGGAGGTATTTATTTGTTGGTTACGATTCTTGTCTCTGTTTCATCCTTAAATTTTCTTGGTTCAGTAACGTTTTCTCTGGGGCCTGTTTGGATTGGGGTTAATGCGAAGTAGTGAAAGCTAGGAGACTTATTAATCTTGTTTGAGAATTCATATGTGATAGATAATGGAGGGAAGTTAAGATAATTTAGGTAAGAAAATCTAAGATTTTTGTTCCCTTTGAGATTTTAGGCTGCGGTTTGGCAAGGGGTTAAGGAGGAGGGATTAAAGAGAAGGGTTAACTTAGTTAATCCATCGTGAAGGGTTAAAAAAATTCTAAACCCGTTTGGATACGATAGTTAGGACAAGGGGTTAAGTCTTTTGTGTTTGTCAAATGGAGAGGGGTTAAGGAGATTAATCTTATTATTTTTTTTAAAAAATACCACTTTCGCCCCTATTGAAAATTTATAAATAATTATCTCATCAAAAATGAAAAAAATTAGAAAAACTTTGGACATTCATACCTCAAGGTAATTCTTCAAATATGTGACAATCCACTGTCTCATTCACCAACACAATCAAATTGTAACAAAAAAGAGCTCAGATTAAATCTAGTTAACAATACACTGTCTCATTCACCAACTCAATCAAATAAAAAGCCAAGAGGAGCTCAAGTCGCATCTATTTAACGATCCGCTGCCTCATTCTCTAACCCTAGCCTCAAACGTGCCGAAAAAGCCCCACAAATCCAAACGTAGAACTACAAATTCTTCAAATAAACCAAATTACAAGGAAAGCGAGCTCATCTTACACCTTTCCGAAGATCCGCTGCCTCATTATCGAAAAATCATCACCAAAACCCCCAAATTCAAACCCTAGGACTACAAAACTCATAAAATAAACACAGTTCTGAAAATTAGTAAGAAGTTCAACACCGTAGATATCTGGCTAAAAAAACTTTCAATATTCTTACATTTTTGTAGCGTTCGTAAGCATAAAAGCTGATGGAAGCAATCGATGAGCAATCGTAACCAAGTTTCCTCTCCAGAAAGCTCTAAACCCTTCTTCACAAGCAATTCGGGAAGCCTCGCGCCATATACTAGCATTTCTTAGAGCCACAGCATCGGCGTGCATCCCTTGCACCTGAAGAAGATGAGTAATCAGGGTCATTAATCTATCTTTAAGAGTCTTGACTGAAATATCCAGTAACCAATTGCAATTAATCACCCAAATGACACTAAAAACAGTATCTTTCCCCAAAATACAACTGAATCTTTCCCTGTAAATCTAATACAAAGTAGAGAGCAGTGCATTTTCAGGCTTATGATTGAGACCTAGGCGTTAACCACCAAGAACGAATCTTTATACCTGAAAGAGGATGGTGAGGCGAGCGAGCGGAGCAGTGCAAGTTTTGCTCACAGCTCCGGCGACTCCTCCGGCCAAGAGATTAGTAATCGTCCCGATCTGAGCCTGTTGCTGATTGGGCGTCGAGTATTTAAGACCGCCGCCGCCTCCATGGACGGAGCTTAGAGCCCTATCGCAACTGTTGCCTCCGTCTGCATCGCGTTCTATGAGTTCCAACCATCGATTCCTTCGAACCCGTAGCTCAAATTTCGCTGCCTAATTCCCCTAACGAGACCCAAATGAAAAAATTCTACCCCCTACCCTCGCGTGGGAATTGTTTAAAAAAGTCTATTGCACAAAAACAATTTTACCCTTCTATCAAGATTTAATAGTAAAATGATTTAATTTAATAATGCCTTACAGCTTTGGTGCTCCATGAAGATTTGTTGGAGCACTGGTGGCATATCTGTAAATAAATTCCTTAAAAATAGCTCTCACGTCTCTAGATAGATAGATTTGACGGTTAGGAGGTGTTCCACACCCAAAATTATAATTAACCATAGGTGAAAAAGTTATTTTAGGAAAGACAATTTAGGAGAGAATTTAGAATTCTCCAACTAACTAATATTTCACATTATTATTTTGACGGTTAGGAGGTGTTCCACACCCAAAATTATAATTAACTATAGGTAAAAATGTTATTTTAGGAAAGACAATTTAGAAGAGAAACAGAATTTATGATTAGTTAGAATTCTCCAACTAACTAATATTTCACATTATAATTTTTATCGGGTTATCATGGGAGAACGAAAGCTCAGACATACCATGGAATAGTAGCAAGGAAGAAACCAATGATAAACCTTTAAAAATAGTTCTTGTCACATTACTGCTATAATAATAAAGAAGGACTACAAGAGTCCATAATAAGCCAAAATTAGCCATGGACTCATATAAAAGTAAGAAAACTAGGAGAAGAATGTACTTACAGAAACCATCCCATGCTCATTCCACAGCAGGGAAGACGTGGATGTCTTAGAGGTCTTCCTTCAACTACTGCTGCATAACCTGAGGAATTAATAAAAAATAGGAAGTTCAAATAATTAACGGGAAAATAAATTAATGAGTGTGGCCGTAACTTTCATTTTTCCACAACATTAATCATAAAACCTGGTATAAGCTTCAACTTAGGAGTGAAAATAGGAAGTTAAAATAATTAACGGGAAAATAAATTAATGAATGTGGTCGTAACTTAATGTTTCCACAACATTAATCATAAAACCTGGTATAAGTTAAAATAATTAACGGGAAAATAAATTAATGTATGTGGCCGTAACTTAATATTTCCAAAAATACCCTTTCTTATTTTAACTGATTTTTTTATTTTTGTCAATTTAATTTTTTTTTAAAAAAAGTCTATTTTTGGAGCACCAAAGCAAACCTTTTAATAATATGCAAGGTTATTTATCTAGAGTTACGTGTCTCTTACCCTTCCTTCACTTTATTAAATTTCTCAAACTTAGTGAAATAAGTTTCCCCTTAATTTTTCTTGCTAAAATTTTAAATAAGTTTTATATGCTACCTTACTTTCTTTTAACTTATTCTAGCTCACTTAACTTTCCTTTCACTTGGGGCAAATTTAAGCAGGTCCTTGGGTAAATTATGGGGTGGAAACCCGGGGGTTTCACGAAAACTTTTTTTCAACTATGCTGTAGAATTTCATGGAGGAATTGCAAAACAAAGATGATGCATCATTCTATATACTGTTAACGTCAAATCTTGCTTTATAATGTACAATAATATTTCCTTTTGCAATTTTTTTGGCAACGGATCTTTTATTAGGTAATTTAATTCTTTATTTATGAGATTGATTAATTTAGCCTGGCTTTTTTTTTTCGGTTAGTAGCTACGCTTCAGTTATTACTAAGAGCAAAAGTGCTCCTCAGGTGCAATTCCTAATCCTATATTTTTAGTAGCTACGCTTCAGTTATTACTAAGAGCAAAAGTAACCAAACTAATGCTTGAATCGTGTAATATCTCCAGGCAAAAGTCTTCCTCAGATGATGGTATCAATAGTTGTTGGGTTACTTGCGAATAAACCTCATGTAGTATCGCTCATTGTGGATAGACTCCTTGTAGTATTATTGGTGGGCTTGTAATATCTGCCCAAGTTTGGATAGACCCCCTCAGTGAATTGTTGACTTTTTTAAGAAATAAAAAAGGCTTAATTGCACCTAAATGCCTTATAGTTTCCTAGACCTTGCTCTTAAATGCCCTAAAGTGTTAAATTGAAGAAAAGTACATGAAAGTATTTAAGTGTTGCAAATGAATGCCCTATAGTTAAAAAAACTCAGATGACATTATCCTTTCTCTAGGTCACATAATAGAGGGTGTTAAAGTGAAACTTTTAGAAACTTTAGCGTATTTATGTGAGGTCATTTACAAATTTGAAACTTTTAGAAAATTTAGCGTATCTAAGTGAGGTTATTTACGAATTTTGGCATATTTATATGCAACAAGGGGTAAACAAGAGCTCACCAGCGTTCAACATTTTAAAATTTTAGAGTATTTATCTGTAATACATAAATACTTTGGGGCTTTTTTTGTTCAATTTGAAAAAAGAGGCCATTTAATTGCAAGTTCTGGAAAACGATAGCGCATGTAAGTGCAATTAAGCCAAAAAAACAAAGAAAAAAGAAAAGAAAAGAAAAAGGTAAAAAAGATAGCATTGGGGTCTTCTGCACTAACATAAATACAGAGCGTCTACCCGCCTTTATAAAACTTCTTACGACTATAAAAAAAGTAGAGAAAAATTCACGAGAGGCACTAGGGGCACACCCTCTACCACACTCCCGACCACACCACCTCTCTTGCTACAGTGCACGGGGCCCACATGAGATTTTAAAATTAAAATCTCATGTGGGCCCCGTGCACTGTAGTAAAAAAGGTGGTGTGGTTGGGAGTGTGGTACAGGGTGTGCCTCTATCATCATTTAAAATTCACTAGGGGTATACCCACATATCACAACTACAGGGGATCTATCTGCAAAGGGGGTCTATCTACAATTACTCCATAGCTTTTAGTTGCTGATGGTGACAAAAAAGATGATGATGATCTCGAGTTATTCTTCCCATTTCTTACGGATTTTGATATGTACTTTCCCTCACCCGCGTATTGCTTGAAGTGTTTTTGAGAGGGAGAGATAGATGGGAGACTTATTTTAGGGTTTCTGTTTATAGTGATTTTCTCTATGGGATAAGCCATTTATTTATGGGGTCATTTCTGCGATCGTCCGCCTTTGAGATCCGCCCTCAAAGTCCACCAAATCTTCAGTTGAGATAATTTCTCATGATCTCAATAATATCTTGTATTTACATGGAAAATTCTCTGACAGAAGAGGAGTCTGATCATCTAGAACGGAGCACAAAGGAAATTAAAGAAGGTAGCTCAGAGACTCGTGAGGCGAATGGGAAGAATCATACAGGGCGGTCCTTTAAACAATCGTTGATTTAGGGGAAAAAGGATGAGAGAGAGATGGTAGCGGCTGGAACTATTGAACAAGTGGTTCTCGAAGAGGATGAGGATTAGTTCGATGATGATGATATGGTTTCAGAAGGACTTGCTATACCCTTTATCGGTGTGGATAGGGAACAAAAGCGTTCTCTGAGGCACCCTTGGAGATTCTCGGTGATTGTGAAAGTTTTGGGACGTTTGATTAATTTCAACATCTTGCAACAGCGGCTACTCAAGCTTTGGCATTTTGATGAAGAGTCTGAGTTGATTGATCTGGGGTATGGCTTCTACATTGTTAAATTATCTGATAAAGAAGGATTGGCTCGTATTCTAACCGGAGGCCCTTGGAAGATAATGGATCATTATTTACTGGTGCAACGCTGGAAACCGAATTTTAAGCCATCTATAGCTACGGTTAGCAAAGCAGCAGTTTGGGTGCGTTTACCAGAACTTCCAATTGAGTACTTCAATGTTGATTTTCTGATGGGAGTAGGAAAGTTGTTAGGAACACCGATTAAGTTGGATACGAATATTACTATGGCTACAAGAGGTAAGTTTGCCCGCATTTGTGTTGAGGTTGATCTGGCAAAGCCTCTTATAGCAAAAGTGAAGATTGGTGGTTTTACTCAGTTAATTGAATATGAGGCTTTACACACGGTGTGTTTCTCATGTGGAGTTTATGGTCACCGTGTAGAACAGTGTTTGATGTACTAAGGGACTCAAACGGGGGAGAAGAACCAGGGAACGGTGATTCTGTCAATGGCGATGCTACAAAAAAGGAAAGTACACCACTAGACGAAATTTTCGGGCCTTGGATGTTAGCTCAGAGGAAATCAGGGCGAGGATCAGGGAGCAGGAATAAGAAAGTATTGACTAAAGATTTTGGAAGAGAATCAAATAGATTTCATGCACTGGATGACGAGGAGGAATTTGTGGGAGAGCAAAGGAACACTCATTCTGATGTGGCAATATGGAGTAAGTCAACCCGTGGAAATAGGGAGAGATTGCCTTTCAAGAAATATAAGGAAAAAATACGTCAGACCAAGATTGACTCTACTGAGATTGAGAAATCACAGGAAGTGATTAAAAAAACACAACCGGGTATGGCAACAAATCAGGCAGGTGATTTCGAATTAATTAGGCAGAGGACCAGCTCTGATGGGCCAGTTAGGGAAGGCAATAAAGATCCATTGGTGGAAGCCCACGTGCAGGAGGCTAGGCCTAAGATGCTAAACAGATTCTAAAATAAGGGAAATGTGTCACGTACAAAGGGCACTGGGCTTATGCCCCGCAGAACTCAAACATTCAAAAACCAAACAACCAAGTCTAAAACCTCCTTTAGAGAGGTTGCGAACTCGAGCGCACATTCTGCCCAAGAGGCAAGTGTAACATATGGTCCCAATCCAAATCCGAAGGCTCTCCAAATGATTTTGGCACCTAGTGGTACATAATTTGATTTTGAACATCATACGGACCCGCCAGAGAAAGCTTTGTTGGTTGGAAAAGCTACAGCTGACATCGGTTCTCTTGAGGTAAAGATGTGTGATGTTGATGATCAAAACATAGATGCAGGCACACACCATAGTGAGGAAGCTAAGCTTGTTCAACAAGCAAATATTCTTAAACATTCGGGTAGATGATTGTAGTTTCATGGAATTGTAGAGGCATTTGTAATAACATGTGCCTCAGGAATTGTTGAGATATTGTGAAGCTCCACAAGCCTGATTTCCTATTCCTTACGGAAATACGTTGTTCTAATTCAAATGTGGTCAGCTCATTTGGGAAAAAGTTAGGCTATAATTCTGTTGCCTTTGTGGAATCTAATGGTTTTGTAGGGGGATTGGTTGTATTTTCGAATTTGAGAACTGCTAGTGTTCAGGTTATTCATACGAATAGTCAGACCATTCATTTGCAAGTAACGGAGGATACAATTTCATATTTTCTCTCTTGTGTTTATGTTCGACCTCATGTTGTGATGAAAGATGCTTTTCAGGAAGACCTCCAAAACTTTGCAACTTCTGTTAATATACCGTGGGTGGTTATAGGGGATTTTAATGATCTGGCTTTCTCACATGAAAAGAGCGGTGGTGCAGCATTTGCAGTAAACCGTGCTAGAAAGTTTATTGATAGATGGGATCTTTGCAATTTATCCGACTTGGGTGCCTTCGGGTCTAAGTTCACTTGGGTACGTAAGATCAATGGGAGAGTGGTTGTTCGTGAACGCTTGGATCGGGTTCTAGTAAATGACTTGGCGAGGGAGGAGTTTGTGGAAGCTAAAGTTCTTAATCTACCCCGCCTCCATTCTGATCATCACCCGATTTTGTTTAACTCTACTATGATGGCACCGCCACCAAAAGAAAATCGACCGTATAGATTTCAAGCAGCTTAGCTTACTCATGGGGACTTCGACAATGTCTTTAAACATAGTTGGAGTAAGGGAGAGTCTCTCTTGAGTTCTATTAGTACTCATGTAGATTATATGAAAAAATGGAGTATAGATTCCTTTGGGGATATTTTCAGGAAGAAAAGAGTATTGACTGTACGTATCCAGGGCATTCAATCCAGCAGCTTTTATGATTATTCAGAGTCACTGCAAAAATTAGAGGTAGAATTGATTGAGAAATTCTAAAAAGTTCTGTACCAAGAAGAGTTGTTATGGTATCAAAAGTCTAGAACTGATTGGATTGGGGATGGTGAAAGAAATACTAGATTCTATCATCGCTCTACTATTATTCATAGAAATTTCAACAAAATTGCAGGTCTTAACATCCAGGATAAATGGGTGATAGAGCCGTCAATTATCAAAGAGTAAGCTGTTAATTTTTTCAACAGTCTTTTTGCATAAAAAGATACCTCTGAGTTAGGTGAAAGACTTAATCGATGGCAACCCATGCTATCTTTAGAGGAGAAAGAGAACTTGGTCGTTCCCTTTAACATGAAGGAGATCAGAATTGCATTATTCTCTATGAAAGGCCTTAAAGCTCCAGGACCATATGGTATCCAGCCGCTAGTTTTCCAGAGAGAATGGGATATTGTCAAGTCTCATATTGGGAAATTTGTGAATATAGCTTTGGAGGATGGTTCTTTTCCTGAAGAATTTTCCAAAGCTTACATCACTCTTATTCTGAAAATAGATAACCCCATGACTATGGCTGACTTTCAGCCAATCAGTTTGTTAAATACCTCATACAAGATTTTGACGAAGTTGATTGTTAATAGACTTCAACCACTACTCCAGGAGAATGTGGCTCCATTTCAGAATAGTTTCTTACCTGGGCGAGGCACAAGTGATAACATTATTGTCACACAGGATGTGGTCCATTCGTTGATGAAGAGGAAAGGACGTAAGGGAGGTGTAATCTTTAAGATCGACCTTCATAAAGCTTATGACAGCGTGTCTTGGGATTTCTTAAGGAAGGTACTTGCAGACTTTATAATTTTCCAGAGAAACTTGTTAAATTGATTATGTTTTGCTTGTCTTCTAATCAATTATCAGTGGTGTGGAATGGAGAATCCTTACCTTATTTTCATACTCAACGAGGACTTCGAAAAGATGACACCGTATGTTTTCATCCTCTGTATGAAAAAATTATCCTTCATGATTCAGGAAAGAATTCACAAGAAGAGATAGAAACTCATAAATATTACAAAACGAGGTCCTACCGTTTCACATCTTTTCTCCGCGGATGACCTCATATTGTTTGTGCAAGCTGATAAGAAACAAGTGGAGGTGATTATGGAGTGCTTAAATGCTTTCTCTAATGCCTCGGGTCTTTCTATTAATTTACAGAAATCCAAATTGTTTGTATCACCGAATGTCTCTCGACGGGCTGCTCTCTCCTTAAGTTCTTTATGTGGGGTACCACTTATTGAGAACTTGGGGCATTATTTAGGGGTGCCGATTTTACATGGGAGGATGTCTAGGCAAGCGTATGTCCCTATCCTAGAAAAAAATTAAAGCAAAACTAATGGCTTGGAAGAAGAATGTGATGTCTTGAGCAGGCCGCCGTACTTTGGTTTAGTCGGTGCTAAATGCTATCCCTGTGTACACCATGCAATCAGTTTATCTACCGGCTTCTATTTGCAGGGACATTGATAAAATTGCTAGGAATTTTTTATAGGGTGGTGCGGAGAATTCTTCAGGTGGACATCTAGTTAATTGGGAGATTGTATGTTCTCTAAAAGCTCAAGGTGGTCTGGGAATTAGATCTACCAGAGATACTAATGTGGCACTACTATCTAAAATTTGTTGGGCTTTGGAAAAAAAATGGAAGCTCTCTGGCTTATTCGGTATTGAAAGAGAATTACTTGAGGGATAAAGATTTGCTGGAAGTGCGTCCAAAAGAAAAATCTTCCTCGACTTGGCGTGATATTGTTAAATGTCATAGCTTGTTAGACCTTGGCCATAAATGGTTAATTGGTTTAGGAACTGAAGTTCGCTTTTGGACTGACTGGTGGGTTGGATATGAACCTTTTATTGAAAGCATTACGGGACCTTTACCTTCCTATTTAGTTGATTTACGTGTAGAAGATGTTATTGGTGTAGATTAAGATTGGAAGCTGGATGTTATTTGTGGGTTTCTTCCATCAGAAAAACTATTGGAAATTAATGCAATTCTCATCTCTTTGATTGAGTATTCCCTTGACCAAAAATTTTGGGTTGGGGAGAGCTCATGTATTTTTTCTACAAGGTCTGCTTATCACCTCTTCTGCAAAACAGAGCGAATGACACTAATCAAGATCTAAAGTGGGTTTGGAGGTTGCCTTGTACTGAAAGGATGAGTTTTTTGGTCTGGCTACTTGTTTGGGACAGATTGAATACCAATGTTAACCGAGTTCACAGGTGCATGACTTCCATTGCCGACTGTCCACGATGTATGAGTACTAATGAATCAACGCTCCATTTGTTTAGAGATTGTCACTTTGCTAGGGAGGTTTGGGATTGTTGGTCAGTCTTGGGTTTAGATGATGTGGCTTTCTTCACAGATAACCTACAGGATTGGTTGCATAAAAATTACCTTAGCCGTAGGGTGATGACCGATGGAGTTGTTTGGTGTTCACAGTTTGTTTCCATCTTATGGTTTCTTTAGAAGAGTAGGAATGAACTAGTGTTTGATCATAAGATATCTATTTCAAGTAGAGTGTGGTATTTATCTCACAAGTTTGCTAAAGAAATGCATATGGTGTTAGAAGTGCATATGAACACGAGTAAAATGTCTAAGTCAGTACAGTAAAGACCTCCTGAGTCCGGATGTTTTATTCCCAATATCGATGGGGCATTCAAGGCGGGTAACGGTTTAGCCTCGGCAAGGGGCTTGATTCGAGACAGCAATGGATGTTGGGTTAAAGGTTTCACTTTGAACATCGGTCATACGGATAGTCTTTCGGCTGAACTATCGGGTGTGAGAGCTGGGTTGATGCTAGCTAAAAGTCTAAGATTGTCGAAGGTTATGGTTGAACTAGATTCTGCAATTGTTGTTCAATTTCTCAAAGAAGGAATCTCTCACTCCCACCCGATGTCCATAATAGCTCGAGATGCGCTAGCATTGATTAGTGAAGGCTGGGTCACTGAGATCAGGCATATATATAGAGAGGGAAATAGGTGTGCAGACTCCCTTGCCAATCTTGCACAGAGTTGCCAGTAAGGTGTAGTCATTCTGACGGAACCTCAAACAGATCTTCTCCCCTTATTATTAGATGATATTAGTGGGAATCCCATTTTGAGATTATAGGTCTTTCAAGGCCTCTTCTGTACCAAAAAAAAAATAATATCTTGTATTTTATTTCTGTTTACAGTGTTTCTTGATTTTAGGAGATACGGATTGGGCCTGTTTAGTTGAGGCCAAAACCAAGATCTCCTACTTGGCCGAAACAAAAAATATTTCTAGTAAACTCTTATTCGTGAAGTATGCAAAAAATTTTGTTCATACTCCCACTATTCATGAGATATGAATTTCACTTTTAAATTCTTGACCTATACATTCCTAAGTCCCATCAAACATACATGTTTGCTGAACATATTCAATGAAATTTCCTTCTTTAAGGGGTCACCTATCATATTACTTACAGGAATGTGAGTTACCTTAATTTCTTCCTTTTTCAAATATCTTGAATATAATGATATTATGTCTTCATTTTGAACTATATGAACCGTTGTCTATTAGCCTTATAGTAGCTTTACTATCACAAAAAAAATCTCTATTGGTCCATTCTTGATGAGGGCATAAACATGCACAAAAGTTACAAGAGAACAACTATCAAGTTATAATATAAAAATTAGATGTCGAACCCACAAGGAAGGTGTGTATTTGGAATGTCTAGTATTGGTCCTAAAAATGTATGGACAAAGAGGGGTGAAATAGAGTGTGTGGAGAGAGAATCGTCAAAAAAAAAAAGGATAGGTGAAGGAGGAGATAAGGAGGAAACAAATAAAAAGAAAAGAAAACAAAGAGGAAATTTTTTAAAAAAGGAATGGAATTAAGAAAAGAAATAGGAATAGGAACACAATAAACTCGAGGAAAGAGAAATTAAACCTAGAAAGAGTGAGGAAAAATAAGTAGAGAAATAAGGAATCTAGAATTGAATCTATTAATTAACTTCATTTAGAATTTATAAGCTATTCTTTTTTTATCATATTTACTTTAGATTTACTAAGCATGTATTATCAAACCACTAAAAGAAAGCATAATCTATCAAATTAATGTCCACGTAAAATTTTCATTCATCATAATCTATCAAACTAATGTCCAAGTAAAATTTTCATTCATGAAAAGAATAAACAAGTAGATACTAATTCTAGAACTTATAAGCATAGCCTATCAAACCCTTCAAGATAAGAATAAATTATCAAATTCTTCTTCTACTAATTAGCTCTCTAATTGATTATCCTAAAGTAATCAATTTAAGCATAAAAAAGAGAAATCCATAAATCATTAAAAAATTAAATTAGTTTCATACAATTATAGAATTTCTATAAGAATTAGTTACTCATTTTGCAAAATAAAAACAAGGATATAAAATCTATACTAGAGAGCGTAAAAGAACAAGAAATAGAACTAAACTACAAGTAGATAAAAGCTAACCACAAAATAAGAAAAATGACAAGAAAGTAAAAAATCTATACTATGAGCATAAATCTAGATAAAAAAATGAAAGAGCATAAAAATAAATCTATACTGTAAAGTATAAAATAATTCTAATCTATCAATAAAAAATAAGAAAATAAAATCCTAAACATGCATTTCTAAAACAAAAAGTTAATAGGGTAAAATAAAAACTTACATTGTAAGGGGTTGGCCCCTTGAAGGCAAATCTTCATCTTATCATCAATGAACAAGAAAAGAAAATTTTAAAAGTGAAAATATTTTTTATTCATTACAAATAAAAGTTTATACTTTTTGATGGTCTTCTCAATTAACGGTAACCCTCCTTTTTAAATGGAGTTTTCACAAAATTTTTCTGCACTCAAACCCCTCAGCTTCTACCCCTTTTTATAGCTTACTGCAATCAACAAGAGCCATTGGAGTAGCCTTGGGCTTCAAGAAATGAATCTCAGCCATACATTGTTTCTATCATGAACTAATAGGTTGTCCAATCATTTAGCTAATCGGTTGGCTAACCGATTATCTAATCGGGTAGTTAACCTATTGGCTCCTAATAAATTTGATTCCTTTGTTGACTTGTTAACCCAATTTTTCTTGATCTCTTGGACTTTTTTGGGCCTCCTATTGGCTTGATCTTAAGCTTCAATAAATGGTAAAAAAAATAAAAGAGTTTGGTTCTTTTGGGCTCGTATTCATTAATTCTCTATTAACCTATAAATCAAGATAAAAATACTTTTTAGTAGATATTTATTTAAATAAAATAGATAAGGAGGGTATAAAAGTATAATAAAATGTGACGATCAAACATCCCAACATCTAAACTTTTGCTAGTCCTCTAGTAAAGAAAAAAGAAAATTCTAACTCATTGTCACAGAAATCACTGTTGTATTTAACACATATAACAAGCCTTTAAACCCCTAAGTTACCCTAGAGGATAAGTTGTAGTCTCGTTAGGGTTTGCAGTGAATATATCCATGAAATTCGGTCACCTTTACAATTTGAAGAAATTAATATACAAGTAATTCACTTGATATCTTTAAACAATGTACTTAGAGCTAGTTTTTACCCAAGAAAATATTTTTATGTATAACTTTAAAGTAAATCTCTTTAGATATCTTTTCATTATAGTTATACAATACCAAGTCTAATTTAGATATTCACTAAAAGTTTGAAAGAACATGTTAATTCCTTGCTTTGAACAATTTTCAAGTCTCTTGATCAATTTATTTTTCATGAATGTATAAATATAATATAGGGTTTGATGGTTATGAGGTGGCGGTTCATTTAGCAAAATGAGCTATCAAGAGATAGAGTGGTAAGACCCACACCTTTTAATATGACAAATAGGGTGGCTCTCATAACAGGGCTATCTCTTGGTAGCTCATTTTGTAAAATGAACCGCCAACCTTATACCCATTATTTCCACACAAACACACGCGCGCGTGCATGGACACACACACACACACACACACCCATTTATTACTTAGTGATTTTGTTCCACATTCTCAGTCTTTTTAAGTGACCATTTAACGAGTTTTGTGCCAATGGATTCCAAGTTAATTGAGCTTAGGTCATTAATAATGGAAATACTCCTCGGGCCTAATCACTCAGTCAACTTAGTTTTAGTAAGATAGAATTACCTTAGAGTTCAAGAGAGTTTTTATTGGCGCTAATTTTTTGCACTATTCTTTTTACAAAAATTTTATATATATATATATATGTACTTGAAAAAATATTTTTCACTCTAAGCTAAGTATGAAAAAAATTTATTACTTTAATTAAAAGTCTAAGTTGGATCATAATGAAGTATACTGCTACTTTGAAAATTATTTCTTAAGAAATGTATTTATAGAGGTATCCTAAAAGGTCAACTTGAGTATAAAACTAACTAAGAACTGGAGAGTTTAAAAGTTTATCAAGTAGATTAATACTTAACCCTATCGAATTGGCAGGTGAGATATTTTTTATATATAAGGAAGGGAAAAAAGAAAAGAATAAAAGAAAAATGAAAGCAAGCAAAAAGTGAAAAAGAAATCTTAAAAAAATTAGTCCTACCCCACACTTGACTTTGCATTGTCCTCAAGGAAAATACTAGCAGTAACACTTAAACATATGAACATCACAGTATATAATATGAGTACCTACCAAAATAAAAGTTAAGCAGGGGTAATATGGAATAAAAATATCTCTCACTGCTCATCATCACCAGACTGATCATGCTCTCCCTGATGATCATCCTCATTATCCTGATCATCTGTCCCTGTGACATCATGTCCTCAATGTCCATATCTATATACTTACTGCTGATATCCTCCTTGTTCTTGGGTCGTGTAGCAGGCTGACAATGTGGGGGTGATGATGATGGCTGATCTTGCTTTGATGAAGGCTGAGGTAGAGGCCACTAAGGTGGTGGGGCCTCATAAATCGAATAATAGGAAAAGGATAGATCAGGTGGACCTTCTGTCTATGCTGCCGACTAAGATACTCCTTGGTGTTGGTGGATGTACCCGAAATCATCCTAAAGATAAGATCTGTCGCATCAAAATGCTAACCACTGGCTATCCAGTATAGTAGGGGAATGTCTTGAGTGGTGATAATTCAATATGAGGAGCTCATGTATAGTCTGTTTACGTATGTGCTCTATCAGTTGAAGTATTCGTAGAACCCTAACCTCATGTATCCATTTGTTGAATGACTCTGTAACATTTGACGTAAAGTGACTATATATGAAACATAATAGAGAATTCGTCAAAACTTCTTGTTAGTTCTACTGAGTCATTGTTAGTTATAGTGCAAGTGTTGGCTTTAGTGGCTATGTTAGTTCTAGCTAAGCTATTATTAGTTCTATCTACTTTTGTATTAATTCTAGATGCCCTCATATTAGTTCTACCTCCAGTTAGCGTTAGATCTATTAAGTGTTGGTTTTAGTGGCTTTGTTAGTTCTAGCTTAGTTGTTGTTAGTTCTATCTGCTATCGTGTTAATTCTAACTGTATTCATGTTAGTTCTACCCCCAGCTAGTGCTAGTTATAGTTTAAGTGTTGGTTCTATTGCCTTTGTTAGTTCTAACTTAGTTGTTGTAAGTTCTAGCTTCTCCAGTGATAGTTCTAGCTGTTTGTAAGGTCTGATTTTGCTTATATATACCAAGTATAGGATCGTGACCCTTAAGAATAGAGTGCGCTCTTATAAAAATCTGCGGAAGCTTTACACTTCAATACTAGAGGGTGAGTTTGCAAAGTAGATTATAAATTGCAAAGAAAGAATGACAATCTCAGAAAATAAACATCACAAACACAAGCATGTATACTGGTTCCACCTCCCCGGTGTACATCCAGTCCCTAAGCAAATCCTGCTTAAGAGTTTCCACTATGATTTTAAAACCTTACAAAATCAAAAGCAAACCTAACCAATTTACAAGAACATGCAAATTGCAAACCCAATTGATAAGACCATGCCAATTGTTAAACCGACCTCTAGACCAAGAGATCAACCCCTCTCATAAATCGAGAGAACCTTTCTTTAAAGCAATGTACAATTCTAATCCTATAAGCCTTGATGTGGATGTGAGCGTGTAACAGTGGCTTATCAATCTTTTTAACTTTCTGAATATTGCCAAAACAAGCTCTAAGAATGATAGGAACAAAGATAATATCAGAAACTCTCTTATATAGAAAACAAATTGAAAAACTGAAAGTTTAAAGAGTTAATTTACAAAATATGTGAATCTTATAAGTGCAAACTTGGTGCTTATTTTCTGATGTTTAAACTTATTTATAGCCTCTAAAATGACATAATTTTAAACTCAATTAACATCCACAAAACGGCTATAAACAGTCACTTATTTAAAACCTAAAATCTAAAAAAACTATATCTGTAGTCGATTACAAGTCATAGTAGTCGACTACACTAATTCTAAACAGACTCTGTGAAGTCAAAAAATTACTTAGTAGTTGACTACAAGGCATAGTAGTCGACTACACTGTAAACTCACAGATTCTGGAATTTTCTTTTTAGTATTTTGGCTGTAACTTTCTCATCTGATATCAGAATGATGTGATTTAAGATTTGTTGAAAAGCCCTTGAAGGTACCTACAACTTTGGTCTTTTGAGTTTTTCCAAATCCGAACTACTATGAGGTATAAATAAAATATTTTAAGACTAACTCAATATTTATAAACTCTAATGGCTAACTTAGGGGATTTATATTGTTAACCAACATACTAAGCATGTGTTAGTGTGTTCTAACACTATGTATGTGCATGTGTGTGAGTGATCAAGGCTTGTACAAATTTCTAAGCAAAGAAAATGTAAAATTATATTTTGATAATAAAGTATATCTTCTTTGCTTCATTTTGCCTTGAACTCATCTATGTCTTGAGTATCTCTTTGCATATAATTGTTAATATAGCTCTGATACTACAAAAGAAATGTTAGAACATAATACACACAATATATAATATTTTTTATCATCAAAATAAACTAATCTTGGGGTTAAGATTCCTAACATTCTCCTCCTTTTTGATGATGACAAATATATGTTATTAAGATATAAAAATTTAATCCACCTGCATAAAATCATTAAATAAAATCTTTTACTCCTGCTGCATCAAAGAATTAGTAAAAAATTTAAAATTTTCTATATAACTCCCCCTTTGTCATTAGCAAAAAGAAATAAACATAATTCTAGTTAAATTTTTCTTTTCCCGGGTACCTTAATAAAAATATTAAGCACTTTGATACCCTTTTATATTATATCATTAGGATTAGCCCTTAGGAATCCAAATCCACTTGGAATTTGGTTTCCATTTATTAACATAAGTGCAATTCTTTGAATTGCAAACTTCATACATATAAGATAAAATATAATAATTCCTATCATGAATATTCAAATTCTTATAAATCCATATATACTTATTTTGTTTAGCATGAATATTCTTATTATTATTCTTCAAAACATAATCATTCTTTGTAAATACTTAGGAACAAATCCAATGCCAAAATGATTGTTTGAAGATTTTTAAAATGAGAGTAAATTATTCAAATTCTCTTTACTTTTATTGAATTTATTAACATTCAAACATATATCATTATATTTTAATTTAATAGAAGAAATGTCTTTATCTAAAACATTAATGCGAATTTTTAAATCATTGCATTATGATTTTAGATAAACATTCTTATTAGTCAAAATATGATTTTCTTTAAGCAATGATTTATTTTCCTCTTTCAATTCAATTACTTGAGAATTAGAAATAGTAGAAGAATTAAAATCAGAAATTTCTTCAAGTAATCTTTTATTTCACCTTTAAGAAAATTATGTGAAGCCTTTAATCTCAAAAATATTTCATATAATTCATTGAAAGCATCTAAAAGCTCTTCATTGTCACTTACTTGATCTTGTGCCATAAAACACATATGGACGCTTTCCTTTTCTTCGATTTCTTCATCCGAAGATGAATCATCACTATCATCCCATGTAGCCACCAAAGCCTTCCTTTTCCTATTGAATTTTGTAGACTTTGACTTTGATTTTAGAAGGGGACAATCATTCTTCATATGTCCTGGCTTATTGCAACCATAACAAATAAAATTATTGTTAGTATTTATAACCTTACTTGTACCTTCATGAGTTACCTCAAGTGTGTGCTGTAGGCGTCAAAAAAGCTGATAGATATCCAAACACAGCTCAAGACAACGAGAAGATCATCCAAAGATCACAGAAAATAACCTTACACTGTCTTGAAATGATCAAGACAGTGTAGATTATCTCACACGCGAGGCAGTGTTGACTGTCTCGCGGTGCGAGGCAGTGATGACTGTCTCGCACATGCGAGACAGTGTCGACTATCTCGCAGTGAGACAGTGTAGACTGTCTCGTAGTACGAGACAGTGTCTACTGTCTCGCACGCGAGACAGCTCTGAAATGATCAAAAGTTGCTGAAATAACTACATGATACATGTCCATTAACTGTCAAAGAACGTGGGAAACATCATGGGTGAGAATCACGTGGATAACTATCAAAATAACGGAGTTTAGAACATGAGAAGGCAATTACAGAAGAAACTGATAGACAGTTGATGATTTCCGAGACAGACATGGC
>NC_033803.1:26557949-26582706 GCF_001876935.1 Asparagus officinalis | reverse complement strand
TCTCGGGAGCCGAGACAGCAAACACTATCTCGGCCGCCGAGACAGACAACACTATCTCACAGTCACAACGTCTTTACAATGCTGTATTTTTAGTTGAACTTCTCCTGATGGCTATAAATACCCCCCTAGGGCCATTAATGAGAGGGATTTGAGATCTGAGAGCAGATAGAGCAGCAGACTTGAATTACTTGTGTGATTCCTTAAGATTTGAGCTTTGACTTGATCTTAAGAAGAGTGTTCATCTTACTTTGATAAGATATTCACTGATTTTCATTCTTGCTTCTAAACGAAGAAAGAATACCAAAGATTCTCATGATATGTGAATTGGTGGTCCACGAGTCAAAGCACTCCCGACACAGGCAAAGTCCCATAAAACATAAATCGATAAACAATTTCTGTGTTATTTTCTAGAGAGTTATAATTTTCCTTTTATTGTGTAAAAAAGTCTTATAAAAAGACTATTTTCTTTTTAATTCATTGTAATTGATCGAAGATATAATGAATTCCACAATAGCATCAACTTTCGATGAAAACAAACTGGCGACCACAGTGGGAGCCAACGGTCTCGCTGCCGAGACCGTCGTGTCGCAGCCAATCAAGATCATGATCAATGAAGATATCGAATATGAGTTCGATCAGGCGAAATTTGAGGAGTATCTATCATTCTCATCCACAAAATCTTCCTCACCTCGTAAGTGCAGGAAGATCTCGTCTTCCAAGAAGGTTTTTTAGTCTTCAACTCCGATGAAGACTATGAGTGAAAATGCTTGCCCTATTGTGGCTAAGGATGCTGCTTGCTCCATATCTGTTCCAAATGACCCTTCACCAGTTCAGGGGTCTTTGAACCAAAACTCACTGGCATTGACGAAGAGGGCTCGTCAGAGACAACGTCAACGCCGTGCTCATCAATTGGCCAAGGCCTTAGAACAAACCGACGGGGTTCGCTACTATGCGGACCTAGAGTTGAGGAAGCATAAAGTGATTCAGTTACCTTAACAAAAAACTAATCATAATTCTGGACAGCTCATAACAGAAGAATGGACTCTCGTCAAGAGGGCTCGCTTGACCTTTAAAGAGCGTATACAAAAGTGTCGAGCGAATGCTGCTCGCACTCGTGCCCTTCGTCAACAGACGCAAGAGGGAAAGAAAGAAATGGTGTCTGAAGAGCCACCAAAGAATCGTAAAGTTTGGATCCCGAAGTCTAAACTTGCACAAAAATTAGGTCACCGGGATAAATCTTTCAACTGTCTCGGACATACCCGAGGCAATGACAGCTGTCTCGGCCAGAGAAAAGCTTCTAAGATGTCTCTTTCAACACCATCAACATCCATTCTGGGTCCGTCTACTTCGTCCACATCTGCAGTATCACCAGTGTAACCCTGGGTCAGCCCAGACCTGTTGAAATTCAAGATTACAATAGCAGATCTCCTTAGTTTGTCACCTGACGATCGAGGCAAAGCTCCGGTCAAAGAATACTCGAATACGGCAAATAAACCCTTAATATTTTCTTATACTGGGGGTCGTAAGTATCCCCCGATTAGAACAAAACAAACCTAAAATGAAAAAATACCAATTCACTCTCGTTTAGGGCCTATAAATACTCCACACTCACAGGCAGTGGGAGATAAACACATAGCCTTGGATCGCTCAGATACAATGATAAGTCATCCTGCGCATGTTAACAAGGCTCAAAGGCAGAAGATAGGTTGCTCAAATCATAGTAGTGATGAGTTGTACTATCAAACTAATAAGTCATGAAAAAGGTTTGTTTGAGAAACGGAGTCTCATTACACGTGTGAAAGGCTCATTAAGGCAGTACTGACAGAATGCGGTTGTTCCAAAACTGAACCGACAAGAGTCTCAGTATTTCAAAGACTTTCCGCTGAAACATCAAATCCCAAAATGTGGCGTTTTAACAAGAAGAAACCCATAATTCGAAAAGATGAATTCCCAGAGGTCACTATTAATATGACCGGTAGAGGAAAGTAATATCCGGTTAACCCGGATCCTAATTTCTCTCCAGGAGGGAGAGTTGAGCAGGGTCTTTCCCAAAGGATGTCACGGCTACAACGAAGGGCCAACCGACGTCAGGATTATAGGAAAATACATGAAGTGTTATCTTCAGACGAAGAAATATCAGACACTTGTTCTGCGGTTGCATCGGATGATACTATATCCAGTGTTGGACAAGTCAGAGAATCATTTGCAATTACATCGGATCAACTAGCCTAGATATTGCAGGAAGCATTAGCTAAGCAGCGCGAAGAAATCAAGGCTGAGATCAAGACTGAGATGGAGTTGACGATGCAACAGATGAGAGATTTGCAGGCTCAACAACAACAGGCAGAATTGAGTCAAAAGGCTGAATCTAACCGGCGTGATGACCATGAAGAGGAAGAAGCCATCTTTGCTGATCCTCCTTCTGATAAAGATAATTCGGGAAGCGGTCCGGCTAAGTCATCTACTCAACCTTCTCAAACTGATCCTCCTTCTGATAAAGATAATTCGGGAAGCGGTCCGGCTAAGTCATCTACTCAACCTTCTCAAATCTATTTAAAGAAGAGTGAGGAAGCTAAGTCATCTACTCAACCTTCTCAAATCTATTTAAAGAAGAGTGAGGAAGAGGACAAGAAGATGTAAGGTCTTGAAATCAAAGTCAATGCTCTGATGACAGCTCAGGAAGTGAAGAAAACGGGCATCCCATATCTCTACCCAAGGGAGTGGGATCTGATTCCTTATCCCCCAAAATTTAGTTTGATTAACTTTACTCCTTTTGACGGCAGGGGTTCATCCACTTAACACTTGATTTATTTCAAGTCTCATCTCGGTGTAATATCCGGAAACGAAGCTTTGATGGTCCGGTCATTCGTTGGCACCCTTCATGGACTTGCCTTCGATTGGTACCGACGTCTTAAGCTTGGGAGTATCAATAGCTGGGTAGATATGAAAGGTTTATTTCTTACCAATTTCTTTGACGATGATACAGAGGTCTCTATTGGCACTTTGCTGGACGAGAAGCAGAAAGATGGGGAGCCAGTTGATGTCTTCGTCAATCGATTCCGAAACAAGGCGGTGAACTATCGGGATCCACTCATGGAGGAGTTCATTCTTCAAACATTTCATAATAACTTGTCTTTAGACGTGCTAAAATTTATGGGGGTTGTGCCTTCTAAAACATGGAAAGAATTGAAAGTGAGAGGGGAACAAGCCGAACGTTTCCTCAAGAGGAAGAAGCTTGAAAGGGGTCAGCCACCAGCTAATCCCCAAAAATAGAATTTTAACCCTCGAGGCAGAGGAAGGGGGTTCACGGCTACTGTGGATGCTCATTAAACGTCACAACAACCGCAGCAACAACAACCACAACAATCATCGTTCCAAATTGCACAACCTCAGAATCAGCAGCCCCCGAGGCAGCCCAAAGCTTCAGAACCCAGGTTTCCGAAAGAATACTCTTTTAAAGATGATGAAGTACTAGTCATCTTTAAGTATCTTTTGGACAACAACAAGATCAAACTTCTGCCGGTCACAAACCAGGAAGAGGCAAAGAAGACTAATGACCCAAAATATTGTGCATATCACAGAAGGGTTCATCATCCCACCAAGGCGTGTTATATCTTAAAAGATAAACTACAAACCTTGATCGATGTTGGTATTGTGACTCCAAAGACGAAAGAGAAGAAAGTTGGTGTAAATGTGGTGTCCATTAGTTTCGGCTCGGTACCTTTGTCCTAGTTCCAACCCGAACCTGTATCAAAGGTTAAAATGCAAATCGTCAACGATGACCCTCATGGACAATGCCAGAAGAGACTTGTGTCACATACAACACCAAACGGCAAAATCCTTTGGGTTCATCCTGATTTGCTTGAAGATGAACAATGGACGACATCCACGTCTAAGTTGAAAGGAAAGGGGAAATCTTGTTTCGGAGCTTCGGTGATCCCTGAGGAAAATAATGAAGAAATTCCATCTCTACCGTTTTCTGAAGAGGAGCAAGAATCTTTCGCTACAAGAAGTGGAAATGAATACCGCTTTAATTACCCAAGTGCATCTGAGCAGCTAGCTGAACAGGGGGTGGTAAAAGCCGCGCCTTCTAAAACCCTTGCAGAGCTGGGGGTAGTTGCAACTCCTCCTGTAGCTACCAAAAAACCTCAACAACCAGCTAAACAAAAAGAAAAAGAACCCTAATATAAAGAGGTTCAAGTTCTGAGGCAGTCTCGTTTCAATCGACCGATTGGACGAGATAAATCGGAAAGCTCGAACGCTCCATATCGCTTCGACATCATGGCTTAGTTAGCTAATATCCCAGTAAAGATCACGCTGTACGAGTTATTGCGCCTCTCGAAAGATACCAGAGAAGCTTTACAAGAAGCCTTGGCCGATTCTGAGGTATTTCTCACTCAGATTAAGCCAACCCCCGAAGAGCCAGAGTCGTCGATTCAACACTACAACTTGGCAGCCACAAAATTCCCTTGCATTGCTTTCACCAAAGAAGATATGCAAGTCAAGAATTTGAAACATGATAGGCCTTTATACTTCACGGGATATATTGGCTCAAATGTTGTCAATCGGATTCAGGTTGATCCGGGTTCCGCTATCAGCATCATGCCACTTCAGTTGATGTACCACCTCGGAATTTCTGCCAATAAGCTAGCCTCCACAAGAACCATTATTTACGGATTCAATACTAGTGGATCCAGACCATTAGGAAAAATCCGGGTGAAGTGTCAACTCGGAGACTTAAAGTCAGAGGTTACTTGTTATGTGATTGATGCGGAGACTTCTTATAATTTACTATTGGGTCTCCCATGGATCCACAGTAATCTTATAATTCCCTCCACCCTCCATCAGTGTCTGAAATATGTTGACACTAACAATGAGGTTAAGACGGTGGTCGCGGATAAGCAACTATTTAAGGGGTTAGAAAATTATTTTACCGACTCTCTTCTTTATGGTGCTGAATCCGATACTGAACCATCGGCCCATGGTACGAACAACGGAGAAGAAGCTGATACCGAAGCTGGGCTCGATTATAGTGAAGGTCTTGTACTAAATGACATTGAACCTCTTGTAATCGATCTTGACGGTGATGAATCGTCGGAGGAAAGTTGTAACTGGTAACTTGCCGATGAAATAATAAATAATAATTTAGAGTACTCGCGTTGTCTCGATAATATAATGCAAGAATTGTATGACAACCCTAGTCTACACATGCCACTTCGTTCGTCTTGTACGACGACGAAATACATCTAAAACTCATTCGGAACAACTGTGATCCTACCTACGAAGACAGGGGGTGAAAAAGAAATAATTTTTGGAAAAGGGGAATCATCCCCAACTCCCGATCTCTTCTTGGACACCAACTCAGATGACGAAGGACCCGGACAGTATTTCTCTAGGTATAGTTCACAAGTAAATGACACATGAGAAAGCAAGGATATAACCTCTCGCTCGGTGAAGGTCTTCGTTTTGGTCAAGGTGCCAGGGTTCCACCCCGTCCTACCTATGTACCGAAGGGAAAACCTGATAATTATTACAGCCATAGAAGAGGTTTGGGTTATGTTTCGTCACATGATGATGAATATTGCTGGCAAATCATTAACCAGCTAACAAATAAAAGTGAGTATTCATCCGATACTTCAACTTGGGATTCTAACACTAGTATCGGAGAAACATTCAAAAGATTAATGTCGAACATGACCGTAGTCGATCCATCTACTACAGAAGAAGATGATCAATTATTCACTTGGGAAGATCCCTGGGTACATTACATGAATGTTCAATACGACGATCGATTTGAACAAAGAGAACCTCCTACTGAGGATAGAGTAGTCCAAGTTAATATGGGTGACGAAATTAATCTGAAACCTATATTTATTAGCAGCGATCTTCCGCTGGATGAGAAAGAGGAATTAATCACCCTTATTAGAGAGTACATCGATGTTTTCGCTTGGAATTACGAAGATATGCCTGGACTTGACCCAAATGTGGCAATGCACAGCCTTAACATTAAACCGGATGTTAAACCTGTCAAGCAACAACAAAGACGGTTTCGTCCATAAATTATGGAGGCAATAGAAGCTGAAGTCAAGAAACTGATTGATTCAGGCTTTGTCAGAGAAGAACAACATCCTGATTGGTTGGCTAATATTATTCTAGTCCTTAAAAAGAACGAAAAGATTAGAATCTGTATTGACTTTAGAGATCTGAATACAGCCTGCCCTAAAGATGGCTTTCTTCTACCAATTACAGATGTCATTATTGACAACACATGCGGGTTCGAGAGAATGTCATTTATGGATGGGTTTTCTGGATATAATCAGATCAAGATGCACCCAGACGATAAAAAACACACTGCATTCAGAACACCCCTTGGTGTCTTCTGTTACACTGTTATGCCTTTCGGTTTGAAGAACATCGGCGCCACATACCAATGAGCAATAACAAAGATCTTTCAAGAGCACCTTCGGAAGACTGTTGAATGCTAGTTGATGACCTGGTTGTTAAAAGCTGTGATAAAGATAACCACATTAACGATTTGAAGACGATGTTCGATCTTATGAGGACACATCAGTTAAAGATGAACCCGACTAAATCCTTCCTTGGAATGTCCAGCGGTAAATTTCTTAGGTTTGTCGTCACTACAAAAGGTATTCATATCGATCTTGATAAGGTGAAGGTGATACATGAACTACGACCCCCAAGAAATCTTAAAGAACTCAGAGGGCTGCAAGGTCGATTGGCATATATCCGTCGGTTTATATCGAACTTGTCCGGAAAATTTTCAACCGTTCTCTAAACTCACAAAGAAAGGCATGTTGTTTATTTAGGATGAAGCATGTCAAAAGGCATTCGAGGATATTAAAACATATCTAGCGAATCCACCTATTCTCGTTGCACCGAAATCAGGCAGACCGTTTTTTATTTACGTCAAAGCGACGAGCCATTCGTTAAGTGCATTGTTCGCACAAGACGACGATAACGGTCACGAATAAGCTGTGTATTATCTAAGTTGTACATTGATAGGAGCTAAATCTCGTTATCCGATGATCGAGAAAGAATGCCTCGCTCTAGTATTCGCAATCCAAAAAATACGACATTATTTAGTTGGACATACAATTTATGTCATTTCTAACGTAAATCCAATTCGAGTATTCATGACCCAATCGGCCTCCATGAATTGGCATTTAGCCAGGTGGGCCTTACTCTTATCACAATATGATTTGCATTTTAAGCAGGTTAAAGGACAAGCTATTTACGATCTTTTGGCGATAAACCCTACAAAAGATATAGCCGAGTTGTACGACGATCTATCGGATGAAACTCACGAAGTTAATACCATGTCACATCAACCAGTGTGGCAATTATACTTCGATGGGGCTTCCCGAGCAACCAACGTGGTGAGCGCACCCGGATGTTCTAAAATTTCCTCAGGAGTGGGGGTCGTTTTAGTTTTCCCGGAATACAATGCATTAATAATTGGACTTAATTTTGCCAAAGAGATGGGGGTCGAATACCTTGAGCTTTTGGTGATTCTCAATTGGTAGTTAATTAGATACGAGGAGAGTATGAAGTCAGAAATCAAGATCTAATTACATATCACCAGGTAGCCATCGAGATAGCAAACTCGTTTGAGGAATTTTTCATCGAGTACGTTCCACGTCTCCAAAATGCATATGCAGACGCATTGGCAGCATTGTCGGTATCTTTGGCTTAACCTCCCAAAACAGAACAATTGATTACAGTGAGAACTCACCACCTTATTGTTCTAATCTACGATTCGATTGCCAAAGAAGCACACACAACGAGAGTTGAACCCGAAGTTTGAGATTGATGTTTTCCTATCATCGATTATGTCTTACACGGTATTTTACCTGAAGATGTAAAAGAAAGAGATTCGGTTCGGCACAGAGCACCAAGATTTTATTACAACACTACGGGACAAATATTGTATTGACGTTCATATGATGGTTTATTACTCCGTTGTCTATCTAATAGAGAGGCGGAACATGCACTCAAGGAGGCGCACGATGGTACGTGTGGTGTACATCAACTCGGCCCCAAACTCTGTGATCGACTTAGAAGGATGGGATACTATTGGCCTACCATGGTAAAAGACGCGGTAGATTATGCTCGATGATGCCAGGTGTATCAAATACATGCAAATTATATGCACCAACCTCCGAAACATTTGCACCCGTCAGCGACGTCGTGTCCATTTGAAACTTGGGGAATGGATATTGTGGGTCCTATTTTCCTGCATTCGGTTAAAGGTGATCGTTTCATTCTGGCAATCAGGTTAAAGGTGATCGTTTCATTCTGGCAATCACTGATTACTTCTCAAAATGGGCTGAAGCAGTCCCGTTTAAAGAAGTAAAGACAAGTGATGTTATTAAGTTCATTAAACATCACATTATATATCGATATGGTGTCCCGAGACGGATAGTGCATGACAACGGCCCTCAATTCGTCAGCAATGCATTTATCAAATTCTACGGTAAATTCAGAATTAAGGACGTTTCATCGACTGTTTATAATCCCACAGCTAACAGACTGGCCAAAGCCTTCAATAAAACTATTATCAAGATTTTAGCAAAACTTATAAAAGTCAATAAGCGGGACTGGGATGACAAACTCGGTGAAGCTCTGTGGGCTTATCGTATAACCGTCCGTACGCCAACTGGAGCAACCTCATACTCCTTAACATATGGATGCGAAGCTGTCCTACCTTTAGAAATACAAATTTCCTCTCTCCGCATCGCTCTCGCAACGGGAATGATGACAGAAGAACATCACCAGAAACGTCTCGAAGAATTAGAGATTTTAGATGAAAAGCGCTTGGAAGCTCAGCAACAAATCGAGTTTTATCATGCTAGAATTTCTTGGGCTTTCGATAAAAAGGTCTGACGACGAAGCTTTAAGGAAGGAGATCTGGTTCTTGCCGTTCGGAGACCCATGATTCTCAATTCCAAGAAGAAAGAAAAATTCCAACCAAAATGGGAAGGACCGTTTGTAATAGAAACAGTCTATTCAAACGATGCGTATCGCCTGATCACCCAGGATAACAACAAATTAATAATGCCAATAAATAAGAAGTTCCTAAAGAAGTACTACCCGTAGTATGTTCAGGATAACCTATGTAAAATGGGAAGTTCCTAGAGAATCCTGTGTAGGATATTTTTAGGATAACCCGAGATCAGTTAATTATTCTAAATAGAAACTGATCATTTGAATAATCCATTCTTAATTATTATGAATTGTGACTTTCCAAGCTTTTTGTTGAGATGAGATTCAACGACAAAATACAGTTGGTCTTTCCTTACAAAACCCCATAATGCGATCATGGAGGAAGGGAACTCGATGATTCGTAGCCCCGCACCACAAAACCCTTCGTCGATCGAATTAATCGACGTTGGGTCCACCAAAATCCGGCATGGATTAAAAATCTTCAAACTCCCATAGTATCTATGTTTAGTAACACTCCTAATGTTGAAGTTATGATACAATATTTAAAAAGTTCGATTTGTTGACCCGTGGCGATCAACGAATCCTTTTATGTCAAATCCTTTTGTTTGATATCAAAAACTCCCATTGAGTGACAGGTGCAAGTCAACATTTCCATCGTTACTCGTACCATGCTCATATTTCTCATTTGGTCAAACCTTCCTACAGTTAGGACTAAAGCCAAAATCCCCTCTCGATTCCTTTCATGAACGAGACGTTCACTTTCGAAACTGAGATCCCCTTTCGACAAACGAAAGGACCTCAATTCCATTTGAACAATTTAGCCTATTAAAGGTAAAATTGTCTCAACTCCCACTTAGTCAAACCTTATTATAGTTAGGACCACAACCAAAATCTCCTCTCGATTCATTCCATGAACGAGAGGTCCACTTTCAAGTTGAATAATCAAACCTTATGATAGTTAGGGTTATTCAAACCAGTCCAGATTCTCTAAGTGGAGATCTCACTTTGAGTTTCCTTTGCATCAGGAGATAGAATATAAAATTCTTCTTCTCCGATTTTGGGTTCATCTCTACCAACAAATAAGAGACCAGGAGATATAACATAAAATTCTTCCTCTCCGATTTCGGATTCATCTCTACCAACAAATAAGAGACCAGGAGATAGAATATAAAATTTTTCCTCTCTGATTTTGGGTTTATTTCTACTAACAAACAAAAGATTAAGAAATAGAATATCCAATTCCTTCTTTCTAATCTTGGGTTTATTTTCCTACCTAGGAAATGTAACCTACTTATATTTTAAAATCCATGTCGTTCACGCATAGGGGATGTTATCTCTATTCCTTATTAGAGATAAGCCTACATCTAACACATGTAGCCTACATATTCAATATTGTAGTTCAAAGTCTAAAAGAGTTTAATTCTTCTAGCCTAACATTATATGTGAAACGGATCTAGATAATTCACATACAAGCCCGACTCAAACGGTAGTCAGTAAAGACATCAAATTTGTTGATGGCTGAGGATTTACCAAAAATTCTGTAAGTATTATGGTTATTTATTCTAAACAAGAATGAGTAATCATAATAAAATCTCGATAAGCAAAAGAGTTCACTTTATTGATATTGTCTTTAATGCGGCAAAAGTGTCATTACAGAATAAAAGTTTTCTTTTAATCTAAACATAACTTGTAATTACAAAATTGCCCTTCAAGTTTTGAGAGCGCTTCTGCATAAGATTGTTCAAATTCAGCTTTCAGGTCAGGTCTTAAGGATTCTTCGCTAGTGTTCCGAGCTTGGAGGACTTCTTGTTCCGTCTCAGTAAGCTTCTTGTCCTGAAGTTCCAGTTGTTGGAATAAATCTTTTTCGACACGTTCAACTTCAACCAAATCGAGTTTTAGAATACTTTCGGCAACCTTGGCTTCTACAAGCTCCTTTTCCAAGCGGGCTATATGAGCCTGGTGTAATTCTAAGGATTGGAGCAAATCAGCCTTAGCCTGCATCTTTTTAGCGATACCTAACCTCATTTGGGTTACACGATTTCTCAACTTTTGAAGCTCGAGCTCTGCTGATTTTTGTGAAGCGTGCCACTCTTGCAGTTTAAGTTCTATTTGAGTTGATACATAAGAAGAGACGCCACCGGTCTTAAAGTCCCTCAGTTGTTCAAATTATTGTTTCATCTGAACTAGATAGACTTCAATAGAATCAGCCAATTCAGGATATTCATCTTCTCTAATTCCTGCTATATTGTGATCAAACGATCTCCTAAAGCTGTCGAAGGATGACCCGTGATGAAGAATTCTATCAATCATGAGGTTCAAGAAATAAACAAAGCTTTGGATGTCTGAACAGATAAACGCCTTATCCGGATCTTCATCGGACGTTAAAGCTTTAATAGACTCAAGTAATGTCGAAGGAGGCACTGTAATAAGAGGAAAAGAAATAAGTACTAGAAAGAACACTTAAGTTAATGCTCAAAACTTAGAATCCAATGAAAAATACCGAGTTCAATAGCAGAGCCTTCAACATGGCCTTCCCGCCCCAATGATGCCAGTCCGGCTTCTTGAGCAACCAAAGTTGATTCAGGAATAACAGCCGTCGACATACCCGACAACCGGAACATATTTCAAGATCGGATCCGAATCTATGAAATTTTCTAGGGGAAGGACTAAAGATTCTACAAGAAAGAAAAGACATAATGAGTACGTAGGAATATGAATCAAAAGTTTAAAACAAGCAATGGATAAAACTCACCAGCCCTAGATGTGACAGCTGTTGATGTACCAACTTCTTCGGTTGGCCTCACTTTTGTTGCGACAAGACTAATTTGAGAGGTGACAGCAACTTCTATCATCATGGGGTCTATAGGAGTGCGAGGTTGAGATTCAAGAATTGATGACTGAATGTCGGCCTCGGTTCCTGTTAACGACAAGAAGCCACGACCCTCGGGCTGATTAGACATTTCAATAATTATAGCAGTATCGGTCTCGGTAACCGGTCCTATAATTTGAACACTTATATGATTAGTCAAAGTTGAATAAAAATATGGAGTTTATAGAATAAAGGCCTTACTCTTAGAAGGACCCGTTTTGGTTGGACCAGCTCCAACAGATGATCCTGTGGCTGCACCAGGAGTTTTTTCCAATAATAAATCGGAGATATACTGATGGTCACCTTCTGAGAGATCAAGATCGAGATTGTGCTCATTAAAATCCTTGACTTCAGTTGCATGAATGGTTTCCCCCCCAGCTGATTCACCCATTATGACGTCTGCAGAATGTGTTGAGTCATAAGTAACATATATACTTAGATGAATTTACATAAAATGGAGATTAGTTTTACCTTCGTTAACCGGGACGGATTCGAGAGCTCCACTACTCGTACCCGCTTCTTTTAGTTTAACTAAAAGGAGACAAAGTGCACAAGTCATTAGAAGAGGCACGCGTCCCGACACATTCATCTTTCAGAATTACCTTCTAAACGGAGAAAGATCCGTACCTGTGTTTGAAGCCGATGGGTCAACATCAGAAGTTATTGGAACACCAGCAGTTTCGTCCTTAAGTGCATCGTTCGTTTGTTGGACGAAGCTGGGTTCCTTGGCTTCCATGCCGCTAGGAGAAGCAGTGTCAGCCTGAAATTCTCCTTCTTCTTGACTCCCTACAGAAATTGAGTGTGAGATTAGTCCGAGTATTAAGAAATATAAGAACAGTAAAATGAAAATAAAGACGAATCGTTACCTTGTTCGTCTGAAGAAACACTGCGGGCAGACGTCTCCTCTAAAACAGGAAGATGAACACGTGGTCGAGAGATGGCTTTCTTCCGTCTTTTCAGTGGGCACGCTTCATCTTGAACGCCAAATCTTTTGTGACGATGCTTGGTACGTAACTCAGTTCTGGGAGGAACTTGGGTTTGAGTTTGAGTCGAAGATTATGATCTTTACCAGCGAACAAGAGGCACTGTATCTTCTTCCTCCTCTTCATCTCCACTAAGGACTTCTACCGTCATCCGATTAGGTTGCGTCATAACGACCCTCTCCCTCCTTCTCTTTGGAGCATCTTGGGGTCGAGCCGGATCAGTATGTTGAGCCCTGTGAGCAACATAAGGGTTTACATATCCTCTTTCAAAGAAAGAGTCCGGAAGACCAGTCGTCTCTTCTTCAGTTGCTTCAGAACTTGATCCAGTCTCATCCGCCCTCTCAGAAGTTTTGGTCTCGTCAGTCTCAAACTCTTCTTCACTATCAGCTGGACGAGCAGGTTCTTTTCCATTTCTGGACGATTCGGTAACTTCTTTCCTTCGAGGTGATAGCACAGTGTCATGGACTGCTTCTGTTGCCCGTCAGGAGGCTATTTCTTCCTCTAGTTCGGATATCATCCTCTTTCGAGCAACGGTACTAACAGCTATCAGCCACTTACAGTAAATGAAATTCATCTGCAGAGGAGGTGTCTCAAAAGGGAGGCCGAATTCAACATTCATGCAGCCGACGATGCTCCAAAACCAGGCTCTTGCCCCATCAATGAGTCCACGACATACAGTTGATCATAGCCAAATTGACGAGAAAACCGACAGGAAAATAAGGCTCGATGTGGCAGACATCCTTCACCCTGAATATCAGATAACCTCGTCGAATGTTCATCAACCATCTGAAGCAACCGACATCCAAAATTGTGTGATTCTGATTGGGTTCTTCAGCATCCAGTAGAGTTGCATTGTAAGTCCCGGAGAATCGAGGGAAACAAGGAAAGAACTCCCAACACTTGTGAACATTGAATTGCCTAGATATATCCAGCCACCGATGTTTGACCCACTTACAACCTTTAAGAGTCTGCAGTAGAGGGAGACTTGGATCCACCGTCTCTGTTCGCGGAAAAAATCGTAGCTTTCATTGATTCCATTGCACACTCTTGTAATAATTTATCGATTACAAAGATCCGGTCTTTTTAAAAGATCCGGTCTTTTTATAAGATCCGGTTACAACGAAATCAAAGAAAAAGAAAAAAAGATTACAACTTTCCTTTCGAACGAATCGCGAGCTCCTGTTTTAAGGTCACTCGCTTTGTGGGTTCTTCACCTGCGCCGGGGTTAATCCGTGGACCACCGCGCGATCTAGATCCGGTCGGATCTACGCAGTATGACGGGGATTATTTCGCAAAGGAAATAATAGCCGGGGGGGGATTAATTCACCAAGGAAATAATCGCCCTAGTTCTCGGGATCAAAGGCCAATCTTTGATCCGAAGGATGACTACGTAGATCTGAGATCTGATTTCTCTCTCTCGAACTCCTGCCTTTTGTGACGTGGATGCTCGCCAAGAACCAGATCTGAATGTCCAAGCCTTCAAGCCTCCAAAACTCCAAGCTCAGTTCTCAATTCGGCAGAGTTTCGGCTCTAAAAGTTCCCCCTCAACAAATGAACCAAACCCTCTATTTATAGGCCATCTGAACTGTGCCCGCGCATAGATCTGGGCCGGCCACCTATAGGTGGCCGGCTCTTGGCCGAGCCCCTCTAGGTGTTAGGTTTCTGCTGTTTTCCGTCATTGTATCCGTTTTTTGGTTCTGTGGTTGATTTGTCTGGACTAGATTCGTTGACCTGATTTGGCAGTAAATCTGATTCCTGATTTGGCAGTAAATCCACTTCTGAGTTCGAGTCCAAATCCGTTCTATGGTTGGATGACTCGTTGACTCACCGAACTGTTAGCTTGATTCCGCATGCGAATGGATGTATTCCGTTGTTTGCGTGCGGTTCGTTAGCCTCGTTGCCTCGTTAATCCGCTTCGTTGCGTGTCACTTGGCTTTGGCTTTGTGGACTGACGCTCGTGTTTGGATACGTCGCCCGATGGTTCGTCAGTTTGTGCCGAGCTGTGCTAAGGGACCTATAAGCAATTTTATACGCCTACAGATACCCTCTCCAAAATATTTCAGCCTCGTTCTTTTATAGAAGAGTCTGGAATACTTTGAATATGATTGTCCCAACCTTCAGTCAGTGTAGCGGGACCTTGGAATGGCTTCTGTTCTTGATTCCTTCAATCCTTCAGGCTATTCGGTGCTTTGTCGAATGTCTGTAAGGGTTCCGGTGCTGCATTTATTGTCTGACCGTTGTCGGAATTTTGGACTTGAAGTCGATTCCTGGTTTTCTGATCTTTAGCTCGTGTTTGCTGGTTCAACATAGAACTGACCATCGATTGTTGGCGTTGAGTATTTATTTTGTGACGCGTTGTCCGGCGTAGTGTTGTTGAGTTATCTTTAAGAATATTTTTAGAAAAATATTCTCCAGAAACTTCTCAACCAAAAATAGAAAATAGTTTATACTCGTATACCTTATTGGAGTATTGATTTTTTCATTGCAACGCATTGATCGGCGTTGACCTAGGGTTACGCGTTGACCGGCATTGACCCTAGGGTTTCGAACGTCGTACGTTGACTGTTTGATCACAACGTGTTGACTGGTGTTGACCTAGGGTTACGCGTTGACCGGCGTTGACCCTAGGGTTTTGAACGTCGTACGTTGATTTTTTGATCGCAACGCGTTGAATGGCGTTGACCTAGGGTTACACGTTGACCGGCGTTGACCCTAGGGTTTCGGATCGCTTAACGTTTGTTGGGGTATACACAGTTTAAGCTCTTGAGGTATTGGAGCATGGCGGTCCTAAATATTGGGCTGCAGGACCAACTATTAAAGCTGATTCATCTACACATGTGGATCTTATCCCGAATTTGTTGGATGTCTAAGTCACGAAACCAACTAATGGGGCTGGTGCGTCAGTGCCTTTCTCATATATAGGATTTTTGGCAAACCCTCAGCCCTCAACGGGTTTGATGCGCCTTTACCGACTACCGTTTGAGTCGGGCTAGCATGCGGATTATTAAATCCGTTCCGCATGTGACGTTGTGCTAAGAGAGTTAACACTCTTAGTGCTACGATATTGAATATGTAGACTTCGTCTTTCTCACGGGAATAGACTACCCGGCGACACGTGTTAGGCGCTGACTTTAGGATTTTTGGCTAACCCTCAGCCTTTAACGGATTTGATTAGCCTTTACCGACTACCGTTTGAATCGGGCTAGCATGCAGATTGTCTAAATCCGTTCCGCATGTGACGTTGTGCTAACGGAATGAACTCACTTAGACTCGCTGCTACGACTTCGAATACGTAGACTTCGCCATTGTTATGGGCATAGGCTACCCAGTAACGTGTATTAGACGCTGACTTATCCCTACTTAGGCTTCGGGATAAAATACCCCAGAATCGAACTCTGATGTCTTTTTCTACGGAGAAAGACTAAACCGGCGACGCGTGTTAGGCGTCGGCGTATCCTTTCTTAGGATTCAGGATGAAATTCCCCATGCGTGTAAGGCATGGATTTTGGTGTTATTAATAACAACCTGCCACAATGTTGAATATGTGAACGGGTGTTCTTTTTAACGGTTAATAACTAACCGGCAGCGCGGGCTAAACGCAGACTTATCCTTACTTAGGTTTTAGGATAGAATACCCCAGAATCGAACTCTGGTGTCTTTTTCTACGGAAAAAGACTAAACTGGCAGCGCGTGTTAGGCGCAGACTTATCCCTGCTTAGGATTCGGGATAAACTTCCTAGAATCGAACTCTAAATTGACAAATTCTTGGAAATGGTTGATGTGGGAAAGGAAGAATTTTATATTCTATTTCCCGGTCTTCTTTTAGGGTGAAGGCGAACCCGAATGCGGGAGAGGAAGAATTTTATACTCTATCTCCCAAAGCTGAAGAGGAAGAATTTTATATTCTATTCCCTGATTCTGGAAAGGAAGAATTTTATATTCTATTTCCAGCGCAAAAGAAACTAGGAGTGGGATCTCCACTCCGAGGATCGAAAAAATTCGGATAATCCTAACTGTCAGAAGGTTTGATTACCAAACTTAAAGGTGAATTTCTCGTTTATCGAGAATGAATTGTTATTTTGGTCTTTACTGTAGGAAGGTTTGACCACGCGGAAGTTTGAGATGTTCATAACTGTAGTAAGGTTTGATCACTCGATTTGAAGGTGGACCTCTCGTTCATGGAAGGAATCGAGAGGAGATTTTGGCTATGGTCCTAACTGTAGAAAGGTTTGACCAATCGGGAGGTTTGAGACGACCCTAACTGTAGGAAGGTTTGATCGCTCGATTTGTGGACCTCTCGTCCATTGGGGGAATCGAGAGGGGGTTTTGGTTTTGGTCCTAACTGTAGAAAGGTTTGACCAATTCTGAATATTATGTCCAGACTCTAGCAATGAGAGTGGTGAGAATTTGAATGGGAGTTTCTTATTCATTACCTTGCTGTGGTGACCGGGTTATCCCTAAGAATACACTATATGGATTTCTTTTGGGAACTTCCCGTTACATGAATCATCCACCCCCAGCTTCCTTTGCAAAACCGGGTCTGGTATTGTACTCAGTTGGGTGTTCGGGTTATCCTTAAGGATATATGATTCTCTAAGAACTTCCCGTTACATAAATCGTCCACCCCCAGCTTCCTCTGAACTGGTTCGGACATTATTCTCAGCTACCTGACCGGGTTATCCTTAAGAATATTAACGTAATATTCTCCAGGAACTTCCCGTTAAAAGTGGGAAACAGTTTAGACTCATATACCTATTGGAGTATGCAGGGAGCAGTTTAACCTCTTGCACCTGTTGGAGGATTGAGAAGCAGTTTATACTCTTATACTCGTCGGAGTCTGCAGGGAGCAGTTTAACCTCATGCACCTGTTGGAGGATTGAGAAACAGTTTATACTCGTATACTCTTTGGAGTGTTGCCGTTCTCAATTGGCTTACCTTAGCGTTATAATGCCGGCTTCAACCAAGGTCTGAATGCTATTCTTGAGAGTAAAGCAATCCTTGGTGGGATGAAGGACCCTCCTGTGGTATGCACAGTACTTCGGATCTGTAGTACTATCAGCTTCCTCCTGATTTGCGATAGGTGGTAGCTTGATCTTATTGCTTCCAATGAGGGATTCGAAGATGGCTGAAACGTCTTCGTCCTTAAAAGAGTACTCTTTTTGGAGTCTCGGACCCGAAGTCTTTTGCTGCCTTCGGGATTGCTGTTGTGACGTTTGATTAGCACCATCAGCAGCTCTCCAACACGTCTAATGCGAGGTTGTTGTGGCAAGTCTGGAGAATAAACTCCTCAGTGATCGGGTCCCGGCAGTTCATCGCCTTGTTCCGGAACCTTTTGACGAAGGCGTCGACCAACTCCCCGTCTTTTTGTTTTTCATCAAGCAACGTTTCGATGCATATTTTGGTGTCGTCGTCGAAGAAATTAGCGAGGAACTTAGTTTCCATGTCGTCCCAACTGTTCACGCTTCCTGGCTTGAGGCGACGATACCAATTGAAGGCGGCTCCACGAAGAGTGCCAACGAAGGACCGTACCATCAGAGGCTCATTACCAGAGATGACCCCCAGGTGCGATTTGAAGTAAATTAAATGCTGAGTGGGTGAACCCTTCCCATCAAACGGCGTGAAGTTAATTAGACTAAACTTCACCGGATATGGGATTGATTCCCACTCTCGTGGGTATGGACAAGGAATGCCCGTCTTCTTCATCTCTTGAGCGGAAATCAATGTATTGATTTTGCTCTCGAGATTTTTAATCTTTAAGTTTTCACCTGTGTTTTCGCTAGCATTCTCGTTACCACCCCCTGCATTGACGAGAGGATTATTGGTATTATGAGTCTCATTCGCATTTGTATCCTCATCTTCCAGATTAACCGGGTTATGACGACTTGGCTCGCCTTGCTGGTTCGTCAATGCTTGGATTTGGTGGTCATGCATTTCTCTCATGTTCTGCATGGCCATCTGCATTTCGAACCTAAAGCTCTCCTGTTGTTTAGCCATGGCGTCTTCAAGCATCTTGGCCACTTGCTCCGTACTTATCATAAGTGCCTCGCGGGGTTGTCCCTCGCTGGATACCGTATTATCTGATGCGACTGCGGAGCCGGCATCAGATTCTTCATCTTCTGAAGGGAGTCTTGTCCGAACCCTACCATAGGTTGCTCGCTTGATGGTTCCGGACTGCAAACGGGTTCTAGGCCGGGATGCTTCCAGAATCGAGTCGAGATTATCTCGTGCCGATGTCCCCTTACTGGTCATATTGGTGGTGACCCTCGGAAATTCTCCATCTTCAACCACCGTTCTGGTCATATTGGTGGTGACCCTCGGAAATTCTCCATCTTCAACCACCGTTCTTCTTCTTCGTCGGAAACGCCTAGGTCTTGGTTCTAGCGTTTCGGCACTAAGTCTTTCAAAAACCGAAACTCTTTCGGGGACCGCCTTGATGCAGTTGCACTCAGACAGTACTGCCCGAATGAGTTTGGAACAGGGGCATTGAGTTTCCTGTTCTCGGGGACTCCTCTTCCTGGTTTTACTCGTACCCCCAACACGATAGTACAATTCGTCTGCTTGACCTATCGTGTGTTGGTACGCCTTCTCAGGTATAACATTATCGTCATCAGATGATAATGTTTCCTTCTAAGGGTGAACTGCCTTCTTTGGGCTTTCAAAAGTTACGCGCCTCAAAACATGCCTTTTTGGGCGTGAGTTCTCAGCGGGCTCTTGTACTTCAATGCGCAGATTGGTGCGCGTAGCTGCCCTGATTTCTTTGTCATGTTGGAGGTGACGGCGACCCCCAGCGTGTTAAGTCGTTCTGGGCTTCTTCATCGGGCCCAAACGATCTTGAACAGGAGCTTTGCATCGTCCTTTAGGAAGTGGACCGAGGCGCTCCAAAACTGTCTTCTTCCTTCGGGATGATTCTGCATGATCTCTCGGAGAAGCTATTGGAATTATCGGCGACTTCGGTTGATTCGCCGGTGGTTGAACTTTTGTTGGGGGCTGCTTCGGCCTCCATACTTGGCGGGTTGGTAATGGCTTTTTGGCCACTCTTTCTTCCTCCAATTTCTTGGCCTCCTGCACAAGAATTTTTGCTTGTGCGAGTAACGCGCGGCATTTGTGAATCCGCTCTTCAAGTGTCGAACGGTTCCGTTTGACCCGGATCCATTCGTTCGTTGGCGGCTGGGAGGAGCTGCCATTCTTCAGTTGTTGAGGCTGTTTGCCTCCCCTGATCTTCAGATCCGCGTTGTAGCGGACTCCGTCTGTAGACTCCATCGCCTTAGAGAATTGCCGCGCAAGGCGTTGACGTCGCCTCTGTCGGGCTCTCTTTGAGAGAGTCATAATGCCCTCAATAGTAGAGGTGTCGGCAAGAACAGGTTTGACCTCGTTGGAGGTCGGTGGAACTTCACCCGACGCAACTTTGGCGTCAGCTGGGGTGAGAGCTGAGAGCTTCGTTGGCGTTCTGAACTTCTTCAAACCAACGAACTTTTCTCCTGGAGGAGAACTTCTTGGACTTGCGGGGGGAGGTAGATCCAGACGAGGATGACAGATACTCCTCAAACTTGGCCTGATCGAATTCATATTCGACCTCCTCCTCGACCGGGATTGAGATCCGCGGCTGCGACGCGACGATCTCGGCAGCGAGATCGTTGGCTCCCACTGTGGTCGCCAGATAGTTCGTGGGAAAAATCGTAGCTTTCATTGATTCCATTGCACACTCTTGTAATAATTTATCGATTACAAAGATCCGGTCTTTTTATAAGATCTGGTTATAACGAAATCAAAGAAAAAGAAAAAAGATTACAACTTTCCTTTCGAACGAATCGCGAGCTCCTGTTTTGCGGCCACTCGCTTTGTGGGTTCTTCGCCTGCGCCGGGGTTAATCCGTGGACCACCGCGCGATCTAGATCCGGTCGGATCTACGCAGTATGACGGGTATTATTTCGCAAAGGAAATAATAGCCGGGGGGGGATTAATTCACCAAGGAAATAATCGCCCTAGTTCTCGGGATCAAAGGCCAAGCTTTGATCTGGAGGATGACTACGTACATCTGAGATCTGATTTCTCTCTCTCGAACTCCTGCCTTTTGTGATTTGGATGCTCGCCAAGAACCAAATCTGAATGTCCAAGCCTTCAAGCCTCCAAAACTCCAAGCTTAGTTCTCAATTCGGCAGAGTTTCGGCTCTAAAAGTTCCCCCCTCAACAAATGAACCAAACCCTCTATTTATAGGCCATCTGAACTGTGCCCGCGCACAGATCTGGGCCGGCCACCTATAGGTGGTCGGCTCTTGGCCGAGCCACCTATAGGTGGCTCGGTTTTGGCCGAGCCCCTATACGTCGTTTTTCGGTTCTGTGGTTGATTTGTCTGGACTTGATTCGTTGACCTGATTTGGCAGTAAATCTGATTCCTGATTTGGTAGTAAATCCACTTCTGAGTTCGAGTCCAAATCCGTTCTATGGTTGGATGACTCATTGACTCACCGAACTGTTAGCTTGATTCTGCATGCGAATGGATGTATTCCGTTGTTTGCGTGCGGTTCGTTAGCCTCATTGCCTCGTTAATCCACTTCGTTGCGTGTCACTTGGCTTTGGCTTTGTGGACTGACGCTCGTGTTTGGATACGTCGCCCGATGGTTCGTCGGTTTGTGCCGAGCTGTGCTAAGGGACCTATAAGCAATTTTATACGCCTACAGTCTCATGAGCCTCCATTAAATCTGGCCGGTGAAGTACCAACCAGGTCATCAAAAAAGTGTAGGGTAGTTCCAGCTTTGGGACAGATATTCCAGAGGAGGGTTTCTTTCCCCCTTGAGCAAACATGGAGGCCAATTGTCGTAATCCACTGTGAATAGCAGCCACCATTGCAGGAAGCAAGGATAACCTATGACCTGTGACTAATTGAATGGCTGGATATAACATTTCGATTGGCATCGCATCGGAGGGTTGATGGGGGACGACGCACCTTTTCAGCCATAAGGCCAGAAAGCCGGCTAGCAGAGTGGTTGGATTGATCGGAACACCAGCTTGCCACAGGTAAGAAAGAAATTTGGTACCATAAGGAAAACCGTCCTCTGAGCGAGAGGTGTAAGACTACGCGTTAGTTCTCTCTAACAACCGATTGATTTTATTCGGAGTCAAGGGGGATAGTCCACACACGTCTTCCGAACGACTCTCAAGGTTCTTAAACAAATAATCCGCGAATTGTTTCAAGCTAATCTGGGGAGATCTCTTCTTATCTCTAGTCTCCATCTCAGCCATAGCGATATGATAATGGCACGTCAACTCCCATAAGGCGTCGTAGGTTACAGCTGACCGATCTTTCATCTTATTCAACTGACTGACTGTTGGGAAGAACTCTTGATACAGAGCATCACCTATAGGCAACCCCGATACCTTCATCATTTCATGTAATGGTAGTCCAATCTCTCCGTTCTTGGTGAAAAACATGTTGGTGTCGGGATTGTAGATCTCGAACAAAGCGAAGAAGTGATCCACGCTGATATGCAGACCGTACATGCTGGCGCGAATCAGAACTGACAACCCTAACTTTGCTAATTCTCACCCCTAGCGATTCAATACATATCGGGTCATTATTGTCCACCACTTATCTCCAAAATAATGGATCCATCCATAACATCTGAACTTCTTGATGGGGAATTCTTTTCCCAACACAGCTAACATGTCCTTCACGGTGTTGGCTTGTGCCGCCTTTTCATTCTGGGGCAGATTATCTTGGCCTAAAACTCCAGGGTGTAGTCCTCGCACAGAAGCTCTGTCGCTAGAACCTGGGGTGGCCTCTCTACCAATGAAACCACAGTGAACACGCTCGTGGTTTTCGGTCAATTTCCAAAATATTTCCCGACCAACTGCCAAGTTTCTGAACTTCAAAAGTGAATGCTCCTGAGGAATCCAGGGCAGGTACAAGAAGGTTGACCCACTCGCATGCAACCACAGCGCAGGTCTACAAGAAACGACTTCCGGATCTCTTATAGAGTCACCAAATAGGAAATCTTGTTTCCTTATACACTGATTCGAGTCTTACTCTGAAATTAAAGTCGCGTCCGTGATTAACCATCGCAGAACATGACAATTACCTCGTCATATCAACTCCATGGCTCCTTCGCTGTAGTCCGAGTTGAATTGGGGAGCTGACTTAACTAACGGGATTCCTTCATAGTAAGAGTGTGTGGTACTACTTTGGCCCGTGACCTCACTAGCAGTGCAGATTATAGAAGGAAAATGCACTGACAAAGAAAAAGTACACATAAAATGTGTAAGAGTAGTCCTAAAATTTTAGAGAAGGCGGTGTATCTTATTCCATAAGATAGAGTCACCATCTCGTAACAGGTGTGACAAGTTTCATTTACCACACGTATAAAAGAGGTATATGTTACTATGCACGAGCATTATAACGGCATATCATAACCTTTCAAAATACGTGGGATAATATGAAATCGCCCCTGTATACTCTGAAGTGTGTTTTGTCAAAGCAAAACAAATACTTTCTAGCGTTGATCCCCTCAAAGGAAGATACCGGCTCTTCCCGAATGCATCTCAAAGGATGGCAAACGAGGATTTACGTACAAAGATGGATAAATACTGATAAAATTAACAAGATGCAATGTTTAAATTTGTGAAAGGGTGAAATGAGTGTACCCTCATACGAAACGGCAACGGGATCAGCCCCCTCGATAGTCTGGGCAGTCGAACGGCCTCGGGGAACTTAAGATCTTCGCGGCGACATGATACCTGTCGAAATCCAACAAGAAAGTTAGGGTTTTTGGCTTAGAACCAACAAAGATATCATAAAATACACCTAAAAATGCGCATGCATGGGGAAGAATCAAAGAAAATTGAAATTTCAAAAGGGAGAGGGAGAACAAACCTTCAAACTTAGAGTGAAATTCCCCCAAGCAAGAGCTCTACCCAAATCAGAAACAAAGAGAAGGAAAAGAGGTGGAAAATACGTCAAAAATCGCAAAAAAAAATCGCCTGAGGATCGCTGGAAAATCGACGTGAAACCCTCGTAAAAAAACCCTAAGTCGGGGTTTTATACCCCCGACTCAGTGGCCCGAGACAGTATTCACTATCTCGGACAGCGAGACAGTATTCACTATCTCGGACAGCGAGGCGAGCCCATCGGGTCACTGTCTCTGTGTGGTGCGAGACCATACTAATTGTCTCACGTGCGGGACAGTTTATACTGTCTCGCTGAGCGAGACAGTGATGGCTGTCTCGGCGCCAGACCTCATCAATTTAATGGTGTTTTTCACCCTGATGCAGATACCAGTAGCGTACACGAGTCTAAACTCTATCTACCCTCAACAGGAAGTTTCTGGAGAATATCACCCAGAATATTCTTAAGAATAACCTGATTGCCTCCTAATGGGTATACGAGGTTAAACTATTTCCCGAAAACTCCGAAAAAATACATGAGTATAAACTGTTTATGAAGATTGATACAGTGATAAACAATCAGGTATCAATTTGGTGACAAAAGCTGAATTCATAAGTACAAATTCCAGGTTCGGTTCAAGATCTCGACAACGGTCAAGCGATAAACGTAGTACCGGAAGAGTCTTAGCTATTCTACAAAGCACTGAATAGATTGAGAGATAAAGAGGTCAAGAGTTGAAGCCATTTACGGGTCCTTCTACATGATTTATTCAACCAAGTATTGAAAGGATTGTAAGTTAGACCTGTCTTATCCAAAGTGTTCCAGACTCCTCTATAAAGGAATGAGTCTGGAATACTTTGGAGGGTGTATCTGTAGGCATTAAAAAATGCTGATAGATATCCAAACACAGCTCAAGACAACGAGAAGATTATCCAAAGATCATAGAAAATAACCTTACACTGTCTCGAAATGATCAAGATAGTGTAGACTGTCTCACACGCGAGACAGTGTTGACTGTCTCGTGGTGCGAGACAGTGATGACTGTCTCGCACATGCGAGACA
>NC_033803.1:26557481-26557924 GCF_001876935.1 Asparagus officinalis | reverse complement strand
GTTATGTCAACAAACTTTGATCAATTTCAGAGCTGGCTCTGCGTGTGAGATAGTAGGACACTCATCTCGTACTGCAGATTAGTCGAGCATTGTCTAAGACTCGAGACAGTCGAACACTATCTCGTCTATTCGAGACAGTCGAGTCACTGCCCGTCCCCAAGGGGCGAGACATCGACACCGTAGTGCTAGACAATGTCGACTATCTCGCAGTACGAGATAGTGTCTACTATCTCACACGCGAGACAGCTCTGAAATGATCAAAAGTTGCTGAAATAACTGCATGACACGTGTCCATTAACTGTCAAAGAATATGGGAAACATCGTGGGCGAGAATCACGTGGATAACTGTCAAAATAACAGAGTTTAGAACATGGGAAGACAGTTACAAAAGAAACTGACAGACAGTTGATGATTTCCGAGACAGTCATGGCTGTCTCGGGAGC
>NC_033803.1:26555111-26557471 GCF_001876935.1 Asparagus officinalis | reverse complement strand
GAGACAGAAAACACTGTCTCGGCCGCCGAGACAGACAACACTGTCTCACAGTCACAACGTCTTTACAATACTGTATTTTTAGTTGAACTTCTCCCGAGGGCTATAAATACCCACCTAGGGCCATTAATAAGAGGGATCTGAGATTTGAGAGAGAGAGCAGATAGAGCAGCAGACTTGAATTACTTGTGTGATTCCTTCAGATTTGAGCTTTTGACTTGATCTTAAGAAGAGTGTTCATCTTACTTTGATATGATATTCACTAATTTTCATTCTTGCTTCTAAATGAAGGAAGAATACCAAAGACTCTCACGATCTGTGAATCGATGGTCCACGAGTCAAAGCACTCCCGGCACAGGCAAAGTCCCACAAAACAGGAATCGATAAACGATTTTTGTGTTATTTTTTAGAAAGTTATAATTTTTTATTTTTATTGTAATTCATTATAAGTGACCAAAGTTTTAATAGATTTTACAATAAAAATAACTTTCGATAAAAACAAACCAGCGACCACAGTGGGAGCCAATGGTCTCACTACCGAGACCATCGTATCACAACCGATCATCAAGATCCTAGTTAACGAAGAGATTGAATACGAGTTCGATCAGACAAAATTTGAGGAGTATCTGTCATCCTCATCCTCAAAATCTTCCTCAATGGTCTCACTACCGAGACCATCGTATCACAACCGATCATCAAGATCCTAGTTAACGAAGAGATTGAATACGAGTTCGATCAGACAAAGTTTAAGGAATATATATCATCCTCATCTTAAAAATCTTCCTTGCCTCGCAAATGCAGGAAGATTTCATCTGATAAGAAAGTTTTTAAGTTTTCGACCCCGTCGAAGGAAATTAGTGAAGACTCTCACCCGATTGTTGCTGAGAATTCTACTCACCACACCTCTACTCACAATGACTCTTCTCCAGTTAAGGAGCCACTGAATCAAAGCTCGTCGAAACTGGCGAAAAGGGCTCGTCAGAGACAACGTCAGCGTCGCGCCAGCCAAATGGCTGAGGTCTTTGAACAAATCGACGGGGTTCGTTACCATGTGGACCTAGAGTCGAGGAAGCATCAAGTGGTTCAATCACCTCAAAAACAAACCACTCACGTTTCTGCACAACTCATGATGGAAGAGTGGACTCTCGTCAAGAGAGCTCAAGCAAGAAGGAAAGAAAGAAATGGTGTCTAAGGAGTCACCAAAGAACCTCAAAGTATGGATCCCTAAATCCGAACTCATACAAAAGTTGAATCAGCACGACCCATACTTCAACTGCGGCAGTGTCCACTGTCGCGGCACGCCCTTCAACCACGGCAGTGTCAAGTATAGAGGAGAAGAAGATAGCAAATGAGATGTTGTCAAGTATAGAGGAGAAGAAGACAACAAATAATATCTAGGATACGCTAACAAAGCTATATGAGGCAAAATCCCTACACAACAAAATCTTCTTAAAAAGAAGACTTTACACTCTGAGGATAGTGGAATCTACATCAATAACAGATCATATCAACACCCTAAACACACTGTTTTCTAACTTATAATATTGGGGTATGCAATTGGTGTGAATGAACGTACAGAAACTTCTACTTCAAAGCCTGCATGACTCGTATGATCAGCTCATCGTTAACCTAACAAACAACATCCTCATGGACAATCTAGTCTTTAACAACATTGTAGGCGTTGCTTTGGAGGAAGAAAATCAGTGCAAGAATAAGGAAGACAGGCAGGTAAGTTCGTAATAAGTGGAGACCTTATCGGTGACGAGAGGAAGATCAACGGAATGTGTCTCCAGTAGGAGTCATACCCATGGTAGATAAAAATCAAGAAGTAAGAAGAATATCAAATACTATAATTATGGTAAAAGAGGGCACGTGAAATGAGAGTGTTGGCACAATAAGAAAAATGGTGATGAAAATTCTTCAGATCCATCTACATCTCAAGGATGCGTTGTCATCACATCACATTGTAGGCGTTAAAAATGCTGAAAGATATCCAAATACAGCTCAAAAGGAAGTCATCCAAAAAATCAAAGAAAAGACAGTCTTTATTATCTCACCGTGCGAGACAGCGTTTGCTGTCTCGCCGCGCGAGACAGCGTTTGCTGTCTCACCGCGCGAGACAGCGTTTGCTGTCTCTCCGCACGAGACAGCGTTTGCTGTCTCTCCGCGCGAGACAGCCACATCCATTAACTGTCAAAGAACATGGGGAACGTCGTGGGCGAGAATCACGTTGATAACTGCCAAAATAACGGAGTTGTAAAACGTGGGAAGGCAGTTACAACAAAAACTGCCAGACAGTTACTATTCCCGAGACAGTATTTACTGTCTCGCGGGTCGAGACAGCAAACACTGTCTCGCCCAGC
>NC_033803.1:26553178-26555101 GCF_001876935.1 Asparagus officinalis | reverse complement strand
TGTCTCAGCCTCCAAGACAGTAAACACTGTCTCGGAATCACTGTTCATCCAAGGGTAATAAATACCCCCGAAGGCCATTTTTGAAGAGGCTGATCAGAGAGCATCCACAGGCTGATTTCAGAGCAGAGAGGGTAGAGTACTCGAGCTTCTGTAACTCCTTGATATTCAGGCTTTGACTTGATTTCAAGAAGAACGACTATCTTACCTTGATAAGATATCGTTTCAAGTTCTCACTTCGATAAACGAAGTCAGAATCATAAACCCCTCACGATTCGATCAGAATCTGTGATTTGGTGGTCCACGGGCTAACGCACCCCCGGTACAGGCAAAGATCCCACAACAAGCAGTGTCCAAACAACGATCCTGCGTTTGTTTCCCAAGAGTTGTAATTTTCATTTTGTTGTGTAAAAGAAGTCTTATAAAAAGGCTATCTCTTTTTGAATTTATTGTAATCGACTGAAGATATAATGAATTCCATGACAAAACCAACTTTCATGAAATCATACTATTTCCTGGACAAATATCTTTGCATACATCTCCACTGTACAAGTCGTTTTCACAGCAAAATTTCACCGACTACATCAACGAATCAATTATCATCCAAAAGATTCATTTTCTTTCTTTGATCTTAGCATCCCTTTAATGAAATTCATAGATATATCTTCCCACTTTCACTCTGGAATGGGTAAAGGCTGTAGGGTTCTAGCTGGTCTCTGACGTACTGCCTTCACTTATTAGAAGGTAGAACATTTAGCTACATATTTCAAAATCTCCTTACGCACGCCGCTCCGTTAACACGTCCTTTCAACTCTTTGTACATTTTCGATGTGTCTAGATGTACGATATGCCTCATCCGATAAATCCTTCTTAAGTTGTGGATAACCCGACATCACTAGCCGACCTTCCATTTAGAAACCCCCGTCTGTTTCAATAGTTCATTTTGCTTAAATCTTTATAGAAGTTACCTTCTTTTGGATTTTTAATCTAAGAATCTCTTAACTGGGTACTGATCTTTCCATAACTCCAAGATGACTTCACTGATAAAGCTCCTAAGAAAATGTTGTTTCTGCTAATCTCCTGTCTAAAGCTAATCTGGCTGAGAGTTTAAAGTTCTCGATACAATAAACATTAAACATTTTAAAACTATAATCTCTCAACGACGCTTCCTTCTCAACGTGTCTACTACAACGCTCGTCTTTTCCTAATTAATACTAAATCGCAAACTCATAATCTTTAATAAACTGGACTCTTTGCCGGTGCCTCTGGTTATACTTCTTTTGGGATAAAGGTACTTCCAAACTCTAATAATCCGTGTATAGTTTCTTTGGTACTCCATAGGAATGATGTCTTTACTTCTTCAATGCGAAAACCACTACTGTCGGCTTTAAATCATGTGTGAGAAAATTTTGCTCATGAGTCCTCAATTGCCTTAAAATATAAGTCATTACTAAAAGGCCCTAGAGGGGGGGAGGGTTGAATAGGGTTTATGTACAAATAATATGCAATTAAAATATATTCCAACAAACCACACACAAATATGAAATGTAATGATAATAAAAGAGAGTAGGGATAGAGATAGTTAGCCAATTGATGACACGCGGTATGTTCATGAGGTTCAGTCTGCTGACCTACGTTCCCGCTCCCTACTCTCAAGGAGAAATCCACTACACACCCGGTTTGGAAGCCGGAACTTCTTCTACACAACGATCTCCACCGAGATCTGATAACCACACAATAGATCTCCACGAGATCAAGCTCATAACAGTAGTAAATCAAAGAAAAGCTCTCTCTTTACAGTAGCCCTATGGCAAGAGAGGAGATTGCAATTGAAGCTTGGGATGTGGGCTTTAAAATAGTAAAAGCAAATGAAAGTTGAAGCTCTTTGAAAACAATAAACTCAAACACAAGAGATTTGCAATGAAA
>NC_033803.1:26542672-26552178 GCF_001876935.1 Asparagus officinalis | reverse complement strand
GTCGATCTCGTCGCCTCGTTGGTTCGTCGGTTTATGCCGAACTGTGCTAAGGGACCTATAAGCAATTTTTTATGCCTACAGTGGTCGCCAGATTGTTCGTGGGGAAAATCGTTTTCATTGAAGTCATTGTTTTCTTGTGCAACAGTTTATTGGTTACAGAAGATCCGGTCTTTTTATAAGATCTGGTTACAACAAAATCAAAGAAAAAGAAAAAATTACAACTTTCCTTTTCTCGAACAAATCACAAGATCCTGTTTTGCGGTCTCTTGCTTGTGTGGGTTCTTTGCCTGCGCCGGGGTTAATCCATGGACCACCGCGCGATCTTGATCCGGTCGGATCTACACGGTATGATGGGTGCTATTTCACGAAGGAAATAACAGCTAGGGGGATTATTTCACCAAGGAAATAATAGCCCTAAGTAATCGAAATCGACCAAGCGAAATCGATACTCTTCTCGGGATCAAAAACCAAGTTTTGATCCGGAGGATGACCGTGTAGATCTCAGATCTGATCTCTCTCGAACTCCTGCCTTATTTAGCGTGGATGATCGCCAAGAACCAGATCTGAAAAGTCCGAGTCTTCAAAACTCCAAAGCTCCAACATTTTTTAGTCTTGAGCCTTTAATCCAGCAAAGTTTCCCCTCCAAAAATCCTCACCCCTAAAACAATGAGCCCTCATGTCTATTTATAGGCATCTGAAAGCGGATCTGGGTTCAGATCTGGGCCCAGATCCGGGCTGTGGCTCGGCCACCTGGTGGCTCGGCCACCTGGTGGCTCGGCCACCTGGTGGCTCGGCCACCTGGTGGCTCGGCCACCTGGTGGCTCGGCCACCTGGTGGCTCGGCCACCTGGTGGCTCGGCCACCTGGTGGCTCGGCCACCTGGTGGCTCGGCCACCTGGTGGCTCGGCCACCTGGTGGCTCGGCCACCTGGTGGCTCGGCCACCTGGTGGCTCGGCCACCTGGTGGCTCTTGATCTGGACTCTGATTTGGCAATCCGGATCCTGATTTGACAGTAAATCCGCTTCAGTGTTGTGGTCTAACGATCCAGCTTGGATATATCGCTCGATGGTCCGATGGTTTGTTGAATCACCATGCTGAGCTGTGTTAAGGGACCTATAAGCAGTTTTATACGCCTACATATACTAATAGGTTAACAACAAAAAGTATACATTATCGTATCAAATATCTGAAGCAAGCAGTGAGCTACTGCTTACCCATCTATGTTTCTAGATGAGGAGCTTCAGAGTTTACTACTTTTAAGGCTATTAACTTCACTAGTTGATCAACACAATGTACATGGCTAAATTATGTACACAGATAGATACTAAAAAAATTTAAAATTTGATTTTTACCTTAATGTAATAAGGCCAAGTGACAAAAAGATTTGATCTTTCCACTTCAACCTCAAGAATGCAGATGCAAGATCAAATCTTTCCACCTCCAACTGACTTCAATGTCCAGAATTTACCACATGCAACAGTAAAAAAAAGAGCTAAACAAAATCAAAAGAGTAGGATATAATTAGAAACTACCATCAATTTCAATCTCTTTCAATAACACAAGTTCCATTTTTCACAATGTACATACAAATTACAATAAACCACAAAGATCCTTAAAGTCAGAGGAACTCAAAAGCTTACAAAAATTTAAAACTAAAATGTTAAATTAGCATTGGGACCAAGCCTATAAACTCCTCTAAACTCTAACAAACCATAAAGCTGTCAGCCTTAAGCAAAACCCATATTAGCAAATGGGATTTCACCTTCGGCAACCTCCCCCTCCCCCTCTTAACTCCGGCAAATGGTGCAACCTCTGTCACCGACAACATCACCACACCATCCGCCCTGTCCTTCTTCAGGTTAGGGTTTTTGAGGTTTAAGAATCGTCTCTTAGAGTTATGGGGATCGATTATATTTGAGGAAATGAAATGAACGAGAAAGATATCGCTATTTGCGGGAAAATTTAAAGGAAATAATGAGAATTGAAAATTGTAAAATCTCTCCAACTGACTTAGACAAAGGCTATTACAATCCTTTTATCGGATTCCTGATTATAAAAAGAGAAAGATCAACGAAGATCCTTCCCTTTGTTTAATACTGGGTTCTTCTTGATGGTAATAGGATTTTGATTTTTATATCCCGTTGACGATCCGAATGCTTCGCTTCATGGAACTTCGTCTTTGCTTCTTGACTTAACGTCTTGGATGAACTTGCAAAGCAAATTTAGAACTCTGGACGATTTTAGAACTCTGCAAGAGAGTTAATTTTAGAAAGTGTTAGGTCTCATGTTATGAGACTACATCTTCTAATCTTGTTTTGATGATTACAAACAATTCCTAATAGTGTTTATCTAGTGTTTACGTTTTCTTATTAGATATTTTAGACAAACAATAAGTTAAAGGTTGGATGGATTGAGTCTATACGATCATATCAAATGGAGGTTGGCGGAATAGTGGAATGAAGCCATGCAATTCAAGTTAAAGATCCAAGTCAAGCTTCATCCACAACCAAGTCAAGCTATAATGAAGATCTATCAAGCTTGGGTAAATTACTTTAAGGTTTATATAATGTGTGTTAATTCTATAAGCTCAATATTATACACACACAATTTAATGGTTTATGTGTTTTATCCACAAAAGTTTTTGCAAACAAATAGATATATAATACTTATTTGTTTTCTATATAGATAAGTTGTTTTGATTTAGCTATATAGATATGAAGAAATATATATCTTCATTTTCACATTTATATGCTTCATATTCTATTGAATTTGCAAAATATTATGTTTATGGATTGAAGACTTAGTTACATTATTTTCATATCTTGTATAAGTCTCTAAATCCATCCTAAAGTGTTTCAAAGTTTTGTTTAAATCATTTTGGCAAAATCAAGTTTTTTAACATGTTCATACTTATGTGATTTTGCAAAATGATCAGATTTCACTTTTGGGAGATGCTTTTTAAAAAACAGTTTTTGTAAAATGCGTATTATTATGTCTACAATTATTTATCAAAGTTTCATAATTTTTAGAATTTGTTTACTATTTTTAAAGGCAGTTTGAAAATTAGGTTTCTACTTTAAACAGGCTGTATACTGTTATCAGTCGACTGATCAATTGACTGATGAAATTAGTCGATTGATCAGTCGATTGATGAAAGTGCCTGCAATTACCAAAAGTTTATATTTTGTTTTGGTCGACTGACCAGTCGACTGATGTGGTCATCAGTCAACTGATAAGATCGTCAGTCGACTGATGAGCTAAAAAATGCTTACAACGGTCAGCTCATCAGTCGACTAATGAAACCCGTCAGTCGACTGAAGGCTTGTAAACGGCTATATTTCTAGTTTTGTTTTTTTTATCTTTTTGTTGGGTTTCACTTAGGTTTTGAGCTTTGTTTCTTCATCCTATATATACATTATACCATTTCACTTCTGAACTAAGAAGAGAAGTTTTAAAACAAGTTTAAAAAGAGTTTTAGTTTTTCTTAAGTGTTTGTTTACAAAATTGGTTTTATGAAGATTGTTTTACAAGAAGAGGAGATCAATTTCAGTCTGGGTTTTTAAGCATCATATCCCTCTCTCTTATGATTAGAGAAGTGTTTCTAAAATCATATCTCTAGCTTGTTTATGCTTCAATTGTTATATTCATATTTGCTAGATTTAATTGAGTTTATATTTGATTTTTCTCATTGCTTGCACACACAACCATTAAGCTTAACTATTTTCACATATTGTGTAATTTGGGGTTGTGGTGAGTGTAATCTTAAGAGTGAGCTTATATTGAGTTCTCACCTATTGTAGATAACATTTTATTATAATTGAGCCTAATTGTGAGTTACACGTTGTATCATACTTGTACACCGAGAGGAGTGTATGGTGAGAGACGGGGTTGTCCAAGAGGAGTGGCGTCGCTAGTAATACCTAGAGGTAGGTCGTAATTCCGAGCACTTGAGGGAAACACGGGCTAGAGACCAACACTTAGAGGGTGTAGAGTATGATTGCAATTGTGTGTGTTGTAAAGTTTTCGGTGAACTAGAAAACCAAATTGTGAGGTGTAAACGTTGTTCGGGTGAGCGTAGAAAACCCGGTTGTGATAGTGGATTTTTCCCCGGGAGTGGAGAGCGGAGACGTAGGACGGAAGGTCCAAACTTCGTGATCATATTATTGTGTTTGGAGTGTTCTTTGTTTCCACTAGTTGTTTACACTATTGTTTCTTGTTTATTTTCTCTTGTGTTTATATTCTTGCATATATTGCATTGTATATCTATCTTGCAAGAATATTTTGTTAATATGTTTTAATTGGCATTAATATCCAATAAGATTAGCAATAACCATATTCACCACCTCTAGGGTACTTTCAGAAAGAAATTTTAATCCTTTTAGCCGAAATAAGCCAATGACTTTTCTCTCTAATGCAATAGCTGATTTCAAAGATAGCCAACTCAAAATGATCCAAAGGATCAACCTAAGATGATTAAAAAAGCCAACCCCTTTTTAGCTGTAAAACCAGCTATTTATAGGGTTCAAAGGATGTAACTGACCCCTTAATTTGCTCCATAATGTGGGCTTAACGACACCATTTCGAATTTAAGAAGCCGGTTTAAGAGGTTGAAAGTGGCCAAAGGAAATATAGAAGCAAAATCAAATTAAGTTAGAAAGGTTTTTAAACAAGGAAGTCAAAGTAGATCAAATCTACTTTGATATCATAGAGTATTGGAAAATAAATAGTGTAAGGTTCCCAATTTCTCTCAGATGGATCCTGATGTATTTGTCATTTCCTATCTCTATAGTGGCTTCAAAGTTTGCATTTAGTACAGATGGTCGAGCATTTGATCCTTTTAGGAGCTCATTCACTCCAATAATGGTACAAACCCTAGTACGCACTTTGGATTTGATATTGAAACATGTTGACTACGACTAGATCAAGAAAAAATTGTATCAAAAAAGAACGGGATGCTCTTGAGAAATTTGACATAGATATGTATACGTGTTTGTGTGTATATTTTAAATGACTTATAGGCTTTTTATTAATTTCTTATTTTTATTTGTCTTTTAGATTTGAATAAACTTGCAATTGCGCCAACAGTCACCAATATTTAAGGGCTTGAGTCATTGAAGAACAATGCATAGCTAAGAATTTAGCTTCTTAACATCACATAAATCTAATGAGCCAGTTCGGATACATTTTGTCATTGCATGTGCAATGGTCGAACGAGGAGACTTATTGCTAACTATTGATGGTGACATCTTAAAGATAGAATCGTGATTTAAAATTTGTCTTTAGTTCTTGTTTAAATACTATAAAGTTGATATTGGGCATGAACTAAATATTTTTCTCATTCTCTGGTTATCACCAAAATATTATTCTGGAGCATCTTTTGTCAATTTTAAGCCTTGTCATTTTTTTGGTGCTATTTTTCATGAATGGATTGCTCATTGTCTAGATAACTTGAAACTTATGATGCCTAAAGTATATTAGATTACTCAAGCTATTAAATCCCTCAAGATTCTCACATATAAGTACTCAATTTTTTTTTTAATATTCTATATTGAGCACATATTACTATTTTTAAGTCTAACATACATACGTGGGGACAACCGGACAATTAAGAGAAGAATTTAGAATTTTAAGCCTTCTGGTAAAGAACACACCTGCAATAGATAACCATGTACATATACACATTTATTTTATGACGGTACGGATTTCATTTGCATGTTCATTGTTTTTAGATATGTTAGAGAGCGTTTCGTAACCGTCACGTTTTTATCGTTTCTACTTTTTTTTCCAACAAAAATAAAGAAACGCGTTTGGCAACCGGGACATTTTTTTGACTTGTCCCTTTATAAAATCTAAAAATTAAACACTTTTCTCAAAACACCAAAAATGTGTTCTGAGAATCTGTTTTTCATCTAAGCCCGCCGTCGCCGTCGCCCGTCACTGCTGGACCCGCGCTACCCGCCAGCCGCTGGCGACCACGCCCGTACTGGGCTGCCGCCTTTACGGCCTCATGGCCACCCGCGGACCCGCCGCCGCCCTCGTCCGGCCGCGGCCGCGCGCCGCGGCCGCTAGCCTGCTCCTGCGGCCCGGCCGCGGGCCGCCTGCCTGCCTCCTCGGCGAGCGCGCCGCCACCCGATAGCCAGCCGGCAGCCACCTCACCCCCGCCGCCGCCACATCGCCTCGGCCACCCCTGACCACGCGCCCGCCGCCCGTTGGCCCGTCCACCGGCACCCCCGGCCACCGCCGTTCACCCGTCGCGCCCGCTGCCGCCCGCCCGCACAGCCAGCCGTCAAGCCACCCTCTTAGCCGCGCGCCGCGTCTTGCCGGCCACCTGCCGCGCCGCCACCCCGCCCACCCGTTAACAGGCACCCTGACCCTTACGCACACCGCCCACGCGCCGCCACCGCCGCCGCCCGACGACCACGCACCGCTGCGCTGCCGCCGCCCGCCTTCCGCCACTCGCCGCTACCGCCTGGCGTAGCCGACGATCGTCGTTCGCCTGCCGCTCGTCGGCGGCCGTCGGCGCGAAACCAGCCACTCCGACCGCCGCCGCCCGCCCACTGCCGTTATATAAATGGTCAAACTAGTTTGACCAAAATAGTGTTTTCAAAACATATTTGAAAAAGAAACACCATGGCATGATGTTTTTTACAAAAAAAAACACATTGATTACTGATGCGGCATAATTATGTACCAAAATTACAAGTGCACAATTGATCAAGTTATAGTATAAAAAGTTATCGATCCCACGAGGAAAGTGATTTTAAGAGATTATTAGAATAGGTTCTTATATTGTGTGCGTGACAAAAATAGGATTAAAGAATAAGTGTGATTGTGGAGAGAGATATGATGAGTGGTTGTTTTGATTTATGTGCAAGTAACAATAAATTAATTTTTTAGAGAAAGAAATAAGAATCAAAGAATAAATAAAATCACAAGGCAAGAAAGAAGAATGAATAAAATCAAGAAATAAAACCAAGAATGAAAAGAAAGTTTAAGAAAGTCAAGATGGAGGATTCAAAAGAGGTAAGAAATCTAGAATATAATCCACTAGCTAATTTTAATTACAAAGTACAAACTATTCTCTTTTTATCATAATTCAACTTAGATTTATTAAGCATAGGCTATCAAACCATTTAAGGAAAGTATAACCTATCAAATTATCATCTAAGTCAAAATTACTATTCATGATAAGAACAACAATAAGATAATAATCCTAGAATTCATAAGCATAACCTATCAAACCATTTAAGATAAGCATAGATTATCAAATTCTTCTTCTACCAATTAGTTTTCTAGTTGATTATCCTAAAAATAAATATTTTAAGTGCAAGAGAATAATTGATACAATATAAAGGAAATTAGACTAGTTTCATACAATTCTAAGATTCCTACAAGAACTAATTTCACATCTTAAGAAATAAAAGCAAGAAGAAAAAGAACTAATTACAAAAATAAAAAGAAAAGAAAAATCTAAACTATGAACAAGAAATAAATCTAATTACAAAGAAAATAAAAATCTAAACTACAAAATAAATTGCAGAAATTAAATGCAAGAAAAATAAATCTACTCTAAAAATTAAAGTGCAAAAAGAAATAAAAAAACAAGAAATTTAGCCTTAGATTCGTAACTAACTGCCTAGCTAACTGCCTAGTGTATCGATACAGGCATCGATACAGGCATCGATGCAAGCATCGATACAGGCATCGATGCAGGCATCGATGCCCCCATCGATGCAGGCATCGATGCCTACCTTCTTCTGGTTGCTGTCCGCAGAACTCTTGTATTTGGCTTTTGGGCTTGTGTCTTGGGCTTTGGCTTGGACTTTTGGGCTTGGCATTTTCTCTTGATTTTCCATTGGACTTATTTCTTAAATATTTGAAAGAATTCCTTTGGCTTCATGAGATTCATTTCTTCATTAAATCAAGGGTTTTTTTGTTGAGAGATGAGAGTTTGACTCTTATTCTTCATTAACCTGCAATTAAAGATAAAAGTAATTATTAGTGGTATATTTATTCATATAAAATAGATAATAAGGGTATAAAATTATAATAAAATGTGATTATCAAATACTCCCACACCTAAACTTTTGCTAGTCCTCTAGCAAAGAAAATAAAAAGAAATTTCTAACTCACTTTCGCAAGAATCGCGGTTGTATTTAGCACATACAACAAGCCTTTAAACCCCTAGGTTACCCTAGTGGACGAGTTGTAGTGTCGTGAGGGGTTGAAGTGAATATACCCATAAAATTCGGTCAATCTTGCCAAGTTAAAAAAGTCAGTAAATAACTAATTTTCCTTGATATATTTAGACATTCTAATTGAAGCTAGTTAATAATCAAGAAAACGTTTTTATATATAACTCCAATGTAAATTCCTTTAAAATCTTTTTCATTATAGAAATACAAAACCAAGTCAAATCTTAGAGATTTAATTTAAAAGATTTGAAAAGAACATGCTAACTCTTTGTTTTAAATAACTTTCAAGTCTTTTGATCAAAAATTGTTTTTCAAGACCATATATACAAAACAACAATATATATAAAAAATGGTTAGTGTTAAAGATATATATGTATAAAAATTTTTTTCTCACTCTTTAATTCTTGGTGATTGTTTTCTATTTTAACGGGCTTTCTAAGTGACCATTTAACGAGTTTTGGGCCAATGAATCCCAACCCAAATGGGTTAAGTATAAAAATACTCCTTGGGCTTAATTACTCAGTTAACTTAGGCTTTATAAGATAGAATCACCTTGAATCAAAGAGTTTTTTTTTGTGCCCATTTTTCTCACTCTTCTTTTATAAGGTTAGTTTATATATATATATATATATATATATATATATATATATATATATATATATATATATATATATATATATATATATATATATATATATATATATATATATATATATATATATATATATATATATATATATATATATATATATATATATATATATATATATATATATATATATATATATATATATATATATATATAGTAAAACTCCTATCCACTTAAGTGGATAGGAGGCCTTGTCCACCAAACTTTTTATCCACTCATCTTGTCTCAAGATTTGTGCCATCAAAAGATGCACAAATCTTAAAAGATTCTTCATATCTATCACGGATCCTAATGCAATATCAACGGTTAAAAAAGTTGGTGGATGACTTATTCCTATCCACTTAAGTTGACATAAGCTTTTACCTATAGAGTAAAACTCCTATTCACTTAAGTGGATAGGAGGCCTTGTCCACCAAGCTTTTTATCCACTCATCTTGTCTCAAGATTTGTGCCATCAAAAGATGCACAAATCTTAAAAGATTCTTCATATCTATCACGGATCCTAATGCAATATCAACGGTTAAAAAAGTTAGTGGATGACTTATTCCTATCCACTTAAGTTGACATACTGTAACGCCCCACCCCGGAATCCCGGAGCCGGTACGCTATTAGATCTGATGGACTGACCTCACAAACCACCACATGTCTTTTCAGCACGTTTTG
>NC_033803.1:26511392-26541314 GCF_001876935.1 Asparagus officinalis | reverse complement strand
CTGCTATACGTGAGAGCCATGGATCATTCTCTTGGAGCTTTATTAGCCCAGAACAATGACCAAGGACAAGAACAAGCAATCTATTACCTAAGTAGGACCATGATGGGATTCAAACACTGGTATAATCTAGTAGAAAAAGAATATCTCGCCTTTGTAGGCGTTTAAATATGCCTATAGATGTCTGCATACAGCTCGAGATGAAGAGAAGACGATGAACATCATCATCCGAGTCAAGAAGGATTATCCGAGTGACCCGTGCTTGTCGATCAGCTCCAAGTGATCATGCGTATCAGTCAGCTCCAAGTGACTGCTACGCACGTCAGTCAGCTTGCGCACGTTAGTCAACACGCGTACGTCAATCAACACGCACATGTTAGTCAGCTCGCGCACGTCAGTCAACACACACACATCATTCAACACGCGCATGTTAGTCAGCTCACGCACGTCAGTCAATACGCGCACATCAATCAACACGCGCACGTCAGTTAGCTCGCACACGTCAATCAACACACGCACGTCAATCAACTTTAAGTGATCGAACACGCTCTTCAATCATCTTGTGTTTATCAATCAGTGAAGCGTACAAGTTAAATAGATGACCAAATACATAAAACAAAAAAAGACGAAACGAATGCCCAAGTGCCGAACTGACCCGCGTGACGATAGGTCAGCACGAGCCAACCCGTGCTAGCGTGGGTCAGCTCACGCTGAACCACACTTACGATGGTCAGTCGGAGCTGACCCGTGCCTACGCGGGTCAGCCCGCGCTGACCTGCGCCCCCCGCGAGTCAGCAGGGCGTATCACGCAGTTTCGACCTCCAAACATGTTTTCGACGATTTTAAGCGATTTTCACGGGCTTTATTTGTTCCAGGGGTTCCTAACTGACTTGATATCATCCACAAACATGGTTTGACCATTGTTAACCGAAGATAACACCAAATCCATCGTTCTTATCCAAAAACCCCCTATCCGAAGCCTATAAATACATGCCTAGGGGCTCATTTCACGGGGCGGACATCAAGAGAGCAAAACGCTGCCGACTTGGAGAGTGGAGCTGATGAGGTATAATTATGTACCAAAATTGCAAGTGCACAATTGATCAAGTTATAGTATAAAAAGTTATCGATCCCACGAGGAAGGTGATTTTAAGAGATTATTAGAATATGTTCTTATATTGTGTGCGTGACAAAAATAGGATTAAAGAATAAGTGTGATTGTGGAGAGAGATATGATGAGTGGTTGTTTTGATTTATGTGCAAGTAACAATAAATTGAATTTTTATAGAAAGAAATAAGAATCAAAGAATAAATGAAATCACAAGGCAAGAAAGAAGAATGAATAAAATCAAGAAATAAAACCAAGAATGAAAAGAAAGTTTAAGAAAGTCAAGATGGAGGATTCAAAAGAGGTAAGAAATCTAGAATATAATCCACTAGCTAATTTTAATTATAAAGTACAAACTATTCTCTTTTTATCATAATTCAACTTAGATTTATTAAGCATAGACTATCAAACCATTTAAGGAAAGTATAACCTATCAAATTATCATCTAAGTCAAAATTACTATTTATGATAAGAACAACAATAAGATAATAATCCTAGAATTCATAAGCATAACCTATCAAACCATTTAAGATAAGTATAGATTATCAAATTCTTCTTCTACCAATTAGTTCTCTAGTTGATTATCCTAAACATGAACATTTTAAGTGAAAGTGAATAATTCATACAATATAAAGGAAATTAGACTAGTTTTATGCAATTCTAAGATTCCTACAAGAATTAATTTCATATCTTAAGAAATAAAAACAAGAAGAAAAAGAACTAATTACAAAAATAAAAAGAAAAAAATCTAAACTATGACCAATAAATAAATCTAACTACAAAGAATAAAATCTAAACTACAAAATAAATTACAGAAATTAAATGCAAGAAAATAAATCTACTCTACAAATTAAAGCGCAAAAAGAAATAAAAAAGACAAGAAAATAAATCTACACTACAAGCATGAATGTAAATCTAACTAAAAAGCAATAATAAAGAAATTACAAAAAAAAATAAAAGAGGAAAATAAAAGAAATGCAAACCTTCAAATTGCTCTTCATCTCCATCCTCATCATTCAACAAAGAGGAGAAAAGAAAATTTAAAGAGGAGAAAAATTATTATTATTAATTGCAACAAAAGTTATAATTTTTGGAAAGCCTTCTCAATTAAGAGTAGCCCTCCTCTCCAAATGGAGTTACAAAATTTTTCACACCTCTAACCCCTCACTCTCTACCCCTATTTATAGTAAATATTAGTGAATGAGAGCCATTGGATTAAAATCTTATCCAAAACAATAAATTTCAGCCTTAGATTCGTAACTAACTGCCCAGTGTATCGATACAGGCATCGATACAGGCATCGATATAGGCATCGATGCAGGCATCGATGCCCCCATCGATGCAAGCATCGATGCCTACCTTCTTCTGGTTGCTGTCCGCAGAACTCTTGTATTTGGCTTTTGGGCTTGTGTCTTGGGCTTTGGCTTGGACTTTTGGGCTTGGCATTTTCTCTTGATTTTCCATTGGACTTATTTCTTAAATATTTGAAAGAATTCCTTTGGCTTCATGAGCTTCATTTCTTCATTAAATCAAGGGCTTTTTATTGAGAGATGAGAGTTTGGCTCTTATTCTTCATTAACCTGCAATTAAAGATAAAAGTAATTATTAGTGGTATATTTATTCATATAAAATAGATAATGAGGGTTTAAAATTATAATAAAATGTGATTATCAATTACCAAACACACCCTTAATGTTTCAGGGGACTCATTCTCTGTTGTTGGAAATTTAGCAATGGCACAAAAATCGCTTACATATGAATCATCTTCTTGTTGCTCTTGGTTGAATTTTCGTGTTGCTCAACAAGTTTCATATATACTCTCATCTGTGTTAATCTTGCATATTGATGTCTTTTCTACGTATCTCTATTCTAGTACCTATGTAGGCTATAAACAAAGCAATAACATAAATTAGCAGTCAATAATTCCCTAAATATTTGCATTTTGTTTACTCAATAGTTGCATGTGTCTGTACATGCACACAGATCAAAGCCGGCCCAAGGGGTAGGCGGGCAAGGCCATTGCCTGGGGCCCCCAAAAAACAGGGGCCCCAAAAAATAGGGGGGGATCAATTAGATGGTTAAGTCAACGTAAAAGTTGGTCGGCCATCAAAATCCTGTTGGCCTTCTTGTTTTGATGATGTTTAACAAACAATTTACCACTAATATTGTTTGTCTAGTATTTGTGTTTTCTTATTTATTATAGACAAATAACGTAGTTGGAGAATGGATGGAATAAAGCTTCATGATCATATCAAGAGGAGGTTGGCGGAATTGTGGAGTGAAGCATCGTACAATTCAAGTTCAAGATCCAAGTTTAGCTTCATCCGCACGTGTACCAAGTTGAGCTCATTGAAGATCACGATCAAGCTTGGGTAATTTAGTTTAGGATTTATATTATGTGTGTTAAGTACGTTAAGCTCAATTATCTATACACACACATTTATTGGTTTCTTTGTATATATATAGTTATATATATACACACACAAGTTTTGGTTTCTATATATATATAGTTTTAAATATATGCATACATAAGTTTTGTTTTCTATGTATACATATAGTTATATATATACATGTATGGTTTTGGGCTTTCATGTTTATAATATGAAATCATATATTTCATATTTACTATTGTGTTTTTGAAAACATTGCATAGAATATACAATTTTGTGAAAATATTGTATTCATTGTTTTTAGACTTCAATATCAGTTTATACATGTTTTACTAAGTCTATAAAAATATTTCACAAAGTTTCAAAAGTTGGTTTATGACAAAACATCAAAATTCAAGTATATCATATTTTCATGTTTTGGACTATTTTGTAAAATGATGATATTTTTCTTTTGGGAGGTCCTTTCTGATAACCAGTTACTGTAGCACATTTATTATCATGTCTACAATCATTCCCCAAAGTTTTATATTTTTTGGAATTTATTTGATATTTTTAAACAGTGTTTTAAAATCAGCAAAACAGTTTTTGTTTGTATCAGAATGCGGTCGACCGCACCGGTCGACCGGATCTGTGTTCTCGTGCTCACTGGGCGACAGAGAGTCTGTCGGTCGACCAGTACCGACGATGGTCCAGTTTGTTTTCTTCGTGTTTTTGCTCTCATCGGTCGACCGACGAAATTTCCGGTCGACCGACAATAGATCCGTTAGACACTAACGGCTATTTTTTTGAGCTGTCTTCTGGGGACTATTTTGTCATTTTGTTTGGGGTTTTTTTGTTGAGATCTTGAGTGAGTATAAATACCCAATTGCTGATCTCTTTTCAGGTTATCTAAGAATGTTTTAAAGAAGTTTTTAAACAAGGATTTTAAAAAGAGTTTAAGCTTGTTTAAGCTTGTTTAAGGGTTTAGTTTAAAGCAAGTTTAGCTTTCACAAGTGGAGGAGATTATCTTCTTGTTTGGGTCTCAAATCTCCATCTCTCCATCTTGTTGTTTGGGCCTCAAATCTCCATCTCTCCATCTTGATCTAGAGAAGTTTTCCTAAACTCAACTCTAGCTTTTATTTATAATTATTTGTTAATTATCATTTCTATTAAAGCTAGTTTTATATTGAGTTTAGATTTGATTTTATATCTCATTGTTACACACACTCACTTGAGCTTATTGTATTTGCATACATAGTATATTAGGGTTGTGAGAGATTGTAACATTGAGTTGTGCTTAATTGAGTTCTCACCTATTGTAGAGAACAAATTTATATTTGTTACATTGTGAGTGTTGTTAGGTTTTTGGTGAGCTAGAAACCGAGTGTGTTGTGAAGTTTTCGGTGAACTAGAAAACCGAATGTGAGGAGTGAACGTTGATCGGTGAGGAAAACCCGGTTGTGATAGTGGATTTCTCCCCGGGAGTGGGGAGCGGAGACGTAGGACGGAAGGTCCGAACTCCGTGATCATATTGCTTGTTTGAGTTTGTCTTTGGCGTAGTTGCTTTTGTATTTATCTTATATCGCCAATTGTGCATTACTCATCCTTTTTATGATCCACTATCTAGTTTATATTGTTTACCCTTGTGTTAGTTTATATATCCTTGCACATAGTGTATATTGCTTATTCTTGCTTATAACTATTGTATATCTATCTTGCAAGAATATAACTTGTTAATTAGTTTTTAATTGGCATTTAATCGGATTAGATTAGCATAAGACCCTAATCACCCCCCCTCTAGGGTCTAACAATTGGTATCAGAGCTTGGTGCTCTTTGATTTAAGGTCTAATCGCCTTGAGTTAAAGATCCAAGTTATATTTTTGTGCTAATCTTGTTTTGATTGCATTTGTATCTTGCTTGCATATTTTTTACAAATCATGGATATGAATGATGCATCTTGTTTAGGCTATGATTCTAGTATTGCTCCTAAATTCAATGCTTTCCCTTATGCTCAATGGTGTTTTAGATTCAAAATATTTGTTCAATCTAAAAATATCGATTTATGGGAAATCATTGATTGTGCTTATATTGTGCCCACGTTGGAGAAATCCAAGTGGAGCAAACATGATAAAAAGATGTTTATTATGAACAAGCTTATGTTAGAATTTTTATTAAATGCATTTGATTCATTTATGTCTAACAAGCTTGATTCTTTTGATAGTGCTTATAAAGTTTAGAAATTTATAGAAGCACATCAAGGGGACTTGGAGGCGATCCAACAAGCTTTGGAGAATCTAACTTCAAGTTCATACGGAGCAACATGCACACGGCCACTAGGCGATAGCCCTAGTGAGGTTTGCGAGTTCGAACCCGATAATGATTTATCTAGTGATGAACTTGCGTGTGCTAGTGAAAAATTATTGCATGCCTATAACAAATTGCAAAATGATTTTAATGATTTAAAAAGCAAGCATGATGTTTTAAAATCCGATCATGAGAAGCTAGTGTCCAAATTTGATGTCATTGAAAATAAAGTAATGATATGTTAAAATTGGAAAATGAGAAATTATCATCATCCATTTCTAGCTTATCTCATGCTAAGATTGATGCCATGTTAGAAGTAGAGAACATAAAAAATAATACAGCTTCTTTTATAAATAACTATTTATGTTCTACTTCTAAAAATGCATATGTGCCTAAAAATAAAGATTTGAATCTTATGAAAAATAGTATTTCATCTTTAGATTCAACTTTAAAAATATGCATTAATAATCATAAGAAACTTATAGACAAGTGTGCTAAATCTAGTGCTACAAAATCATCCACACACTATGCACATTTGTATAGCAAAGTTTACAAGTGCTCCAATTGCGGTCGTAAAGGCCACCTTGCTAAATTTTGCTATGATGCACACAAACCTAAGATTGTTAATACTCTACGTGCATCTCATAAGGCTTCTTCTTCATCACATGTACACACACATGCACCAATTGTTCATCATAAGCATGGTAATGTGTATCATCGTGATTTTTGTGGTAGAGTTGGTCACTTAGCTAAGTTTTGTTTTGATTTGCGAAAAGTTTCTAAATCGCAAAATATTTCAAGTAGACCAACATTATTTCAAAATGTTTCTCATTTGCAAAATAATCTTAAAAGACCATCTTTATTTGCAAATGTTCCACGTGCACCTTTTAATGGTCAACATAAGCAAATGCTTCCTTTCCATTGTACATATTGCAATCGGAAGGGTCATTTGAGTGATTATTGCTATGACCGATCCCGTGCACCACATGCGCCTAAAAGGGTTCATAACCCTAGGGCCTTGAGCTTAAATGATAGGGGTCATGTCCCTAAATCTTTTGGTACCAAGAGTTCTTGGGTACCAAAACAATTTTGAATTTTAAACCAAGAATTTTAATGTTTTTATCTTTTCTTTGTCTTGGTTTTGAAAACTATACTTTAAAATCTTTTTGTTATGAAAACAATTTCTCTTGTATAAAATCTTTCGTTTTCATGATTATTATTATTTTTTTTGATGAGAGGACTATGTTTATATAACCCTCCGGAGTTATTGGGTATTTATTCCCAAACATTGTTTACCGGGTGCCAAAAATGTTTATATGGGTTGATACTAGCTCAAGAGCTAGATATAATTACCTCTCTTGATTTTTGAATCAATAATGATTTGATTTTGCATTTTTGGATTTAAACTTTGATTTATGATTTCTTTTGGTTGATTTGTTTTCATTTGAAAACTTTTTACATGATTCTCATGTTCCTCTTCTTTTGATTTCATAAATCTATTCTTTTATATGGTTTTTTGTGTGTTAATGAGACATTATTTTCATATTGACATATTTATATGTGTTCTCATTATCTTCATGTATGTGAGTAAATTTTTAGCATATTCATGTATGCTTGCTCACATATTTGCTATGATCTTTTATTGCTTATATTTCATATGGCTTTTTGATAGGGGGAGCTATTCCCTATATTTACTTTGTACTCACCCATGCTCATTGATAGGGGGAGCTTTCGCTCTCTTAATTCCTTTGTCTCCTTTTTGATGTTGTCAAAGGGGGAGAAATATTGTGAGTATATTCTTTCTTGTTTATATGCATGTGAATTATAATTTATATATTCATTTCCTTTCATGTATATATCCTTTTTGTAAATTATTTGTCATCATCAATGATGTTTAACAAACAATTTACCACTAATGTTGTTTGTCTAGTATTTGTGTTTTCTTATTTATTATAGACAAACAACGTAGTTGGAGGATGGATGGAATAAAGCTTCATGATCATATCAAGAGGAGGTTGGCGGAATTGTGGAGTGAAGCATCGTACAATTCAAGTTCAAGATCCAAGTTTAGCTTCATCCGCACGTGTACCAAGTTGAGCTCATTGAAGATCATGATCAAGCTTGGGTAATTTAGTTTAGGATTTATATTATGTGTGTTAAGTACGTTAAGCTCAATTATCTATACACACACATTTATTGGTTTCTTTGTATATATATAGTTATATATATATACACATGTTTTGGTTTCTATATATATATAGTTTTATATATATACATACATAAGTTTTGTTTTCTATGTATACATATAGTTATATATATACATGTATGGTTTTGGGCTTTCATGTTTATAATATGAAATCATATATTTCATATTTACTATTGTGTTTTTGAAAACATTGCATAAAATATGCAATTTTGTGAAAATATTGTTTCATTAGTTTATAGACTTCAATATCAGTTTATACATGTTTTACTAAGTCTATAAAAATATTTCACAAAGTTTCAAAAGTTGGTTTATGACAAAACATCAAAATTCAAGTATATCATATTTTCATGTTTTGGACTATTTTGTAAAATGATGATATTTTTCTTTTGGGCGGTCCTTTCTGATAACCAGTCACTGTAGCACATTTTTACATACCAGTCACTGTAAAATGATGATATTTTGTAAAATGATGATATTTTCACGTTTATTATCATGTCTACAATCATTCCCCAAAGTTTTACATTTTTTGGAATTTATTTGATATTTTTAAACAGTGTTTTAAAATCAGCAAAACAGTTTTTGTTTGTATCAGAATGCGGTCGACCGCACCGGTCGACCGGATCTGTGTTCTCGTGCTCACTGGGCGACAGAGAGTCTGTCGGTCGACCGGTCCGGTCGACCGAAAGCTCCATCGGTCGACCGCACCGGTCGACCGACGATGGTCCAGTTTGTTTTCTTCGTGTTTTTGCTCTCATCGGTCGCCCGACGAAATTTCCGGTCGACCGACAATAGATCCGTTAGACACTAACGACTATTTTTCTGAGCTGTCTTCTGGGGACTGTTTTGTCATTTTGTTTGGGGTTTTTTTGTTGAGATCTTGAGTGGGTATAAATACCCAATTGCTGATCTCTTTTCAGGTTATCTAAGAATGTTTTAAAGAAGTTTTTAAACAAGGGTTTTAAAAAGAGTTTAAGCTTGCTTAAGCTTGTTTAAGGGTTTAGTTTAAAGCAAGTTTAGCTTTCACAAGTGGAGGAGATTATCTTCTTGTTTGGGCCTCAAATCTCCATCTCTCCATCTTGATCTAGAGAAGTTTTCCTAAACTCAACTCTACCTTTTATTTATAATTATTTGTTAATTATCATTTTTATTAAAGCTAGTTTTATATTGAGTTTAGATTTGATTTTATATCTCATTGTTACACACACCCACTTGAGCTTATTGTATTTGCATACATAGTATATTAGGGTTGTGAGAGATTGTAACATTGAGTTGTGCTTAATTGAGTTATCACCTATTGTAGAGAACAAATTTATATTTGTTACATTGTGAGTGTTGTTAGGTTTTCGGTGAGCTAGAAACCGAGTGTGTTGTGAAGTTTTCAGTGAACTAGAAAACCGAGTGTGAGGAGTGAACGTTGTTCGGTGAGCGTTGAAAACCGACATAGTGTGGTTGTAAACGTTATTCGGGTGAGCGTAGAAAACCCGGTTGTGATAGTGAATTTCTCCCCGGGAGTGGGGAACGGAGACGTAGGACGGAAGGTCCGAACTCCGTGATCATATTGCTTGTTTGAGTTTGTCTTTGGCGTAGTTGCTTTTGTATTTATCTTATATCGCCAATTGTGCATTACTCATCCTTTTTATGATCCACTATCTAGTTTATATTGTTTACCCTTGTGTTAGTTTATATATCCTTGCATATATCTCATAGTATATCTCTTTGCTACGATATTTACCTTTGTTCATATTGCTTATTCTTGCTTGTAACATATTGTATATCTATCTTGTAAGAATATATTTTGCTATATATCTCTTTGCTAGGATATATCATATTATATATTGTTTATCCTAGCTCATATATATTATTGCATTTCATACTTGCTAGGATAACTTGTTAATTAGTTTTAATTGGCATTTAATCGGATTAGATTAGCATAAGACCCTAATCACCCCCCCTCTAGGGTCTAACAAATCCATCTACTAACAAATATTCCCCTTGACTTAAACCTCGGTCCTGGGGGGATATGATGACATGTAAAAGTGGGAAGGCTGCTAGTGGGCTCTTCCTTCTTTTAATAACTTAAGCCTTACTCTCGGTCTACATCTCTTCCTAATTCCTATTCATTAAAAATCATTTTAGTTAGAAACTTTTATTATTATATTATACTATGAACTAACAATGTATAATAATACAGCAGAGCTAATTATGCCAGGCATCTGTCAGCTCATATCAAATTCATGTGTGTTCCTATATGCACATATACAAACGTTAAGACTTTGCTAATTTGGGGACACAACTAGCTTAGTTGTACCTGTGCTTACGAGAGCGTACATGTTGTGTGACTCTTGTCTTGACGATTAGTTTTCGATGTAAAACGTCATTGCAGATGAGTTTATGGAGCCGTCGGACCGAGAGTGTTAGGGTGTGATTTGTAGGCCTTTGGCCAGGGCGGGTAGCTTAGGAGCACTACATTGTGTTGGATTATTAGGGTTAGTTATAGCATCCCTTAGTATGTAGGCAGTCTTAAAGTTAATTGGGTGCAACACTTTATTTAAAAAAAAATCTTGAATATAAGAGGGCCCCTTTAGAATTTTTGTTCAAGTTTTTGCCTAGGGCCCCCCAATGCTCAGGACCGGTCCTGACACAGATTATATGGAACTTGCAAGCATTACAAAAATCATGCTCTTTAAAGAACACTTTTTTCACATAGATCGATTCACCTGAGTGTTTGTTATAGGATGAGCCATGCTCTTTCTTTATTAATCAATAATTCAAAATTAATAAACTTCATTCTTAGTTGACAAATTGTATGCTATTTTAAAACTGAATTATATCATTTGTTTTCAAGTCAAAACTGAGCAAACTGAACCGAACAGACATGGGTAGGTTTGTTTTGGTTCTAAATCTCAGATAGTTCGGTTCAGTTTAGCAAAATTTAGCTACAAACTGAACCGACTGACTGCGTGCACATCCCTAACAAAGATACACACACATTGCTATTTTCATAATTCAAGTTAGGGTTTTTCTATCACATGCATTATCTACGTGCAAGATGGCTAGTAGCTACACAAAAGAGTTAGCAATTGTAGTGAAAATTGGATGATTAGTTGACATTTTCTGTTGTGCACGGCGCGTAAGCGGTCGAATCACACAATCCAAACAAGAGAGATCACAACCAAATAAACAAGCACAATCACCAAATAACATAAGAGATTTACGTGGTTCGGCAAATTGCCTACGTCCACGGGGCAAGAAAGGGGATGTGGTTTTTACTAATAGATAAAGAGTACAAACTGAGATTACAAAATCACTCGAAGGAACAAACTAATCTCACCAACAAGCTCTTAATCTCTCCAAACAAAACCCTAAACAAATAGCTTAGAAAATACCTCTTTTCTGTGCTCCAAATATTCCCAATTTGCTTCTCCAAATTCTCTCTTCCAATTGTTTCATATATATAGAAATCCTAAAATCATAAACATACTAGGAATTCTAAACCAATAGCCAAATCAAATTAGGAATCCTAATAACCTATTACAAAAATATATTAGGAATCCTAATAACCTCATGTTACCAAAATAGATTAGGAATCCGCTATCCAACAATTCTCCACCTCGGTGAAGTTTTTCCAAAACCGAGCCGATACCAATACCAACCAAACGTCTCACTTATTGCGTCCAGTATGAAGTGAAACAAATCCACGATAACGGACTCAATCCACAACAAGTCGAGAACCCAAATGAGAATGCGAACAAACTCCAAATGTCAGTATCAACTCACCAAACCGGCTGCATCATAAATGACTGCCTACGTATCCTCTTGCCCAAGGAATCAAGTCTTTACGTAGTTCACCCAAACGGCCTCCAAAGGCCTCAATCCACTAGAAGAGTTCGCAACCCTTCTCCAATATCACGATCAAGTCTACGACTGATAGCACCTCCAATGGTCCCAAACTGAAATAATCCAAACATCTCTACCTGAGATGAACCAATGGCCATATTCAGACTACATCTATCAGCTGCACTCGAATCAATCAACCTATCATCTGTATCCAAATCAACACGATTCTCAATCTGTGTCACATTAGCTGGAATCCCAAATGATACAGTATGATCTGGAGTCTCCACCCAATGTGGAGTAGCATCACTCTCCACCCGTTGTGATGTCCTAAAGATCTGATCACCACTCTCCACCTGCCGAGAGTCAAACGTGACATACCTGCTCAGAATAAAGTTAGAAGCCAATACCTGATAATCAAACACGCATCTGAATCCCAAATGTGCTATCGGATCAAATCTCACATCCACGATGTGACTAAGTACTGGGTAGCCAAACATCCGACGCAACCCAAAATCTGAAGCAGCTCCATCAGATCCCATATCTCTACATGCATCAGTCATCAACCTATACATGAGACGGCCTAAACATGTCGTAGCCCGCACACCAATGCCAATGCTCGACATCAAATGCCTATCCTCCTCCAGAAAGGAACAGATCCCTAAATCTGCCATCTCATCACGTCACCTCAAAGTTTCCACACCAATGAAGTATCTTCTATTGCCGTGAGCTTGGCACAATCGCAAGAAAGAACCCCTACCATAATCAGAACGTCGGGTTACCTTTCTACTAACACACTTCCTCCATCTGTTGCTGGCTTCTAGGACTTCACACCAACAGGACTTGGTTGTAACCCACTAATGCCTAGAGCAATCCCCAACTGCGGAAACAACATACCTATTGCCTCCCACATACCTATTGCTTCCTAATGATGCTCTCTTGGAAGGTCCCCGAATGCTTGAATGAACACCCCTCAGGAGACCCCTCGCATGATGGATAGAAGTGCCAAACTCCACCTCCGTCTTCTTGCTCATACCAATGGGTTCACAGGACTTCAAACTGTAGGTCAAAGCACTCCTCAACAACCTATACACGACATTACCAAACAAATAACCCAGCATCAAACAACGTCACAGTCTAGCCGAATCTGATGAAGTCGTCATCTCCCTATCAATCGTCGTGCTTCCGAGCTCCTTCTGACGCTCTTCATTACAATCATGGACCCCAATGTGACCTTTAAGCGTGTATCCACCAAGGTCACCCTATAGCCTGCTACCTCCAAAGCTCCAAGTGAAATGATGTTCATCTTCAATTCCGGAACAAACCTCACATCATCCAACTCTCGCATCATCCCATCACTCATCCTAATCCGAATAGTACCAATACCACCAATAGAGCATGCATGTCCATTACCCATGAGCACGACATCCTCTCTTTCTAACTTCTGAAAGCTGGAGAACCAATCCCTCCTAGGGCAAACATGGTAAGAAGTACCCGAATCCAACATCCACTTCGTAGAGTCGGCATCACAAACTGATGATAGTGTGGATAACGAATAGCCTGAAGAATATGAATCTGAATTGTTGCCACCAGTCTTGACAATATTCACCTCTGAAGCTTGTACAACTTTATGATGCCCCTAGGTTCACACAAGGCTGATGTCCAAGGTAAAACTAGAGATGTCAAACCTGCCATGCACCCACACTGTGTATAAACATGTTTCACCAATCACAGTAATATCCTCTAGTAAAACCAAATAGAAGTGCAGGTACAAACAGGCAAAATAAAGGGAATAAATGTAATAGACATGATATAGAAGAAAATAAAGGGAATAAATGTAATAGACATGATATAGAAGAGATATCTCATAAATGAAAAGAATCATGTCTTAACTATAATACATCTGATATCTGAATAATGAAAATGTCTCAACTATAATACATCTGATATCTGAATAATAAAAATGTCTCAACATGAATCAACTAAGAATCGTACTAAGGCACACTTCCTTTACAATATGAATATAAAATTATAATGTCTGGATAAAACTCAAAACTACAATGGAGTCTCTACAAGTAAAAAATACGCGACGGTGACTATGCCAGAACTCCGTCACCCTGCGGCTCTCCGAAACTCCAAACTACCTGAAAATGTATTTTTAAAAGAAAAAGAAACAACAACAAGAGCGTCAGAGCGCTACAGCAAAATTACCCCCATCCGCCCCTAGGGAAAGGGCTACTAGATGGAGTGAAGACTCTATCTATTAAGCATAGTCTACCTAGATTCATTTTCCCCGTATCTAAGTAGGATTAACATTTAGAAACCTACAACACGAGACGTAGTACATCGAGCGAAATAATCCAAACAAGGAAACCCACATGTATATACCATAAGTGTCAAATTGTAGATATCTAAACATTAATACCGAACTAAGAAAAGACAATCTAATGAAACCAATAATTAGAAATCCATAACATAAGACTGGTACTTCGAGCGAAATAATTCAAACAAGGAAACCCTCATGTATATACCATAAGTCTCAAATTGTGAATCTCTAATCATTGATCCCAACTAAGAAGTAAAAAAAAGACAGTAAAAGAAATAAGATATCAAACATCGTATTTATAATATCTTCCACAATCACTGGAGAGATAGAAATAAAAATACCAACACATAATTTTGTATACTTTCAAAAGTAACGTAGCTCAGTTATATACTTTAATGATAGGTCGTATTCATAATCGGCATCTGTCATACTTAGCCTATCAAGTAATTGTCTCAGTGTAACGGACTACCCTGTAGGTATCCTGAACTGTGTACACGGATCATTAGTCTCATCATGATCTCAGTGCATAACATGAGTGTGGGACGGACTACCAAATAGGTATCCTAGAAATACGGCTCACAGGCCTCATCGCACCCTAGTGCGGGACGGACGACTAGATCAAGCCTCCTAAAATCCGACTCAATGGCCTGTACATGAGGAATATCGACACACTACCTCATGTAGTATTGAACAGAGCTCATCAACGATATCCACCTCATGTATAAACTGTGTATATCTTGTGTGTCGACGCACTATCCCATATAGTACTAAGCTATGCTCATCAACGACATCCAACATGTATATGAACTATATCAAATTCAAATATGATCAAATCAAAATTTATCATAATCCCCTTGGGATTCTTAAATGTATAACATAACATATTCATGACTATACGTATAACATCAAGCGGCTCAAAACTTTGCGAACGCACCTCAAAACGGCGTAACACAGCTCCACAAAACGAGCAGGAAAAACAGACGTGACACCTGTTAGTAAAATAAGTATATCTTTCTCTAGGAAAATTATTTTTACAAATGGTTTTCTGTTTTGAAACCTAGATTCACACATCTTTCAAATGACATAAGTTTGGTTCAGTTTTGAGTTCATTTGTTATCCCAAATCTCCAGTTAAACATTATATATGTGCAGCCATTTTTCTGCAGGATATGTTGTTAGTAAATATAACATATCTTTCTCTATATAAACTCTTTTTAAGAATGATTTTCTGTTTTAGAATCTAGATACATATATCTTTCATATAAAACTCGTTTGGTTAAATTTAGACTTTGTTTGCTATCTTAAACTCTCAATTAAAGATTATATAAGTGCTATAGTTTTCTGCAGAAAATCATATATATAGTACATCACTTAAATTTCTCATATATGAATAAAATTATGAAAAACCCTAATGATCATGATCATGATACTATCATAAATAGGAAGAAAAGATTATTCATCTAGTATTTGTTTTAAGGTTTACTATCAAAAATCTGACTTTTAACACCTCAGGTTAAGATTAAAGCATGAACACATATTCAACATCATATTAATCATCTACACTAGTTATTTAACTATGGGGATAGGTTTGGATGAATATAATCTTGCCTCAAATATTGTTCTAAGCCTCTGAGATAACTAGCAAGCAATTAGAAGTGCAAACAACCCGTTTTCTCCTTGCTACACGTCGATGATCTCGCCCTTGTGTCGATATTTGCTTCACTAAGCTCTCAAAATTCTCAATTTTAGGGTTAGGGCTTTAAAGAGAGGAATAGGGACTGCTAGAGTTTGAAACTCTGATGTAAGAGTGATAATTTTCGTGAAAACATAAGTATATATATATATATATATGCAAATCCGAAATAAACTCGTTTGACCCGAACTAGGAAACTTGACCATGGGTGTGGTCTGCACCACACTAGGGTGTGGTAGAATCTACCCTGTCTACCATGGGTGTGGTTTGCATCACACCAGGGTGTGGCAGAGTCTGCCCTGTCTGCCATGGGTATGGTCTGCGCCACACCAGGGTGTGGCAGAGTCTGCCCTGTCTGCTATGGGTGTGGTCTACGCCACACCGGGGTGTGACAGACTCGTTTTAGAATCCTAAACTGTTTGGGACTGTGTTTTATTATAAATAGAAACACGTCCCTTTAGGGTTTAAGAGAGAAAAAGAGCATGAAAAAAGAGGATTTTGAGGGCTCTTTGAGATTAGAAATCTTAGAGAGAGAGAGAGAGAGGCCAATTGCAAGCATTGTAATCTTCTTCAAGTAATCAAAGAATTGTGTGGTGTGGCTCCCGAGGACGTAGGCACGTTGCCGAACCTCATTAAATATGGTGTGTTCTTTCTTGTTTACTTTCCTACAAGTTTTTATCTTTGATTTGTGGTGAATTTCTTTCTTGCACAACTCTCAAACACAAGATCCGGAAGGGTACAGATTTGATTTGATTATTTCGAATCACCAACAACTGGTATCAGAGCTTCATTCAGCAATTTGTGTGAAAGAGAGGCATGGCAGAGGAAATCAAATCAAAGATTGAGAAGTTTGACGGTTCAGACTTTGCCTACTAGAAGTCGCAGATGAAGGACTACCTATACCAGAAGGACTTGTATCGCCTGTTGATGGGAAAGAAAAAGGGAAAGAAGAAGGAGGAGTCAGATGGTGATTGGGAGGTACTGGATAGGAAGGCTTTAGGGTAAATCCGGTTGTCGCTCGCCAAATCAGTAGCTCATAATATTCTGAAGGAGAAGACGACAGTGGGGCTTATGGAAGCGCTCGCGAAGATGTACGAGCAACCGTCAGCAGCAAACAAGGTGCATCTAGTCAAAACTCTTTTCAACCTCAAGATGGCAGAAGGACGGTCCTTCACGATGCATCTCAGCGAGTTCAACACAATTGTTGATCAGCTTATCTCCGTGGACATCACGTTTGATGATGAAGTGCAAGCCCTATTGATTCTATCGTAGTTTCCGGATAGTTGGTAGGTTGTGTGACGGCAATCAGCAATTTGGCGGGGAAGGAGAAGTTGAAGCTGAGTGAGGTTGTTACCATGATTCTATCCGAGGAGGTTAGAAGGAAATCGTCCGAATCAGAAGGTTCAGGTTCAGCTCTAAGTTTCGAGTAGAGAGGCAGAAGCCAGAAGAAAGGAAACCAGAACAGGAATCGGTCGAAATCAGTAAAGAAGAGGTCGAACTCGAAGGTTAGGCCTATCAAAGGAAAGTGTTGGAACTGTGGCCAGGAGGATCATATGTCTTCAGTCTGCAAAAGTCCAAAGAAGAATGTGGGTGAGCAGGAGGCTCATATCTTGCAGGATGCCTTGATTCTTACAATGGACAGCGACTCGGATTCTTGGGCCATCGATTCAGGAGCCTCTTTCCACTTCACTGCTAACAGGAAGCTATTTCAGAATTATGTAGCAGGGGACTTTAGAAAAGTATATTTGGGGAACAACGAGCCCTGTAATATTGTTGGAAAGGGTGAAGTACAGATTCAGATGAAGGGCTCTAAGTGGACCTTGAAGAACGTGAGACACGTGCCAAAACTGAAGAGGAATCTTGTTTCGGTGGGACAGCTTGGAGCAGAAGGCTATGTTTCAACATTCACTGGGGATTCATGGAGGATCTCCAACGGTACGATGATAGTTGCTCGAGGTAACAAACTAGGAACTCTCTACCTCACCTTACATGCGAGTGACACCCTCGCAATTGCAGCTGGTAAAGAGAGTATAGATCTATGGCACAACAGGCTAGGGCACATGAGCGAAAAGGGGATGAAGATTTTGTATTCATAAGGAAAGCTAACCGGGATCGACGCCGTGGAAGTCGGGGTTTGTGAAGACTGTATCTTTGGGAAGCAAAAGAGGGTTAGTTTTCAGAAGGGTGTGTTTGTGTCAAAAGTTGCCTTTTCCATTGTTTTCAAACCTGTTACACCGTTTATCGATTACAAGTTCAAACTGAAAGAAAAGTTGATCTTTTTATAAGAACTTCTTACAACGAAAAATAAAGATTATAACTTTATCAAACAAAACACAGCAGTAGTTTATCTCCCGCTGCTTTGCGTGGGATCTTTACCTGTGCCGGGGACGCGTTAGTCCATGGACCACCATAGATCAAACCCGATTACAGTATTACTACGCTCTTGTTTCACGAAGGAAACAATTGCGAAAGCGATAATCACGACCAAGCGAGATTGTGGCTCTTCTCGAGATTAAAACCAAGTTTAATCCGGAGGAAAGAAGGGAAAAGAATCACAAACCTTTCGAAGGGGATTTCTTTATGAAAGTGTTCGCCAAGCTCTGATGATTCTCCTCTGAAATTCGTGGTTAACTGGACAATTTGATAGCACCTCGCCTTCTCAATCTCAGCTCCTCTTTAAAGAAGACCCTAGGCTTCTATTTATAGGCCTTTGGAGATGTCCTTTTGAATAAGAATTTGTGTTTAAACATCATCTGCAGTTTATAACTGTCTAAACGGCGTTTAGGGATAACCTCAAAACAGTTGGGGAGGTCCTGGGATTAAAGAATCCTTAAAAACATCGAAATCCGTGTTTGAGAGGTTTTGGGAGGCCAAAATTGTCGTGGTGGCTCGCATGCGCGCGAGCCACCATTTGGTGACTCGCAGCCTTGCGAGCCAGTTCGTACTACCTCGGGTATTTTAGCTCTAACTCTCTTGTCTGATCTCGGAATGAGGTGATTCAAGATGCGTTGGAAAGCTGACGAAAAGACCTACAACGTTTGTGTTTTGAGTTTCTTTAGAATCAAATTACAATATGGCCGAAATATCACTTCTTTGTGCGAGCCACCATTTGGTGACTCGCATGGGTGCGAGTCACCATTTGGTGGCTCGCAGCCATGCGAGCCAGTTCGTACTACCTTGGGTGTTTTGGCTCTAACTCTCTCGTCCGATCTCGAAATGAGGACCTACAACTTTTGTGTTTTGAGTTTCTTCAGAATCAAATCAAAACATGGCCGAAATATCACTTTTTGTGCGAGCCACCATTTGGTGACTCGCATGGGTGCGAGTCACCATTTGGTGGCTTGCAGCCATGCGAGCCAGTTCGTACTACCTCAGGTGTTTTGGCTCTAACTCTCTCGTCCGATCTCGGAATGAGGTGATTCAAGATGCGTTGGAAAGCTAATGAAAAGACCTACAACTTCCAATAGCCAAGCCACACATGATATGTGCGAGTCACACATGGTGTTTCTCCCCTTTTGGGTGAAACACAGCTCCTAGCTGCGTTGTCTTTTGCCATTTCGTGTGTTACGTTGACTCGTACGCTTCACCGACTTGCATCATAAATTTCGTTAAGTTAGAGGTGAATGGTGAACGTGTTGCCCACTTGGTGGTGGCCGGTGAGCACGTGGGCCACCTAGCGTTGGCCGTTTTGTTTCATGCATTGGTCGGCGTTAGATAATTCGGATAACGACGTTCGTCATCTTCTCTCTGTCTCGAACTGTGTGTGGATACCTGTAAGCATTTTTCGACGTCTACAGATACCCCCTCCAAAGTATTTCAGACTCATTCTTTTATAGAGGAGTCTGGAATGCTTTGGATGTGATAGTCCCAACCTTCAGTCGGTGTGAAAGGACCTGTAAACTGCTTCAATTCTTAACTTCTTCAGCCTTCAGTCTATTCGGTGTTTTGTCGAATAAATAAAGTTCTTCTGGTGCTGTGTTTATCATCTGACGTTGTCGAAATCTTGGATTGAAGTTGATGTGTAAGTTTCTGAATTTAGCTCTTATCGTTGAGTTGACTTTGAACTGATCATCTTCGTTGGGAATTCTGATTGTAATTGAACTCCTTGGAATCATCTTTTGCCTTATTTTGGTGAAATTGCTGATGCATTGACCGACATCGACCTTTACTGTAACGCGTTGTCTGGCGTTGATTTTATTTGTAACGAGTTGACCGGCGATTGACACAGTTTATACTCGTACGTTTGCTGGAGTCTCCACAGTTTAAGCTCTTAAGGCGTTGGAGCATGGCGGTCCCAAATATTGGGCTGCAGGACCAACTATTAAAGCTGATTCATCTGCACGTGTGGATCTTATCCTAAATTTGTTGGATGTCTAAGTCACGAGACCAACTAATGGGGCTGGTGCGTCAGTGACTTTCACATATATAGGATTTTTAGCAAACCCTCAGCCATCAACGGGTTTGATGCGCCTTTACCGACTACCGTTTGAATCGGGCTAGCATGCAGATTGTTTAAGTCCGTTCCGCATGTGACGTTATGCTAAAAGAGTTAACTCTTTTAGTGCTACGATATTGAATATGTAGACTTCATCTTTCTCCTGTGAAAAGACTAAACAACAACTGTATCAGACGTTGACTTAGGATTTTTGGCAAATCCTCAGTCCTCAACGGATTTGACATGATTTTACCGATTACCGTTTGAATCGGGCTTACATGCGGATTGTTTTAAGTCCGTTCCGCATGTGACGTTGTGCTAAAGGAATGAACTCCCTTAGACTTGATGCTACGACTTCGAATACGTAGACTTCGCCATTGTTACGGGAATAGGCTACCCGGCAACGTGTGTTAGACGCTGACTTATCCCTACTTAGGCTTCGGGATAAAATACCCCAGACTGGATTCTGGTGTCTTTTTCAACCGGTGAAAGACTAAACCGGTAACGCGTATTAGGCGTTGACTTATCCCTACTCAGGCTTCGGGATAAAATTCCCCGTACGTGTGAAGCACGGATTTTAGGAGTTGAAAAAGTGGTGTCTTCTCTTGGGGCAAAGACGAACCCGATACGGGAGAGGAAAATTTTTATATTCTATCTCCCAAAAATGAAGAGGAAGAATTTTATATTCTATCTCCAGTTATAAAAGGAAACTCCAAGTGGGATCTCCACTTCAAGAATCCGGGAAGGCGAAACTAAGAGTGGGATCTCCACTCTGAGAATCAAAAAGATTCGGATAACCCTAACTGTCAGAAGGTTTGATTATCGAACTAAAGATGGATTTCTCGTTTATCGAGAGTGAATTGTGGTTTTGGTTGTGGTCCTAACTGTAGGAAGGTTTGACCGAGTGGGAGGTTTGAGACGATCCTAGCTGTAGGAAGATTTGATCGCTTGATTTGAAAACGGACCTCTCGTTCATTGAAGGAATCGAGAGGGGATTTTGGTTGTGGTCCTAACTGTAAGAAGGTTTGACCAACTGGACAGTGGGAGTACAAATCACAGTGTGAGTGTTGACTTGTACAAATCACTCGGTAGGGATTCTTAGTGTCAAGTGATAAGGACTTAACACGAAGGGGTTTGACAATTCGTCAAAGATTGACAGATCAAAATTCCAAGCATTATATCCGGACTCTAACCATAAAAGTGTTAAGTGTACGAACATAGCGGAAGTTTGTATGAGTTAAATCGGAAAGAATTTTGGTGATCCCGCCGTCAATTAGTCTGATTGGTGGGGGATTTTTGTGATGGAATACTGTGAGTCGTCAAACACCAATGGGAATTTTGTGAGGGGAGATTGATCCAACGAGGTGATCGACTCTCGTCTCAGCAAAAGAGTGTTTGGAAATCACAGTGGGGGTTTAATGTTTATCACCTTTTTTTTTGTAATGATAGGGTTATCCCTAAGAAAGCTACATGTAGCATTCTTCTGGGAACTTCCCGTTACATGAATCATCCACCCCCAGCTTTTCTTGCAAAACTGGGTTTATCATTGTATCAGCTGCATGATCGGGTTATCCTTAAGAATACCATGCATGGCACTCTCCAGGAACTTCCCGTGGAAGAAAGAAAATAGTTTAGACTCATATACCTATTGGAGTATCGAGGAGCAGTTTATACTCATATACTCTTCGGAGTGTGGGGTTCTTATTTGGCTTATCCCAGCGTTATGACGCTGGCTTCAACCAAGGTTTGGATGCTATTTTTGAGAGCGAAACAATCCTTGGTAGGATGAAGGATCCTCCTGTGGTACGCACAGTATTTCAAATCCGCAGTGCTGTCAGCTTCCTCCTGATTTATGACAGGTGGTAGCTTGATCTTGTTGTTTTCAAGGAGGGATTCGAAGATGGCTGGAACGTCTTCGTCCTTGAAGGAATACTCTTTTTAAAGTCTTGAACCCGAAGTCTTCTGCTGTCTTTGGGGTTGCTGTTGTGACGTCTGATTAGCATCAACCGCAGCTGCAGGGGCCTTCCCTTTACCACGGGAGGTGAAGTTTGAGTTCGGAGGATTAGTCGTCGGTTGTCCCCTTTCAGCTTTCTTCCTTTTGAGGAATCGTTCAGCCTGTTCTCCTCGCACCTTTAATTCCTTCCATGTCTTGGATGGTGCAGTGCCCATAGCTTCTAATACATCTATGGAAAGGTTATTGTGGCACGTTTGGAGGATGAATTCCTTCGTGACCGGATCTCGACAGTTCATTGCCTTGTTTCGAAAGCGCTTAACAAAGTTCTCCACGAGCTCTCCATCTTTTTGCTTCTCTTCAAAGAGCATTCTGATTGATACTTTAGTGTCATCGTCGAAGAAATTAGCGAGAAACATGCTTTCCATATCATCCCATGTATTGATACTTCCTGGTTTAAGTCAGCGGTACCAATCAAAGGCAGCTGCACGAAGGGTTCCTACGAACGATCGTACCATCAGAGGTTCATTGCCCGAAATGATCCCCAGGTGGGACTTGAAATAAATCAAGTGTTGGGTAGGGGAGCCCCTCCCATCGAACGGCGTGAAGTTAATCAAACTGAACTTTGGCGGGTATGGAATGGAGTCCCACTCTCTCAGGTAGGGACACGGAATGCCAGTCTTTTTTACTTCTTGAGCAGACATCAAAGCATTGATTTTGCTTTCCAAGTCTTTCATCTTAAGGTCTTCGCCTACCTCTCTCTTCTGGCGACTTTGGGGATGGATATTGGTGCTACCCCCAGCATTAAGGATACCTTCGGTATTTTTATTCTCAGGTGGAACCTCGATATTGATATTTTCCTCTACTTCTGAGTCGCTATCTATCTGATTAGTAGTCGGGCGACGACTAGATTCACCGCGTTGATTTGTCAACTGCTGGAGTTGTTGTGCATGTAAACCTTTAACGCGTTGTACAGCCATCTCCATTTCGATTTTAAAGTCATCTTTCTGCTTTGCCAAAGCTTCTTGAAGAAGTTGAGCCATCTGTTCAGTGCTGATCATGAATGACTCTCAAGTCTGTCCCGTACTGGACACAGTGGCATCCGAAGCGATCGCAGAGTTAGCATCCGATGCCTCATCGTCTGAGGACTATCCTCTCTGAATTCTGCTGTAATCTCTAGGCCTAATAGCCCCGGTTCACAGCCGAGTCAATTGTTGGGATATTTGCGGAAAAGGCTCAGGGCTGAAGCGTCGCGTGGATTTTCTTTTTTCTGCCATGTTAATCGTGAATTCTGATAATTCACGTTCTTGAACGGTCGGCTTTCTTTTACGGAAACGTCTTAATTTGTGTCTCAGTGTTTCTGTAGAAAGTCTTTCAAACACCGAAATCCTTTGCGAGGTAGTCTTGGAACAGTTACATTCTGACAATACCGCCTTAATAAGTTTAGTACATGGACAACGAGAATCCATTTCCCGGGTATTTCTCTTCCGAGATCTATTCATACCCCCAGTCTGATAGTACAACTCATCGATATGACTATCGGAGCAACCTATCTTGTGTTGGCATAATCCTCCCATTCTAATATCATCGTCTTCTGATGAATAAGGCTCTCTTTGAGGATATAATGCCTTGTCGTTATTTTCAAGAGTCGCTCGTTTGAAAACACGCCTTCGTGCGCATGAGGACTCAATAGGCTCTTGGACTTCTACCCGCAGTCCAAGGCGAGTGGTTACTGGTACTTTCTCCATAAGAGAGGTCTTTGACTTACTGGAGAATCGCGTACAACCCCCAGTCTGACGAACTATACGGGGTTCATCTTTATGCAAAGGACCGAGACGATCCGTAATGCTCATTTTAAATCGAACAAGTCCACGCTGTCGTGGGGTTCTACTGAAGGTGAGGAAGTCGCCGGAACAGAAACAGGAGCTGTCGGAGACTTGAAACTGGTCGCGGGAGGCGAAATTTCTGCAAATGGAGATGAACCGGCTTGGCGGTGATGCGGGCCAGCAACTGGTGGCTCGGCCTTGGCCGAGCCAGTAGTTGATGACTCGGCCCTGACCGAACCAGCAGCTAGTGACTTGGTTTTTTCAGGCCTTGTTTTGGATTTTGGCCTCCAGATTTGACGTGGTTTCGTCAGTTTGTCGTCTGCACCATTTGTTTGTAGTTTCTTGGCCTCTTGCACCAGAACTCTTGCGTGCGCGAGTAAAGCGTGGCGTTTCTTGATCCGTTCTTCAAGAGTTGAACGTGTCCTCTTAACGGGGACCCACTCATTCGCCGTTGATTTGGACCAGCCGCCAGCTTGCTGCCATGGCGGTAGGCGTCTTCTAGGCTTCAGATCCGCTTCATAGCGGATTCCATCAACTGGCTCGGAGGCTTTGGCCAATTGACGTGCAAGGCGTTGACGCCGTCTTTGACGCGCCCTCTTGGATAAGGTCGGCTCGTTTTCGGTAGCAACTTCAGCTTTGCAAGGAGTGTCTTGAGCCGCTGCGGGATGAGGTCCTTGGTTTTGAACCTTCAAATCCATGTGTCCTCGACCTTTCCTCCTGGAGTTTCTCCTATTCCTACGATGGAGTTTCTCCTATTCCTACGAAGGGAGGATGATCAGGAAGAGGAGGATAAGTATTCTTCATATTTTGCTTGGTCGAACTCGTACTTGACCTCCTCGTTGATCGGGATGATGATCTTCGGTTGCGACACTACAGCTTTGGCAGAAAAGCTATCGGCTCCCACTGTGGTCGCCAGTTTGTTTGTGTCAAAAGTTGCCTTTTCCATTGTTTTCAAACCTGTTATACCGTTTATCGATTACAAGTTCAAACTGAAAGAAAAATTGATCTTTTTATAAGATCTTCATACAACGAAAAATAAAGATTACAACTTTATCAAACAAAACGCAGCAGTAGTTTATCTCCTGCTGCTTTGCGTGGGATCTTTACCTGTGCCGGGGACACATTAGTCCGTGGACCATCGCAGATCAAACCCGATTGACAGTATTACTACGCTCTTGTTTCACGAAGGAAACAATTGCGGAAGCGACAATCACGACCAAGTGAGATTGTGGTTCTTCTCAAGATTAAAACCAAGTTTAATCCGGAGGAAAGAAGGGAAAAGAATCACAAACCTTTCGAAGGGGCTTTCTTTATGAAAGTGTTCGCCAAGCTCTGATGATTCTCCTCTGAAATTTGTGGTTAACTGGACAATTTGACAGCACCTCGCCTTCTCAATCTCAGCTCCTCTTTAAAGAAGACCTTAGGCTTCTATTTATAGGCCTTTGGAGATGTCCTTTGAATAAGAATTTGTGTTTAAACGTCATCTGTAGTTTATAACTGTCTGAACGTGTTTAGGGAACCTCAAAACAGTTAGGGAGGTCCTAGGATGAAAGAATCCTTAAAAACATCGAAATCCATGTTTGGGAGGTTTTGGGAGGCCAAAATTGTCGTGGTGGCTCGCATGCGCGCGAGCCACCATTTGGTGACTCGCAGCCTTGCGAGCAAGTTCGTACTATCTCGGGTATTTTGGCTCTAACTCTCTCTTCTGATCTCGGAATAAGGTGATTCAAGATACGTTGGAAATCTGACGAAAAAGCCTACAACTTTTTTGTTTTGAGTTTCTTCAGAATCAAATCATAACATGGCCGAAATATCACTTCTTTGTACGAGCCACCATTTGGTGACTCGCATGGGTGCGAGTCACCATTTGGTGGCTCGCAGCCATGCGAGCTAGTTCGTACTACCTCGGGTATTTTGGTTCTAACTCTCTCGTTCGATTTCGGAATGAGGTGATTCAAGATGTGTTGGAAAGCGGACGAAAAGACCTACAACTTTTGTGTTTTGAGTTTCTTCAGAATCAAATCACAACATGGTCGAAATATCACTTCTTTGTGCGAGCCACCATTTGGTGACTCGCATGGGTGCGAGTCACCATTTGGTGCGAGCCAGTTCGTACTACCTCGGGTGTTTTGGCTCTAACTCTCTCGTCCGATCTCGGAATGAGATGATTGAAGATGTGTTGGAAAGCTGACGAAAAGACCTACAATTTCCAATAGCCGAGCCACACATGATATGTGTGAGTCACACATGGTGTTTCGCCCTTTTTGGGTGAAACACAGCTCCTAGCTACGTTGTCTTTTGCCATTTCGTGTGTTACGTTGACTCGTACACTTCACCGACTTGCATCATAAATTTCGTTAAGTTGGAGGTGAATGGTGAACGTGTTGGCCACTTGGTGGTGGCCGGTGAGCACGCGGGCCACCTAGCGTTGGCCGTTTTGTTTCATGCATTGGTCGGCGTCAGATAATTCGGATAACGACGTTCGTCATCTTCTCTCCGTCTCGAGCTGTGTGTGGATACCTATAGGCATTTTTCGACGCCTACAGGGTGGAAGGTCACCTAAGGCTCAGAAGCTAGAGTTGATGCATACAGATGTATGGGGTCCAGCAAGTGTGTGTGTCTTCTTTTGGCGGTTCAAGATATTATGTCTCCTTCATCAACGATCACTCGAGAAGGTGTGGATCTACTTCATGAAGCACAAGTCAGAGGTGTTTGGAATCTTCAAGAAGTGGAAGGCCATGGTGGAGAATGAGACAGATCTAAAGGTAAAGTGTCTGAGATCAGACAATGGTGGGGAATATGAGCTGGAGGAGTTCAAGAGGTTCTGTGCTACGAATGGTATTCGGTTAGAGAGGACTACTCCAGGGACGCCGCAGCAGAACGACATTGCAGAGAGGATGAACAGGACCTTGACAGAGCGTGCCAGGAGCATGCGGTTACATGCAGGTCTGCCTAAGACATTTTGGGCAGATGCAGTGCATACAGCAGCCTACCTTATTAATCACGGGCCATCAGTTCTATTAGATTTTGGGATTCCTGAGGAGGTTTGGAGTGACAAGAAGATAAATCTCTCACACTTGCGGGTATTTGGTTGCGTGGCTTATGTTCATATCAGTGACCATGTCAGGGACAAGCTAGAAGCTAAGTCACATAAGTGCACATTCATTGGATACGGTATTGATGAGTTCGGGTATCGCTTTTGGGATGAGAAGAACAAGAAGATCATCAGAAGTAGGGACGTGATATTCAATGAGGAGGTGATGTACAAGAATAGGGAAAATGTCAAGGATAGCCAAAGCAGTGAGAGTACCACTACGGATACAGGTGGATCCGAGTACATGGATTTAGAGGAACTTCCAGATAAGGGTGATGATGTTTGTTCTGATCAGAGAATGGAGAAGGCTCCAGGTGCAGAAGAAACTACCCAGGGCGTGGAGCTTAGGAGGTCATCCAGGGTACCCAAACCAAATCCCAGATATCTTTCATCTCTTGACTACCTATTGTTGACAGATAGCGGTGAGCCGGAGTGCTATGAAGAGGCAATGCAAGTGAGTGAATCTCAGCAGTGGGAGCATGCTATGCAGGAGGAGATGGATTCTCTACTCACTAATGAGACATGGGAGTTAGCCCAGCTACCTGCACAGAAGAAAGCTTTACATAACAAATGGGTCTATCGGGTCAAGCAGGAGAGTGATGGAAGCAAGAGATTCAAGGCCAGATTAGTAGTAAAGGGGTTTCAACAACGGGAAGGAGTGGACTACACGGAGATATTTTCCCCTGTTGTGAAACTCACAACCATCAAAGTGGTATTGAGTTTGGTGGCTGCAGAAGACCCCTTTCTTGAGCAGATAGATGTGAAGACTGCCTTTCTTCATGGTGACTTGGATGAAGAAATCTACATGAAGCAGCCTGTTGGCTTCATTGAAGAAGGAAAGGAAGAGATGGTGTGTAAGCTTAAGAAGAGCTTATATGGTTTGAAACAGGCTCCGAGACAGTGGTATAAGAAGGTTGATAACCTCATGCAGAATAATAGCTACAGAAGATGCAATTCACATCATTGCTGTTATTTCAAAAGGTTCAAGTCCAGCTTCATTATTTTGTTATTATATGTTGATGACATGTTGGTAGCAGGACCATGTTTAGAGGAGATAAACAGTTTGAAGAAGCAGCTAGCAAAAGAATTTGCAATGAAGGATCTGGGTGCAGCGAAGCAGATTCTAGGGATGCGAATCAGTAGGGATGAAGCTGAAGGGACATTAAGATTGAGCCAAGCTGAATACATTGAGAAGGTACTTCAGAGGTTCAACATGTATAATGCTAAAGTTGTTAGCACACCCCTTGGAAGTCAGTTCAAGCTATCTGAGGAGCAATCACCTAAGACATATGTAGATAGAGAGCATATGAGCAGGGTGCCATATTCTTTAGCCATTGGGAGTCTCATGTACGCGATGGTTTGCACGAGGCCGGACATCGCCCATGCAGTGGGAGTTGTGAGCAGATTTGCAAGCAATCCAGGGAAGCAGCATTGGGAGTTCGTGAAGTGGATAATGCGGTACTTGAGAGGGACAACGAACAAGCCATTATGTTTCAGGAGGAAGGAGTTGGTGCTACAGGGATACGTGGATGCGGACTTCGCCGGTGATCATGATACAAGACGAAGCACCACGGGGTATGTTTATACCTTAGCGTCGACAGTAGTGAGCTGGGTCTCACATCTGCAGAAGATTGTGACTTTGTCTACAACCGAGGCTGAGTATGTCGTGGTGACTGAAGCAAGCAAGGAGATGATCAGGTTGAACGGGGTGCTTGGAAGAGTTGGATCTGAAACAAGGGAGAGGAATTCTTTATTGTGATAGCCAGAGCGCTATACATCTTGCTAAGAATCCAGTATATCATGCCAGAACGAAGCACATCGACGTCAAATTCCATTTTATACGCTCTCTAGTTGAATACGGAAAGTTACATTTGATAAAGATTTTGGGGAGTCAAAATCCGGCGGACATGTTGACGAAGGCAGTCACCATTGAGAAACTGGAGTTGTGCGCAACTTCAGTTGGCCTTCATGAGTAGAAGACGAAGGCGGATCCACACTACGAGGATCAGCGAGATCGCCGGGATGTTAATGATTGAAGAATGGATTTTTCAAGTAGGAGAAGATGCTTGCGAGAAGGCGGAGTTCGGGAGAGCTCATTGATGGTTGTTTGATCTCCAAGTGGGAGATTGTTGGTCTTGAAAGTGGAGACCCAAACCTAGAATCAAAATCAACAATCGCATGAAAATTCAAGACAAACCATGTGTGTGGTCTACACCACACCAGGGTGTGGTAGAATTTGCTATGTCTACCATGGGTGTGGTCTGCACTACACCAGGGTATGGCAGAGTCTGCCCTGTCTGCCATGGGTGTGATCTGCGCCACACCAGGGTATGGCAGAGTCTGTCCTGTCTGCCATGGGTGTGGTCTGCGCCACACCAGGGTGTGACAGACTCGTTTTAGAATCCTAAACTGTTTGGGACTGTGTTTTGTTATAAATAGAAACACGTCCCTTTAGGGTTTAAGAGAGAAAAAGAGCACGAAAAAAAGAGGTTTTTGAGGGCTCTTTGAGATTAGAAATCTTAGAGAGAGAGAGGCCAATTGCAAGCATTGTAATCTTCTTCAAGTAATCAAAGAATTGTATGGTGTGGCTCCCGAGGACGTAGGCACGTTGCCGAACCTCGTTAAATCTGGTGTGTTCTTTCTTGTTTACTTTCCTACAAGTTTTTATCTTTGATTTGTGGTGAATTTCTTTCTTGCTCAACTCTCAAACACAACATTCGAAAGGGTACAAATTTGATTTGATTATTTTGAATCCCCAACAATGCGTATCAGAGCTTCG
>NC_033803.1:26485771-26511204 GCF_001876935.1 Asparagus officinalis | reverse complement strand
AATCAAAATCAACAATCGCATGAAAATTCAAGACAAACCATGTGTGTGGTCTACACCACACCAGGGTGTGGTAGAATTTGCTATGTCTACCATGGGTGTGGTCTGCACTACACCAGGGTATGGCAGAGTCTGCCCTGTCTGCCATGGGTGTGATCTGCGCCACACCAGGGTATGGCAGAGTCTGTCCTGTCTGCCATGGGTGTGGTCTGCGCCACACCAGGGTGTGACAGACTCGTTTTAGAATCCTAATCTGTTTGGGATTGTGTTTTGTTATAAATAGAAACACGTCCCTTTAGGGTTTAAGAGAAAAAAAGAGCACGAAAAGAGGGTTTTGAGGGCTCTTTGAGGTTAGAAATCTTAGAGAGAGAGAGGCCAATTGCAAGCATTGTAATCTTCTTCAAGTAATCAAAGAATTGTGTGGTGTGGCTCCCGAGGACGTAGGCACGTTGCCGAACCTCGTTAAATCTGGTGTGTTCTTTCTTGTTTACTTTCCTACAAGTTTTTATCTTTGATTTGTGGTGAATTTCTTTCTTGCTCAACTCTCAAACACAACATTCGAAAGGGTACAAATTTGATTTGATTATTTTGAATCCCCAACAATGCAAACCTGAAATAAACCCGTTTGACCCGAACCAGGAAACCTAGTCTGACTAGGAAAATAACCTTTGGTATTTTAGTAATAACTTTCGCGTCCGACCTCGGAATGAGGTAATATAAGATTTGTTAGTAAGATGTTGAAAAGAATTACAACTTTGATGTTTTGAGTTTTCCCAGATTCTAAATACATCATTGTGTAAAATCTATAAACTTTTAACTGGTCATTTTTCTCAGATTTTTTTCTCGTGCATGTTTTGTGCATTTGCACTCATATATTCATATATATATATATGTATCAGATTGATCTAAAATCAATTCCTAGCATACTCAAATATCAATAAATATTATTTATCACAATATAACATGTTTATTATTATATCTCATAACATTCAGTATTACGGGGTTTTACAAGCTTTCCCCTTATTCTTCTCAGCTCAGATTTTTGGGTTGCTTCAGATTTCCAATCTCAGCTTTCCAATGTCCATCCTCTTTACAAAAAACACACTTATTCCTATGAATCCCACGATGTGCACCTCTAAACTGCGACCTCCTGCTTCGGTTTGAACCACGGCCTTGAACTACTAATGCATCTCCCGATGCCTTCTCGAAGGACTCATCAACACTCTTCCTCAACTCATAATTTACCAACGATGAGGTCACCTTCTTATAGCTAATAGTAGTTCTTCCATTAATCATAGTGAGAACAAAGGTATCATAATCATCCTCGGGCAACGAACACAAAAGTAGCATCGCCTTGTCTTCATCCTCAACCATAATATTCACATTGGCCATGTCTGAAAGTAGCTTCGTGAAGTTGTTAACATGCTCCCTGATGGAAACTCTCCTCTTCATCTTGAATTGGTAAAACCTCTTCTTCAAGTGAAGCCGATTCTCAATGATCTTAGTAAGATACTTTTCATTGAGTGTTTCCCACATCTTCTTCGCCGACGTCTCGTTCATCACATCATAAATAAGATCCGGCGTCAAGCATGACCAAATAACTCCACACACCCTACTATTCATCTTCTTCCAAACATTTTCTTCCATATAAGCAGGTTTCTCTTGCAACTCAAGAGTCTCTTCCAAGTTTTGAGTGTCCAACGCATCCATCACTTGGCACCTCCACAAACCGAAATTGATCTTGCCATCAAACTTCCGAACATCGATCTTCATGTTATTGATGCTCAAACTATGTATCGTCTTCATAAGAGACAATCCCGATGTGCTTGCTTCACCCATGTTGTCGATCTAACTCTTCAAATAGGAATCATTTTAGAGAATACTTCAAACAAGCCTCAAGCCGAACCCGAAGCTCTGATACCAATTGTTGTGCACGGCGCGGAAGCGGTCGAATCACACAATCCAAACAAGAGAGATCATAACCAAATAAACAAGCACAATCACCAAATAACACAAGAGATTTACGTGGTTCGGCAAATTACCTACGTCCACAGGGCAAGAAAAGGGATGGGGTTTTCACTAATAGAGAAAGAGTACAAACTGAGATTACAAATCACTCGAAGGAACAAACTAATCTCACCAACAAGCTCTTAATCTCTCCAAACAAAGCCCTAAACAAATAGCTCAGAAAATACATCTTTTCTGTGCTCCAAATATCCCCAATCTGCTTCTCCAAATTCTCTCTTCCAATTGTTTCATATATATAGAAATCCTAAAATCATAAACATACTAGGAATTCTAAACCAAAAGCCAAATCAAATTAGGAATCCTAATAACCTATTACCAAAATAGATTAGGAATCCTAATAACCTCATGTTACCAAAATAGATTAGGAATCCACTATCCAACAAAATATATATATTTTTTGCAAACAAGTATGATAATAATTTTGAGCAAGAAAAAAAACATACTAGGAATTCTAAACCAAAAGCCAAATCAAATTAGGAATCCTAATAACCTATTACCAAAATAGATTAGGAATCCTAATAACCTCATGTTACCAAAATAGATTAGGAATCCGCTATCCAACATTTTCCTCTTTACATTGTAATTTGGAGGGAAAAATGGTAATTTCACGTATAGATTTTTTTACCACTACTTTCTTTTTCATTTATTATTTCTAGATCATTCTAAATCATGACATGAGAATATAATTTGACCTCATATAATCAAATCTATAGAACTTGACCTCATATAATCAAATTTATAATCTTTCAAGAGAGGTTTTTATTTCCTTTTTTTTAATCCTTTCTTACTTCTAGAATATTTTAAATCATAGCATGACAAAAGAATACTCACATAATCAAATTTATAGAACTTGACCTCATATAATCAAATTTATAATCTTTTTCCATACCAGAACATGACAAAAGAATACTCTTTATCACACTATTAATTAACCCCATTAACCATACTCTGAAACCTCCTCATATTGCGCTCCTTCCATGCATGATACACTGATGTAGCAAAAGCCATCCGCAAAGTTATCTTCTAAAACGTTTTCCCTTTTAACTCAATGAATGAACCACTGCACTTCCTCCTGCCAGCACAAAGGGTCTCTATCCCGATGCAGCCAAATGAGGATCTTTTTCCATACCAGAGCATAGAAAGGGCACAAGAAGAATAGATGTTGGACGTCTTCACTAGCTTGACAGAGCACACATTCACTAGCATGTAGTAAATCTAACCTGATCATTCCCTCCTGGGTAAAGTAGTCTACCCTTATACAATAAGTAGACCCCTGTCCAATAGCAATGCATAGTCATTGCGCTAGATTTAACCATCTCAATGTTGGGGATTCGAAACAATCAAATCGAACCATTGTCCTTCCGGACCTTGTTAGAAAGTTGAGCAAGAAAGAAATTCACCTCAAATCAAAGATAAAAACTTTCAGAAAAAAGAACAAGGGAGAACACACGAATTTAACGAGGTTCGGCAACGTGCCTACGTCCTCGGGAGCCACACCATACAATCTCTTTGATTAATTGAAGAAGAAATACAAGCACTCAAACAAGGGATTAATCTATCTGAGATTCTCTCTCTTTTTTCTCTTTCTGATAGTTTTTCACGTTCTCATTAGCCCTAGAAAACACACACACACACACACACACACATATATATATATATATATATATATATATATATATATATATATATACACACACATATATATATACATATATATATACATATATACACATATATATGTACATATATATATATATCTACATATATATATTATATATATATATATTATATAATATATATATATATATATATATAATATAATATATAATATATATATATATATATGATTTATATAATAATATATAACTTATATATATATATCAATATTGAGATTTAATGCGGTATCCTTGTCATAGGAGGGAATTTCCTCCTATGACGCCTCTAAAATCACATGATGAGCGACATTATGGATGATCGCTCTAGTTGAACTTGATCTACATATTCTAAAACCCCAACACACCAAGTTGGGGTGAACCCGTCGTCGTTTGACCCTTACACCACTCGTATCAATTTTTAACGGGTTTGAATGAAGAGAACTTTTCACATGGCTCGATGGAGGGCTCAAATGACGACGGAATTCACCCCAAACTTGGTGTGTTTGGGTTTTAGAATATGATAGATCAAGTTCAACGGAGCGGATCATTCCATAATATCGCCTCAATCATTGTGATTTTAGAGGCCCGTCAAGGAGGAAATCTCTCCTATGACAAGGATACCCATTAATCTCTCTATATATATATATATATATATATATATATATATATATATACTATATATAAATATTTGATATATATATATATATATGAATCCCAGCCCAAACAGAATTCAAAACAGATTAGGAAACTGCCAGCTCGACTCACGGTCGACCGCCGAACCAGTCGCGGTCGACCGGATAAACGACAGAAACCCAAAACACCTACAGGGTATCTCCGATCGACCGCAGAACCCATCGCGACCGACCACAAAAAGTCCAGAGACTTTTCTCAGTCGCGTGCACGTTCGCGATCGACCGCCCAGAGGATCGCGGTCGACCGTACTGTAGTTTTCCTGTTTCCTTTGTTTTACTTCATCTTCTTGATTCCAGCTTCGGCTTCAGCTTTGAGTCAACACTTAGACTAACAATCTCCCACTTGGAGACCAAAGCGCCATCAGCGAGTTTACCCGAACTCTTCCCTTTTTCGCAAGTATCTTCTCCTCCCCGGAAAATCATTTCTTTAATCATCAACATCCTAATGATCTCGCCGATCCTCCTAGTGTGGCTCCGCCTTCATCTTCTACTCTTGAAGACCAACTGAAGTTATGCACGACTCTAATTTCTCAATGGTGACTGCCTTCATCAACATGTCCGCCAGATTTTGACTCCCCAAAATCTTCATAAAATATAACTTTTCGTCTTCAACCAGCGAGCGTATGAATTGATATCATACGTCAATGTGCTTCGTTCTGGTATGATAAACTAGATTCTTGGTAAGATGTATAGCACTCTGGCTATCACAATAAAGAACTCCTCTCCCTTACTTCAGATCCAACTCTTCCAAGCACCCGTTCAACTAGATCATCTCCTTGCTTGCTTCAGTCACCACGACATACTCAGCCTTGGTTGTAGATAAAGTCACAATCTCCTACAGACGTGAGACCCAACTCACTGCTATCGACGCTAAGGTATAAATATACCCCGTGGTGCTTCGCCTCGTATCATGATCATCAGCGAAGTCCGCATCCACATATCTCTACAGCACCAGCTCCTTCCTTCTGAAACATAGTGGCTTGTTCATTGCCCCTCTCAAGTACCGCAATATACACTTCACAATCTCCCAATGCTGCTTCTCTGGATTGCTTGCAAACCTGCTCACAACTCCCATTACATGGGCAATGTTCGGCCTCATACAAGCCATCGCGTACATGAGACTCCCAATGACCAAAGAATATGACACCCTGTCATATGCTCTCTCTCTGCATCTATCTTAGATGATTGCTCCTCAGATAACTTGAATTGACTTCTAAGGGGTGTGCTAACAACCTTAGCATTCTGCATATTGAACCTCTGAAGTACCTTCTCGATATATTCAGCTTGGCTCAACCTTAACGTCGTTTCAGCTTCATCCCTGCTGATTCGTATCCCTAGAATCTTTTTTACTGTACGTAGATCCTTCATTACAAACTCTTTTACCAGCTGCTTCTTCAAACTGTTTATCTCCTCTAAACACGGTCCTGCTACTAATATGTCATTAACATATAATAATAATATAATAAAACTGGACTCGAACCTCTTGAAATAGCAGCAATGATCCGAATTGCATTTTCTATATCTATTGTTTTGCATGAAGTTATCAAACTTCTTGTACCACTATCTCGGAGCCTATTTCAAACTATATAAACTCTTCTTGAGCTTACGCACCATCTCTTTCTTTCCACCTTCAATGAAGCCAACAAGTTGCTTCATATAGATTTCTTCATCCAAGTCACCATGAAGAAAGACAGTCTTCACATCTAACTACTCAAGGAAGAGGTCTTCTACAGCCATCAAGTTCAACACCACCCTAATGATTGTGAGCTTTCTAACAAGAAAAAATATCTCTGTGTAGTTCACTCCTTCCCGCTGCTGGAACCCCTTTATAACTAATCTAGCCTTAAACCTCTTGCTTCCATCACTCTCTTGCTTGACCCGGTAGACTCATTTGTTATGCAAGGTCTTTTTCTGTACAGATAGCTGGGCTAATTCCTATATCTCATTAGTGAGTAGAGAATTTATCTCATCCTACATTACATGCTCCCACTCCTGAGATTCACTCACTTGCATAGCCTTCTTATAGCACTCCGGTTCACCGCTATCTGTCAATAATAAGTAACCAAGAGATGAAAGATATCTATGATTCGGTTTGGGTACCCTGAATGACCTCCTAAGCTCCACGCCCTGTGTAATTGCTTCTGTACTTGGAACCTCCTTCGTTCTTCGGTCAGAACAAACATCATCACCCCCTATCTGGAAGTTCCTCTAAATCCATGTACTCAGATACACCTGCATCCGAAGTACTGCTCCCACTGCTTTGGCTATCCTTGGTATTTTTCCTGTCCTTGTACATCACCTCCTCATTGAATATGACGTCTCGGCTCTTGATGATCTTCATGTTCTTCTCATCCCAAAGACGATACCCTAACTCATCAATGCCATATTCAATGAATGTGCACTTCTTTGACTTAGCCTCTAGCTCGTCCCTGACATAGTCACTAATATGAACAAAAGCCACGTAACCAAATACCCACAAGTGTGAGAGATTTATTTTCTTTCTACTCCAAACCTCCTCTGGAATACTAAAATCTAATAGAACTGATGGCCCATGATTAATAAGGTAAGCCACCGTATGCACCACATCCGTCCAAAATGTCTTAGGCAGAACTACATGTAATCGCATGTTCCTGGAACGCTCTACCATGGTCTTGTTTATCCTCTACGCAATGCCGTTCTACTGTGGCGTCCCTAGAGTAGTCCTCTTTAAGAGAATACCATTCGTTGCACAGAACCTTTTGAACTCCTCCAGCTCTTATTCTCCACCATTGTCTGATCTCAGAAACTTTACCTTCAGATCTGTCTTGTTCTCCACCATGGCCTTCCACTTCTTGAAGACTCCGAACACCTCTGACTTGTACTTCATGAAGTAAACCCACACCTTTCTTGAATGATCGTCGATAAAGGTAACATAGTATCTCGAACCGTCAAAAGAAGACACACTAGCTGGACCTCATACATCTGTATGAATCAACTCTAGCTTCTGAGTCTTAGGTAGCCGTCCACCCTTCTGGAAACTAACCCTCTTCTGGTTCCCAAAGATGCAGTCTTCACAAACCCCGACTTTCATAGAGTCGATCTCGGTTAGCTTTCCCTGTAAATGTAAGATTTTTATCCCCTTCTCGCTCGTGTGTCCTAGCCTGTTATACTACAGATCTGTACTCTCTTTACCAGCTATAATTATAACGGTGTCACTCATATGTGAGGTGAGGTAGAGAGACCCTAATTTGTTACCTTGGGCAACTACCATCGTACCATTAGAGATTCTTCATGAATCCCCTGTGAATATTAAAACATAGCCTTCTGCTCCAAGCTGTCCTACCGAAACAAGATTCCTCTTCAGTTTCGGTACATGTCTCATGTTCTTCAAATTCCACTTAGAGCCCTTCATCTGAATCTGTACATCACCCTTTCCAACAATATTACAGGGCTTATTGTCCCCCCAAATACATTTTTCCAAAGTCCCCTGCTACATAATTCTGAAGAATCTTCTTATTAGCAGTGGCGTAAAAAGAGGCTCCTGAGTCGATGACCCAAGAATCCGAATCGCTGTCTATAGCAAGGATCAAAGCATCATGCACGATATGAGCCTCCTTCTCACCCGCATTCTTCTTTGGACTCTTGTAGACTGAAAACATATGGCCTTCCTGACCGTAGTTCCAACACTTTTCTTTGATAGGCCTAACCTTCGAGTTTGACCTCTTCTTCACTGACTTCAATCGATTTCTTTTCTAGTTCCCTTTCTTCTGGCTTATGCCTCTCTGCTCGAAGTTTAGAGATGAACCTGAACCTTCTGATTCGGATGCTTTTCTTCTAACCTCCTTGAATAGAATCATACTGACCACCTCACTCAGCTTCAATTTTTTCTTTTCTACCGAATTACTGATTTCCATCACACAACCTGCCCAACTATCCGGCAACTGCGATAGTAATAAAAGGACCTGCACTTCATCATCGAATATGATGTCTACGAAGATAAGCTGATCAACAATCATGTTGAACTCACTGAGGTGTATCATGAAAGACCGTCCTTCTACCATCTTGAGGTTGAAAAGAGTTTTTACCAGATGCACCTTGTTTGCTGTAGACGGTTGCTCGTACATCTTCGTGAGCGCTTCCATAAGTCCTACCATCATCTTCTCCTTTAAGATATTGTGGGCTACTGTCTTGAAGAGCGACAACCAGATTTGCCCTAGAACCTTCCTATCAAGTATCTCCCAATCATCGTCTGACTCCTCTTTCTTCTGTCCCTTATCCTTACCCATCAACGGGCGATACATGTCCTTCTGAACCGTCAAACTTCTCGATCTTAGATTTGATTTCTTCTGCCATGACTTTCTCACAAATTACTAAATAAAGCTCTGATACCAGTTGTTAGGGATTCGAAATAATCAAATCGAACACTTGCCCTTCCGGACCTTGTTAGAAAGTTGAGCAAGAAGAAATTCATCACAAATCAAAGATAAAAACTTGCAGAAATAAAAACAAGCGAGAACACACGAATTTAACGAGGTTTGACAACATGTTTATGTCCTCGGGATCCACACCATACAATCGCTTTAATTAATTGAAGAAGGAATACAAGCACTCAAACAAGGGATTAATCTCTCTGAGATTCTCTCTCTCTTTTTTCTCTTTCTGATGGTTTTTCATGTTTTCACATTATCATTAGCCCTAGAAAACATATAGATATATATATGAATCCCAGCCCAAACAGAATTCAAAACAGATTAGGAAATTACCATCTCGACTCGTGATCGATCGTCGAACCAGTTGCGGTCGACCGGATAAATGACAGAAACCCAAAACGCCTACAGGGTATCTTCGGTTGACCGCAGAACCCATCGCGGTCGACCGCAAAAAGTCCATAGACTTTTCTCAGTCTCGTGCACGTTCGCGGTCGACCGCCGAGAGCACCGCGGTTGACTGTACTGCAGTTTTTCTGTTTCCTTCGTTTTGCTTCATCTTCTTGATTCCAGCTTTGACTTCAGTTTTGGGTCTACACTTAGACTAACACTCAATTCTTCCTGCATATGATAGATTAAAGGAACCCTAACGTTCAAGGTTAGCCTCCATTTTTACAATCAACTCCAAACACTAGTTATGTGATATTCTCACATCAGGCAATGGTACCCCAAGGTATTTAACTGGTAGTTTTCCTTCTGCAAAATTCACCTTAGTCACAATCTGAGCTCTCATTGCTTCATTGCTTCAGTGACCCTAGCAAGAATAATGTTACTTCTTTCATGGTTGGCTATCAAACCAAACATAATTAAAAACTAGTCTAAATTTCTTTTAAGTGCGAGCATAAAGCCTACATTTGCCTTAGCAAATATTAAGAGATCATCTGCAAACACCAAATGAGTTAATTCTTAGAGGTGCGCACTGAAGGTGATACTGAAAGGCTTTATCTTCCCTCAAAACTAACATACCCCTTGAGAGGTACTTCATGCACGCTACAAAGAGATAAGGGGATAGATGACCCCCTTGTCTAAGCCACCTTTTACCCTCAAGATACCCATGCAATATGCCATTCACAAGAGTAGAATACCGAGGGGAACTTACACACTCCATAACCCAACCCGCATATAGGTCAGGGAATCCCAAACAAATTAGCATACATCTCAAGAATCTCCAGTCTACAGTGCATAATGCCCCCCTTGTATCTACCTTCATCGTCCCTCTAGGAGAAATCCCTTTCCTTCTATAGTTCTTGGCAAATTCATGTCCCATTAGGTTATTATTAACAACGGATCTCCCTTTAATAAAGGCAACTTGGTTGTCACAAATCAGACAAGGCGTAATTTTCTGCATCTTGCTTGTGAGAATCTTAGATATAACATTATACAAAGTGTTGCAACACGGTATTGGTCTAAAATCAGCAACTCGATCTAGTGGGATTATTCACTTTAGGCACAAGTATAATTGTGGTAGAATTAATACATTTGCACATCCTACTAGTAGTGAAGAACTGCTTGACTACTACTTTAAAGCCTTCCCCACCACTCCCCAAGTAGCTTTGTAAAAATTTGATGAAAAACCATTAAGGCCAGGCGCTTTGTTGTTAGCCATAGATTTCAGCATCATCTCAATCTTAGAGTCAGTAATAGGTGCACCAAGATCATTCCTCTGCATCTCACTAACAAGGGGACCTCCGTTAATCATATTAGGCCCTCCATTCACCACAATAGGGTCCAATTTAGACACCCATTCATCACCTACCCAGTAGTTTCTGATAATAGCCAGCAATTTCTTGAATAATCTGGGCATGATCACAAAATCTTCCTCCCATCATCATCATATAAGCATAGAATCTTAGCTTGGTGTCTCCTATATCTCATATATGAATGAAACAACGTAGAGTTCGATTCTCCCTTCTTAACCCAACCCAATCCTGATTTTTGCTGATAAAAACATACCTCAGCCTTGGCTGGTAATAGATACTTGTGCATACAATCCTTCTCTTTCAAAATAAACTCAGCATCATTTGGAGTGTTCTATAATAAGCATTGAACCTCCTCTAATTTCTTCCTACTTTACTCCACTCTTTGGTTAATCTGTCCAAAATGACTGACATTAAAATCTTTTAAACAATTTTTCATTTCCTTTTGCTTTCTAAGAAGTTTTGACGCTATGGGAGCCCTCTATATGAATCTCCCAACAATCTTGAACTGTATTAAGAAAATCCTCATGCTCAGTCCACATAGCGAAAAACCTATAAGGTTCATTACCAATGCAAGCCTCTTTAAATATAGTAATAGACCCAGGGAATGATCAAATATGATTGCAGGCAGAAAATCAACTTGACTTGCTTCAAACTTGTGCAAGCAAAGAGCATTGACAAAAACTTTATCAATACGAGACCATACTCAATTTTGAGCCTCTTGATTGTTAGTCCAAGTGGCCCATCAACCCAAACTCCTCATATGTAAACCCAAATGATCAACAATCTCAACTAGACCATCAATTTCAGCTTGAGCCACAGGATGAATAGAGAATTTCTCCTCTTGAGACAAAAAATTCCTCAAGATCATTCAATGCATAGACACCTGTTTCAACACATTCCATAGACGTTGCCTTCAAATTGAACAGCCAGAGGCATATATCACAAATAATTCAAAATGTGTAATATCTTCCAAATCACCACCCCACAATGAATATACTGATCATTACATTGAATAACTTTGATACGGGTGTATCTTTTCTTCAGGAGCTTAGCGATCCTCATGGGAGCTTGAGGATAAATGATTCTCATGGTATCTTGAGAATAGAATAGAGGAGTCGTGGAAGAGGCCATTGGAAGCAACGAAGTCGAAGGATTCGTCAAAACTGCAGGAATTACAGTTGGGCTCTGGCCGGTCGACCGGCTTGGTCGCGGCGGTCGACCGCTTAGTGCACAGACCCAGACTATGTCTCGGGACTGAGAGCGGTCGACCGAAGGTGGCGCTGCGGTCGACCGGAAAACCCTGTAATCGATTTCCCAGATTTCGACGTTCTGACCGGTCAACCGCCTTGGGCACTGCGGTCGACCGCGTAGCGGTTACGGGCCTGGGTCTGTTTCCTGCTCCAGTTGGGATTTCTGTTTAGTATAAATAGAAACATGACTTTTCTAGGGTTTAGAACTCAGTTTGTAATCAGAAAAGAGATCAGGGAGGTTGTTCTTTAATCTAGAGAGATTGTGAGAGAGAGATTTGTAAAAATCCAATTGATTCTCATAATCTAGAGAATGTATTTTCTTTCGCCCTAATTCAACTCTTGTGTTCTTCTGTCGTTCTTCTTCTTTACCCACTCTTGATAATTCCGCGATCAAGAGTGCTCGCACGGCAACTCGTATCAAGTTGGTATCAGAGACCTTAGATCCTGTGTAGGGGGAACCTGTTTATGGTCCTTACTCGCTCACAGTACAAGAAGCTTGGCGAGATCCTTAATTCCTCGGAGGGGGTCCAGAAATTAAGGAAGGAGAAGATGTCTGAAGCAGATAATTCGACAAGACTTGATGCCATGGAGAAGCAGATTGAGACAATCGGGACGACTCTTACTCAACTCGTGGGTCTAATCAACGGAGGTGACAAAAAGGAGGAATCTTCTTCGAAGGGTAAGAAAGGACTCTACGAATCCGATGAGGAGAGCGAGAAAGCTGATTCAGAGGGGGAGACTGAGATTGTCAAGACCGTTGGACATCAAGGGGGTAAGAACAACTACCAAAATCTGAAGATTGACTTCAAGGTTGAGATTCCTGTTTATGATGGGAGTATCAACGTGGAGAAGCTTGATGATTGGATCGAACGTATGGAGATGTACTTCACTCTCTACGGATATTCGTCCAAGGAGAAGATAGTGTTCGCGACACTGAAGATGGTCCTAAACATCGCAACGTCCGAGTACCCCGTCTTCATGAAGTACATGGCGGGTCTGAATGATTACATCCGGAAGGAGATGAAGCTGTTTTCAGTAGAAACCATCGCAGAGGCGAGTGTGAAGGCCATTGCCATTGAGGTCCGGCAGAAGAAGGGCAATGAGACAAAGGGGGATTCCAAACCATCGGGGAGCAAGACGGGTAGCTCTCAGTCTAAGTATGAGAAGAAGAAGGTTGACTCGGGGAAAGCAGGATTGACATGCAACCACTGCAAGCAGATAGGACATGTGACTGATCGTTGCTGGGATAAGTATCCTCATCTGAAGCCAAAAGGGTTGAAGAAGAAGGAGGAGAAGAAGGCGTACATAGCACAGGGTCCGAAGGAGGTTTCCGGGATGACTGAACCCAATAGCAGTCTCAACCTTATGGCGGGGAAGCAGGCCACCAAAGAAGATGACGACCCGAGGGAGCAGCTCTTTGTTCTGAAATTGCAGGTCAAGACCAGCTTAGTGGATGCTATTGTAGATCCAGGGAGTCAGAAAAATCTGATATCTGAGGCATTAGTACAGAAGCTGGGATTGAAGACGGTGAAGCATCCGAAGCCCTATCCATTAGGGTGGATTCAGAAGGAGGCGGGATTGAGTGTGGTGAACCAGTGTTCATTCAGATTTGCACTCCACGAGTCGTATATTGACGAGGTCACATGCGACGTGGTTCCGTTGGATGTTTGCCAAGTTATTTTGGGCAATCCTTATTTGTGGGATAGATACGCAGTATATGATCGGCGAGCCCAAAAGTACACGTTCAACAAGGATGGCGAGCAATTCATTTTTCGTTCAGCATCTCTCCCACAGGAGACGAGCTTGGTGACAGTGACTCAGGCTAAGAGGTTGTTTTAGGCAACCCTTATTTGTGGGATAGATACGCAGTATATGATCGGCGAGCCCAAAAGTATACGTTCACCAAGAATGGCGAGCAATTCATTTTTCGTTCGGCATCTCTTCCACAGGAGACGAGCTTGGTAACAGTAACTCAGGCTAAGAGGTTGGTGAACGCGGGCAGGAAGTTCGTTTTATTGTTCATTCGGCCGTATGAAGAACAGCTGAGTAGGATGTGCTTGTCCACCTTGAGCAAGCTTCAGGAGGGAGATCTTGAAAGGTTAAAAGCCAAGTATGCGGACTTGTTTTCGGAGATCACGGGACTACCACCACGTCGAGGTGTAGATCATGAGATTATGTTGACCGGGGAGAGTTCCTTACCTAACATAGGCCTATACCGCACATCAATACTGGAGTCCGAGGAGATCAAGAAGCAGGTTCAGGAGCTCTTGGAGGCGGGAGTGATTATGCCGAGTTGTTCACCTTGCGGGTCACCAGTGTTGTTGGTGCCCAAAAAGGATGGAGGCTGGCGCATGTTCGTAGATTATCGAGCACTCAACAAGATTACCATCAAGAATCGCTACCCATTACCGCGGATCGATGATCTTATGGACCAGTTGGAGGGAGCGAGGTTTTTCACGAAGCTGGATTTGAAGTCTGGTTACCATCAGGTGAGGATTCGGGAGGAAGACACTTGGAAGACTGCGTTCAAGACCAAGCAAGGCCTGTTCGAGTGGTTGGTGATGCCGTTTGGATTGTGCAATGCTCCGGCTACCTTTATGAGGCTTTATGATGGGAGTATCAACGTGGAGAAGCTTGATGATTGGATCGAACGTATGGAGATGTACTTCACTCTCTACGGATATTCGTCCAAGGAGAAGATAGTGTTCGCGACATTGAAGCTTTCCGGGCACGCTTTGACGTGGTGGAAATCCTATTGCAAACAGGAGAAGAAAGCGGCGTCGTGGAACAAGTTCAAGGAGCTACTACGGAAACAGTTCTATCCAGTGGGGTTCCTTGAGGAGCGTTGGTACAAGTGGTACGGCTTACGCCAGAAGTTTAATCAGACCGTTCAAGAGTACACGACGGAGTTCCAGCAACAGGCGATGGTCCTAAACATCGCAACGTCCGAGTACCCCGTCTTCATGAAGTACATGGCGGGTCTGAATGATTACATCCGGAAGGAGATGAAGCTGTTTTCAGTAGAAACCATCGCAGAGGCGAGTGTGAAGGCCATTGCCATTGAGGGCCGGCAGAAGAAGGGCAATGAGACAAAGGGGGATTCCAAACCATCGGGGAGCAAGACGGGTGGCTCTCAGTCTAAGGATGAGAAGAAGAAGGTTGACTCGGGGAAAGCAGGATTGACATGCAATCACTGCAAGCAGACAGGACATGTGGCTGATCGTTGCTGGGATAAGTATCCTCATCTGAAGCCAAAAGGGTTGAAGAAGAAGGAGGAGAAGAAGGCGTACGTAATAGCACAGGGTCCGAAGGAGGTTCCCGGGATGATCGAACCCAATAGCAGTCTCAACCTTATGGCGAGAAAACAGGCCACCAAAGAAGATGATGACCCGAGGGAGCAGCTCTTTGTTCTGAAATTGCAGGTCAAGACCAGCTTAGTGGATGCTATTGTAGATCCAGGGAGTCAGAAAAATCTGATATCTGAGGCATTAGTACAGAAGCTGGGATTGAAGATGGTGAAGCATCCGAAGCCCTATCCATTAGGGTGGATTCAGAAGGAGGCGGGATTGAGTGTAGTGAACCAGTGTTCATTCAGATTTGCACTCCACGAGTCGTATATTGACGAGGTCACATACGACGTGGTTCCGTTGGATGTTTGCCAAGTTATTTTAGGCAACCCTTATTTGTGGGATAGATACGCAGTATATGATCGGCGAGCCCAAAAGTATACGTTCACCAAGAATGGCGAGCAATTCATTTTTCGTTCGGCATCTCTTCCACAGGAGACGAGCTTGGTAACAGTAACTCAGGCTAAGAGGTTGGTGAACGCGGGCAGGAAGTTCGTTTTATTGTTCATTCGGCCGTATGAAGAGAAGCTGAGTAGGATGTGCTTGTCCACCTTGAGCAAGCTTCAGGAGGGAGATCTTGAAAGGTTAAAGGCCAAGTATGCGGACTTATTTTCGGAGATCACGGGGCTACCACCGCGTAGAGGTGTAGAGCATGAGATTATGTTGACCGGGGAGAGTTCCTTACCTAACATAGGCCTATACCGCACATCAGTACTGGAGTCCGAGGAGATCAAGAAGCAAGTTCAGGAGCTCTTGGAGACGGGAGTGATTGTGCCGAGTTGTTCGCCTTGTGGATCACCAGTGTTGTTGGTGCCCAAAAAGGATGGAGGCTGGCGCATGTGCGTAGATTATCGGGCACTCAACAAGATTACCATCAAGAATCGCTACCCATTACCGCGGATCGATGATCTTATGGACCAGTTGGAGGGAGCGAGGTTTTTCACGAAGCTGGATTTGAAGTCTGGTTACCATCAGGTGAGGATTCGGGAGGAAGACACTTGGAAGACTGCGTTCAAGACCAAGCAAGGCCTGTTCGAGTGGTTGGTGATGCCGTTTGGATTGTGCAATGCTCCGGCTACCTTTATGAGGCTTATGAATGATTTGTTGCGACCCTTTATAGAGGATTTTGTGATAGTTTACCTTGATGATATCTTGGTGTACAGCAGGACTTGGGAGGAGCATCTCGTTCATGTTGAGAAGGTATTTGAAGTGTTGCAGGACGGACAGCTGAAGCTCAACGGGAAAAAGTGCGAGTTCGGGAAGGACGAGTTGGTGTATCTCGGCTTCATCGTAGGGAAGGGCCAGCGGAGGATAGATCCAGGCAAGGTGGAGGTGATCACAAAGTGGCCGACGCCGAAGACAGTGACTGAGGTGAGGAGCTTCATGGGGGCTTGCCAGTATTTGCGCAAGTTCATTCGACATTTTTCGACTTATGCGGCACCGTTACATGGCCTCACAAAGGCTAAAGTTCAGTTTGAGTGGGGAAGGACGCATGAGGAGGCTTTTCAGTTGCTAAAAAAGAAGATCTCGGAGGCACCGGTGTTGGCGTTGCCGAATTTGCAGCAGACTTTCGGAGGGTGTACTTGTTAGGGAAGGAGGTGGTCGTGCATTCGGATCATAAGCCGTTGGAGTTCTTACATGCCCAGACGAAGCTACAGCAGGCGCGGCACATGAAGTGGATGTCTTATTTGATGGCTTTCAACATCATTATTAGGTACAAGAAGGGGGCGACGAACAAGTTGGCCGATATGTTATCTCGCCCACCGATAAGGTCGTTGTTGGTGGCGACGCGTATTCAGCCCTTGGTTCCTTTGGAGTATGTACAGCTGTACGCATCCAGTAGAGACTTCGGTAGTGTGTTTGAGCAGGCGAAGGCTGGTCGAAGGGGGGAGTATGCACTTGGAGATGATGGCTTATTGTATCGTGGGGCATCACTATGCATTCCGGAGGATGGTGATAGGTTGCAGTGGATTCGGGAAGCACATACCTCGTGTGTGCAAGGGCATTTTGGCATTCAGAAAACGCTTCTCAATCTACGGCGACATGTGTTTTGGCCACGGATGCTTGATGATGTGACCAAGTATGTTGGAGGGTGTAAGTTATGTTGTATTTCGAAGCCTTCTAACAGAAAGAGGGGATTGTACCTACCATTACCGGTTCCTTCTAGGCCGTGGGAGAGCATTTCTATGGATTTTCTAGGAGGGTTGCCAACTACGAAGCGCGGGCATGACTATTTGTACGTTGTGGTGGACCGGTTCAACAAGATGGTGATATTGATTCCTTGTAAGAAGACCGTGACGGGAGCGGGTGCAGCACAATTGTTCTTCGAACATGTGTGGAAGCACTTTGGGTTGCCGAGTTCGATTATTTCGGATCGGGATAGCCGTTTTCTTGGGCATTTTTGGGATTCTTTGTGGAGTTTGATGGACACTAAATTGAAGAAGAGCACGGCCTTTCATCCACAAACAGACGGACAAACGGAGGTAGTCAACCGGACTATGGTGCACATGTTGCGGGGGTATAATTCTAGGCATCCTAAGACTTGGGATGAGAGTTTACCATATTTGCAGTTTGCTTTTAATCGGGCAATTCATGGATCTTCCGGAAAGTCACCGTTTGAGACTTGTTATGGATTTTTACCGCCGAGCCCGTTCGATCTTGTGTTTTCAAGTGAAGCCACAGTGGACGGCAAGGAAGGGAGTGAGAGACAACGTGCTCAGCGATTTCTTGAGAAGATTGCAAATATTCATGCCACGGTTGAAGCTCAATTGAAGAAATCGCAAGCTAAGTACAAGGCGAAGCATGATCAACATCGGGTTCCTTGTAACTTTGGTAAAGGCGATATGGTATGGCTAAAATTGAGTAAGGAGAGGCTCAAAGGAGAAGGGAAGAAGTTGAAGCCTATTCGTTATGGTCCGTTTCGGATTCTCGATCAGATTGGCGACACCGCTTTTCGTTTAGATTTGCCACCTTACTTAGGCATGTATTCGGTGATCAATGCCGAGTACTTGAAGTTGTTTGAGCCTCCGTTATTGGATGATGAAGGTGATGAAAAGTTGATCTTACCGCATGTTGAGGACTTGTGGTTTGATAGAGAGGAGCCACTGAAGGAAGATTGCATTTTGGAACGGAAGACGACCACGACGAGGTGGGGGACGAAGGAGTCGTTTCTCATTGGACGTCAAGGTCAGGTCCCTAGCAAGGCCAAGTGGTTCAACAGAGAAGGAGGGGCTCGCGAGTTCCCTCAGCTGAAGTTCTAACTTGAATGGGACTTCAAGTTCCTAAAGGGGGGACCCATGATACGGGTGTATCTTCTCTTTGGGAGCTTAGCGATCCTCATGGGAGCTTGAGGATAGATGATTCTCATGGTATCTTGAGAATAGAGTAGAGGAGTCGTGGACGAGGCCATTGGAGGCGACGAAGTCGAAGGATTCGTCAAAACTGCAGGAATTACAGTTGGGCTCTGGCCGGTCGACCGGCTTGGTCGCGGCGGTCGACCGCTTAGTGCACAGACCCAGACTATGTCTCGGGACTGAGAGCGGTCGACCGAAGGTGGCGCTACGGTCGACCAGAAAACCCTGTAATCGATTTCCCAGATTTCGACGTTCTGACCGGTCGACCGCCTTGGGCACTGCGGTCGACCGCGTAGCGGTTACGGGCCTAGGTCTGTTTCCTGCTCCAGTTGGGATTTCTGTTTAGTATAAATAGAAACACGACTTTTCTAGGGTTAAGAACTCAGTTTGTAATCAGAAAAGAGATCAGGGAGGTTGTTCTTTGATCTAGAGAGATTGTGAGAGAGAGATTTGTAAAAATCCAATTGATTCTCATAATCTAGAGAAGGTATTTTCCTTCGCCCTAATTCAACTCTTGTGTTCTTCTGTCGTTTTCTTCTTTACCCACTCTTGATAATTCCGCGATCAAGAGTGCTCGCATGGCAACTCGTATCAAACTTTCACTGATATCAGCTTAGGGTCCAAAAATAACCAAATTCCTCTAATGATTGGATACCGGCAGTTATTCACCCATCGCCAGTCTTTAAACCATTTCTCCAATACCCTCTTTGATTTCTCTTGTTTAACCTTAGTCTCCAATAAAGGTAAAAGTAAAAATTTATTTTATGTACAAATCTACGTACTAATCTTTGCTTAAAGAGTTTGATAAGTCCCCTAACATTTCAAAATGCCACAACCATGATGAATTAGTCTCACGTGCTTCCTCTTAAATCTATAAACATCCCAACTGTTGTGCGCGAAAACCAATTGTTGTGCTTCGAGGAACCAAACACAAACGCCGAGAGAGAAAACCAAACAATGCAAAATAACGGCACAAACACAAACAACCAATTTTTACGTGGTTCGACAAGTTGCCTACGTCCACGGGCAAGAAGGAGATGAGTTTTTCACTAATAGAGAAGAAGAGTACAAACTGAGATTACAAATCACTCAAACTCACCAATTAATCTCATCAACAAAGATCTTAATCTCTCAAACAAAACCCTAACCTATTGCTCCAGAAAATAGCTCTTTTTTGTGCTCTAAATATCCCCACAACAGCTCACAAGAAACCCTAAAACGTGGATGCTATTTATATCAAAAAGCAATCCTAAACAGAATAGGAAACCACAATCAGGCCAAAACCCGACTAGCGGTAGACCGTCGAAATTGTCGCGGTCGACTGGACAGAATGACAGAAACCAAAGAATGCATTACAGGGTCCGCGGTCGATCGCGACCGTACTTGACGCCGCGGTCGACCGACTAAAAAAATCAAAAAACACCCTGTAGTCGTGCACGTTTGCGGTCGACCGCGCCAAAGCTCGCGGTCGACCGGCAAGCACCCAAATGCCTGTCTGCATCAAATTTTCTGATCTTCTCCAATATTTTTGTCGTTTCTATAATTCTCCACATCGGCGAAGTTTTTCCAAAACTGAGCAACACCAACCAAACCAAATATCCCACTTGTTGTGTCCAGTACAAAGTGAAACACATTCACGACAACGGACTCAATCCACAACAAGTCGAGAACTCAAACGAGAATGCGAACAAACTCCAAATGTCGGTATCAACTCATCAAACCGGCTGCATCATAAATGACTGCCTACGTATACTCTTGTCCAAGGAACCAAGCATTCACGTAGTTCACCCAAATGGCCTCTAAAAACCCTCAATCCAATAGAAGAGTTCTCAATTCTTCACCAATAAATCTGCGGCTGATAGCTCTCCCAATGGCCCCAAAGTGAAACAAACCAAACACCTCCACTTGAGATGAACCAATGGCCATATCCAAATACAAACTATGTCCACCAGCTATACTCGAATCAACTAACTCATCATCTGCATCCATATCAACATGATCCCCAATCGGTGTCACCTCAGCTAGAATCCTAAACGATGCAGTATGATCTGGAGTATGTAGAGTAATCTCCATCTAACATGAAGTAGCATCACTCTCCACCAGCTGTGTTATCCCAACGATCTGTCCAATACTCCCTACATGCGAGAGTTAAATATGACATACCTGCTCAGAACAATATCAGAGTCCAATACATGATAACCAAACATGACTCTGAATTGCAAATGTGCACACGGATCAAATCTCACATCCTGGATATGATAATATGTTGGGCGACCAAATATCCGAAGCAATCTAAAATCTGAAGTGGCTTCACCAGATCCAAATTCTCCAAACACAGCAGTCGGCAACCTATGAATAAGATGGCTCTAATATGTCAAAGCCTCAATACCAGAACTCCTCTGCAAACTAATGCTCGACATCAAATAGTGATCCTCCTCCAGTAAGGAATGTCTCATCAGATCTGCCACCTCATCTCGTCACCCAATGTTTCCTCTCTAATAAAGTGTCTCAAACTGCCGTGAGCTCGGCACAAACACAGAAAAGAACCTCTACCAAAAACAGAACAACATGTTAACTTTTTGCCAATACACTTTCTCCATCTGTTATTAACTACTAGGACTTTATACCAACGGGACTTGGTTGCAACCCACAAATGCCTAGAATAGTCCCCAACGTAAGAAACCAAATACTGATTATCTCTCAATGATGCCTTTTTGGAAGGCCCCTAAATGCCTGAATGAACACCACCTAGAAGACCCTTTGCTCGGTGAATAGAATTGTCAAACTCCACCTCGGACTTCTTTCTCATACCAATGTACTCACAGGACTTCAAATTGTAGGTCAAAGCACTCATCAACAATCCATGCACGACATCAATAATCTAATAACCCAGCCTCAATAAACGCCACAGTCTAGCCAAATCCAAAGAAATCGTCAGCTCTCTACCAATCACCGTGCTTCCAATTAAATTATATAAATTCTTCCTCTTGACGCCCTTCATCACAATCATAGGCCCAAATGTAACCTTCAGAGATGCATCCTCTAAGGTTACCCTATAGTCTACTGCCTCAAAAACTCCAAGTGAAATGACGTTCATCTTCAACTGAGGAATGAACCTCACTTCATCCAATTCCTTAATCACTCTGTCACACATCCTAATACGAATGATACCGATACCATCAATAGGACATTCATGATCATTACCCATAAGCATGACATCCCCTCATTCTAACTCCTGAAAACTGGAGAACCAATCCCTCCTAGGGAAAATGTGGTAAGAAGCACCCGAATCCAACATCCACTTTGTAGAGTTGGTAACACAAATTGACGGTAGTGCAGGGTACGAATAGCCCGAAGAATCCGAATCTGAATTGTCATTGTCGTCACTAGCCTTGGCAACATGCACTTCTGAAGCTTGAATTAATAGCTTTCCCTTTATTCTTCTCGGCTCGATCTGTCAACTTTGGGTATTCGGCTTTCCAATGTTCATCTTTTTTACAAAATGCACATTGATTTCTACCAATTGAAGGATGTGCTCCTCTAGACTGTGACTTCCTACTTCGGTTTGGACTTTTTCCTCTTGCGACCAATGCCCCCGCTACTGTATCAAGCAAAGTCTCCTTATCCTTCTTCCGAAGCTGATAATTCACAAGTGCAACGGTGACCTCACTATACGAAAGAGATCCCTTCCCATTAATAAGAGTAAGAACGAAGGTCTCATATTCCTCGTCGGGTAAGGAACTCAACAATAATAACGCACTGTCCTCATCTTCAATCATCACATCTACATTCGCCAAATCCGCAAGAAGCTTTATGTAGTGGTTCATGTGATCATCAATGGAGGTTCCTTTCTTCAATTAGAAGCGATAAAACCTCCTCTTCAAATGCAAACGATTTTTCACATTCTTAGTTAAATACTTGCTCTCTAGGATTTCCCAAATCTTCTTAGCCGAAGTCTCATTGATCACATCATATTTTAGATCTTGGGTAAGACAAGACCTAATCACACCACACGCCGTTTGATTTATTTTTTTTCCAAACTTTTTCCTCAATGTCGTCCGGTTTTCCGTCCAACTCTAAAGTATCTTCCAAATTTTGTGCGTTGAGCGCATCCAAGACTTTGCATCTCCAAAGACCAAATTATTTGTACCATTAAACTTCTTCACGTCTATCTTCATAGAGTGAATATTCAAACTTTGGACGGTCTTCACGTCGGAAATACCCTCCACAACTCCTTCTTTCTCGGGCATCTTTTTCAAATCACCATCAAACCAATGCGGAACAAACGAAGAATAGATCCAAACTGAAAAGAGAGATTTTTACCTCCAACTGAAACCCTAACAAGAGCCTGCGAAAGATCTCACTCCTACACGATGGTAGACAAGATCCACAATAGTAAAAATCTCACATTTATCACCAACTGAAGCCCTAGACGAGCTTCTAAAGCGATCTACTCCTCCACCTAACCCTAGAGTAGCCAAAGCTCTGATACCACTTGTTGTGCGCGGAAGTCAATTGTGGTGCTTCGAGGAACCAAACACAAACGACGAGAGAGAAAGCCAAACAATGCAAAATAACGGCACAAATACAAACAACCAATTTTTACGTGGTTTGGTAAGTTGCCTAAGTCCACGGGGCAAGAAGGGGATGTGGTTTTCACTAATAGAGAAGAAGAGTACAAACTGAGATTACAAATCACTCAAACTCAATAATTAATCTCACCAACAAAGCTCTTAATCTCTCAAACAAAACCCTAACCAATAGCTCTAGAAAATACCTCTTTTTTGTGCTCAAAATATCCCCATAACAGCTCCTAAGAAACCCTAAAACATGGTTGCTATTTATATCAAACAACAATCCTAAACAGAATAGGAAACCGCAATCAGGCCCAAACCCGACTGGTGGTCGACCGTCGAAATCGTCGCGGTCGACCGAACAGAACGGTAGAAACCAAAAAATACATTACAGGGTCCACGGTCGACCGTGACGCCACGGTCGACCGTGACGCCACGGTCGACCGCACTTGACGTCACGGTCGACCGACCAGAAAACCGAAAAACACCATGTAGTCGTGCACATTTGTGGTCGACCGTGCCAAAGCTCGCGATCGACCAGCAAGCACCCAAATGCTTGTCTGCATCAAATTTCCTGATCTTCTCCAATGTTTTCGTCTTTTCTACACCAACGAAGAGCATCGCTGATATCTTCATGCACATCCTGCACTAAGGAACTAAAATAATTCTAATTAGAAAATCCCCCGCCATAAAGCCTCTCAGTATTAGATGAACTCCCACTATGAATTCATGCACCCTCCTTATTCCTTGAAGATTGAGAGCTTTTCCTATAACTCCTATACTTTTAATATATTGTGATTCCCCATAAGTCTCTTGCCTACCACTTCCCTAGAATCTTTCACCTTTATCTCCATCCCTAGCACTAACTGCAGTAGAAGAAGATCTCTTATCTGCTTCGTGTTCTATTTTCTTAGGCACCCATGTTGGGGATGCACAATCCCCCTGATGCGATTTGGAAATAGAGATTTAGGAGAGAAGAGAGAAAATCAAACAATCTCAAACACACAAGATTTACGTGGTTCGCTTCTCAATGTGAGAAACTACGTCCACGGCCGCCGCAGGAGAAAAATTTACTATTTTTTCAGTCTTTTACATCATGCCCTAATCAACCCTTTTATAGAATTAAGGGTTTAACAACTAAAACAGGAAACAGATCAAAACAGGTTAAAATTCGAATCTGGGCCGAAACCCGACACCGGTCGACCGCCGCACCACATCCGGTCGACCGCGATGCTGATCGAAATCTGCCTGGCTCTCTGGACTTTTGGCGGGCGACCCCAGCGCCATGCTCGGTCGACCGCGATGAAGCTAAAAGTCTGGGTTGCTCTCTGGACTTTGAGCGGTCGACCGCAGCGCCAGCACCCAGCTGTGCACATAGGCGGTCGACCGCCGCGCCCTGCTCGGTCGACCGCGATGCAGAAAAATGTCTTCTTCGTCGTTTTGCTTGAACTTCGCCATCGTCGATCCTGTTCATCCTGTTCCAACTTTGTTCCTCTTCTCTTCTGAAGTATAGGGCATGCTTGATAGTTAGGCTCAACTTTGTTCCTCTTCTCTTCTGAAGTATAGGGCATGCTTGATAGTTAGGCTTCACATATCCTAACAACCCATTGCTTAGAAACTTTTTTCTTCCCACAGTGGTCAATATCATGCCCCAGCTTCTTACAATGAGTGCACCACCTCGGATAGAATTCATAAACTACCAATTGTTGTATAATTCTGTGTTTCAGGCCTCTGATTTCTGTTGTCTTAGGTAAGACTTTTGGCATAGTCACTTCCACCAAAACTCGAGCATATGACAACCTTTATCTCTATCCATAGTACAAACAATCTTGGATAAGCAAGTATCATTCCCAAAGATTTAAGCACAACCCAGGCAATTGAATCCAAAATGGAAATGTCCTCACATCAAATTGATTAATTTGCAAATCATCAGGCCATGGTCTCAATATCCCCATTTTTCTTTATTATTCTAATCACTTACTCCAATTAAATACTCAACAAAACTGTGTTAGGAATATATTTAATTGCTAAGTAACAATTTAGAATACATTTTCTACATCGAACTCTATAATGAAATTATATAAATTAAATTTTCATCAAATTATTAATATGTGCAGTATGAAACAATTGTAAAAGTATTTAATATTTTTGCATGTGCAACATCCCAATGTGCTAGTGTTTAGAACGGGGTTTTCTTAACTTATTGGTCCCTTGAATCATAATATTTTGGATGTAGCCCTTTTATTTTAGGGCTTTTTATTTCTAGTCCCAAATGTTTGCTCATATTTACCTTTAAACCCAATCACTATTTGTTGTATCCATAAACCCAAATATCATTTTGTATTTATCTTTAAGCCCAACTTAAAGATTT
>NC_033803.1:26474888-26485727 GCF_001876935.1 Asparagus officinalis | reverse complement strand
AAATTGGACTTAAAGATAAATACAAAAAAATATTTGGGTTTATGAATACAACAAATAGTGATTGGGTTTATAGATAAAGATGAGTAAACATTTGGGGCTAGAAATAAAAAGCCCTTTATTTTATTGATTACTTCAACTTTTAGTTCTTCATCCGTTATATTTGTCTAAATTGCTAGCTCGGATTGGATTAATAATCATTGTAGAAGAAATGATAAACAATGGGTTTCATTGTAAATGGATCTGCGTTTTCAACATGTTTGGGTTTTGAAGGACTTAAATAGAGAGGTATAATTGTTGCGCGCAGCGGAAATTTCGGCAGCACTTCGGCAGCACAACAAGAGAGTCAGGTCGCAATAAGAATTCTTGTTTCTTAAAGGGAACAAGAATCTGAAGCCTAATATCTCATCAAAGTGAGATATTAGCTCTTCCTCTCGTCAGCTCTAGGACTGCGCGTCGAGAGAACCTAAAAGCTATTACAAATCACACAAAAGCAGTACAACCAATTTTTACGTGGTTCGGCAAATTGTCTACGTCGACGGGGCAAGGAGGGGGGAGATCTACTAATAGTGGGAGAGAATACAACTAGGGTTTACAATCACTCACAAACTAAACCCTCAAACAAACTCTCAAATCCCTCACAATATCTCTCTACAAAAGACTGCACAAAACCCTAGAAGGAACTGCTCAAAATCCCCTAGCCGCTGCCTGCGCTTTTCTTCTGCAGCCGCAAAATCAATGCTCACTTCCTTAATGTGCAGCCACCAAAACTATTCCTTGCACAGAACCCTAGTTAATTTTTCCGTGTGCATTTATAAGCACAAGCACGAGTTATTTGGTCTCAGGTGGGCCTTCATGGGCCGGCTCATGTTCGTGTCCTCATGCGGAGATGAAACCGCGTCTTCACGCGGACGTCACGTGGAGAGGCTGCTCCACGTTCACAATTCTCCACCTCGGTAAAGTTTTCTCAAAACTGAGCCGACACCAAAGCAATCAAATGTCCCACTTGTTATGTCAAGTACGAACTCAGTCCACAACAAGTCGAGAACCCGAACGAGAGTCCAAACAATCTCACCCCCATCAAAATTAACTAATCCAAAACCATGCTATCACAATGAATAGTGACGGACCGCTGCGATATACCAAGTTCCTCCAAAAGTCCTCGAAGCCAAATAGCCTCCTTCACAGCCTCCGTAACCGCCATATACTCTGCCTCCGTCGTAGACAAAGCCACTGTCGACTGTAAGGTGCTTCTCTAACACACCGGCGCACGGGTCAAAGTAAACACATACCCCGTAGTAGACCGGCGCTTATCTAAATCTCCGGCATAATCCGAATCAACATAACCAATGCATAGCTGCCCACCTGTAGTGTCCCGCTCATAAACTAAACCAACATTGAGCGTACCTCGAATGTACCTCAAAATCCATCTCACGGCATCCCAATGATCCACTCCTGGATCGTGCATGTATCTCGAAACCATGCTCACCGCCTGTGACAAATCCGGCCTCGTACATACCATCACGTACATTAAGCTCCCAAACTGCACTCGCATATGGAGTCTTCGATATCAACTCTCTATCTTCAACTGACTTCGGTGAAAGACCAGCTGAAAGCTTCAAATGGGCTCCCAATGGTACAATTGTGTATGCACGAATCAGCCTTCGATACTCTCCATCGGAAGTGCATACACAATTGTGTCGGCATACCATGCTGGCATCTGTATGTTTCTCCTCTGTCTCCGAACCGCAATAGGATCCTGAACCTAAGCCGTCGGTTCCTGATCCTGCACATCAGTACCCGTATCCTCCGTATCACCGTCGTGCTCGCCTGGCGTCACCTCAGTCGGCACTCTAATGGATACTGTACCATCTGGACAATGTGGAGCTACATCGATCTCCACCACCTGCGATATCTCTTCCATCGGGTCGCTCTCCACCTGATGAGAGTTGGGAAGCTTCAAGATAGAAACCTCATCGAATATGACGTCCCTACTCAGCACAATCTTCTTATCCACTGGATCCCAAAGCTTGTATCCCTTGACACCACGCTTGAATCCTACAAATATGACCTTCCTAGCTCGAGGTTCTAATTTATTAGTTCTAACATGATAATATGCAGGGCACCCGAATACCTTGAGCTGGTCATAGTCATGTGCTGGCTTTCCCGACCACATCTCCATAGGGGTTTTCCCCTCAATCGCAGATGAAGGCAGCCGATTAATGAGGTGGCTCGCATATGTAAGTGCCTCAGCCCAAAAGATCTTCTCCAAACCACTCTGCGACAATAAGCATCGGATCTTCTCCAGTAAAGACCGATTCAACCTCTCTGCCACCCCATTTTGCTGCGGTGTATGACTAACTGTGAAGTGTCTCTCTATGCCCTCGTCTCGACATAGCTGCTGAAAGGGGTCAGAAGTATACTCACCACCGTTGTCGGATCGCAACGTCTTGATCTTTCTCCCAGTCTGCAGTTCCAATCTCTTCTTCCACTCCACAAACAAATCTAGGACTTCACTCTTCTTCGTCATGGTGTACACCCAACAACGCCTAGAATAGTCATCTACAAAAGTGACGAACCAATATCGACCACCAAGTGATGTAGTCTTGGTAGGACCCCAAACGTCTGTGTGCACGTAGTCTAGGATGCCCCTCGTCTGATAAATGGCAGTCCCGAACTTCACCTTCGTCTTCTTGCCAAGAACACAGTGCTCACAGAACTCAATCTTTCCACTCTTGGCTCCCTTCAATAGCCCCTGCTTGCATAATGCCTGCAGTGACTTTTCACCTGTGTGCCCCAACCTATAGTACCAAAGTCTGCTCATGTCCGCTTCTAAAATAGCCGAAGCAACCTGCGCTACAGCGTTTTCGAAGTCACCTTGAATCCCTTCGCCTCCAAAGCTCCAACTGAGATAAGATTTTTCTTCAGTTGAGGAACAAATCTCACCTCCTTCAACTCATGGACTACTCCATCGTGCATCCTAATCCGTATGGTACCTATCCCACAAACGCCACAGGATTGATCATTTCCCATGACAACAACGCCCCCGTCGACTTTCTCAAAAGATGCAAACCAATCTCGCCTATGGGTCACATAAAAAGTAGCGTCGGAATCAAGCATCCAATCTGATGCATCCACATGGTTCACCTCCGGAGTAATCAGTAGAGAAAAGCACGAATCATTGGAATCATCGCCTTTCGCAATATTCACCTCATTGGCCTTCGAGCCCTTTTTCTTGCCATTCTCTTTCTCCTTGAGCTTCGGGCAGTCTCTCTTCCAATGTCCCTGCTCCTTGCAGAATGCACATTGGTTCTTTGCTAATTGGTGGCGGCCTCTAGACTTTGACCTCCCTCTGTTACCACCTTTCGGATATGGGCTTCTACCTCTCGTCGACAAGGCCTCTCCTGGAGTACTAACGTGAGAAGTCTCCTTATCCTTCCTCCTCAAATCGTAATTTGTCAAAGCGTTAGTCACTTCACTATAGCTGATAGAAGATCTCCCGTTCAACAAAGTGAGCACGAAGGTATCATACTCCTCATCCGGTAAGGAGCCCAACAAAATAATCGCCTTGTACTCATCCGATATCTTCTCATCAACATTCGCCAAGTCCGACAACAACTTAGTGTAGTTGTTCACATGAGCCGCTAGCGAGGTGCCTCTGGACATCTGAAATCTGAAGAGTCTTCGCAGCAAGTGCAACCTGTTCTCAACACTCTTTGTGAGATACTTATTGTTGAGAATTTCCCACATCTTCATCGCAGACGTCACCCCAATCACATCATACTTCAGCTCCTGTTCCAAACAGGACCTGATCACCCCACAAGCGTTCCTATTCATCTTCTCCCATATCGCCTCATCATATTTAGGTGACCTCTCGTGGACCATGATGGTCTCTTCCAAATTCTGAGCATTTAACGCATCCTGTACGTCGCTCATCCACAAACCAAAGTTGATTTTGCCGTCATATTTCACCACACTAATCTTAGTGTTCTGAAAACCAACTTGTATTGTACTCGCCATAGATTTGCTGCTTTCACCTTTTTCTCCCATTGCGAACTAACTCCAAATTGTAGAGAAATAACAAATTTGATAGAATTAGGAACCACCCAACTGAACCCTAGATCGGATTCCAAATAGATCTCCTATCCACACGAGGAAAAAGAAATCTCCAATGGCAACTCCTAATGCTATCTCCACCGAAGCCTAGAACTCCAAGAACCAAGCTTCACACAAGAATCTTCCTCCACCAAAAAAAACCTTAGATCTGAAATCTAGGCTCTGATACCACTTGTTGCGCGCAGCGAAAATTTCGGCAGCACTTCGGCAGCACAACAAGAGAGTCAGGTCGCAATAAGAATTCTTGTTTCTCAAAGGGAACAAGAATCTGAAGCCTAATATCTCATCAAAGTTAGATATTAGCTCTTCCTCTCGTCAGCTCTAGGACTGCGCGTCGAGGGAACCTAAAAGCTATTACAAATCACACAAAAGCAGTACAACCAATTTTTACGTGGTTCGGCAAATTGCCTACGTCCACGGGGCAAGGAGGGGGGAGATCTACTAATAGAGGGAGAGAATACAACTAGGGTTTACAATCACTCACAAACTAAACCCTCAAACAAACTCTCAAATCCCTCACAATATCTCTCTACAAAAGACTGCACAAAACCCTAGAAAGAACTGCTCAAAATCCCCTAGCCGCTGCCTGCGCTTTTCTTCTGCAGCCGCAAAATCAATGCTCGCTTCCTCAATGTGCAGCCACCAAAATTATTCCTTGCACAGAACCCTAGTTAATTTTTCCGTGTGCATTTATAAGCACAAGCACGAGTTATTTGGTCTCAGGTGGGCCTTCATGGGCCGGCTCGTGTTCGTGTCCTCATGCGGAGATGAAACCGCGTCTTCACGCGGAAGTCACGTGGAGAGGTCGCCCCACGTTCACAATAATTAGACACCAATGACAAAAAGCTAGTAAAATTGCATATTCCCTGCGAATCACATTGTAACTAATTACATGGAAGAATTTGAAATAATTTATACGAATTGAGAGAGTAAAACGAAATTTCAGTGCTTGGATGACTAATTTCAAAATATTAAAGATGCAGGGGACTAATTATTAAAAAAACATTTAGAAAATGAGAATTTTGGAAGACGTTAAGGGCCCGTTTGTTTTGTTTTTTTTGAAGGGGAATAGAGGCGATTTTAGGAGAAAGCCGTTATAGTTCTGACACTGTAACAGCTTTCCCCCTTTTCCCCCCTCAAAAAATTTAAACAAACGGGCCCCAAGGGGAGCTAACTATGTGCCCGTGAATAGAATAATTAACATGACAGAGAGTGATTGGGCTTGGGCTCCAGTGCCCTAGGCCCGTTTGATGGAATGTCACACGGTATTGATACTCGGACAATGACGTGGAGTAGAACTTAATTTAAGGGTAGTTTTTTACCAAAAAAAAATCTCTTGAAAATTTCCAAATAATTATCAAGAGATTTGAGGTTGTCATGTTACAGAGAGTAAGAAATTTTTGAAGCGGATGCAATGTCGTCGCCGATTTCCTTTTTTTTCTATTATTGGCTGATTTGCTCGCATCTTTTTGGTTGCTATCGCAAATAGGTAAAGACAGACAGAAATTTAGGTATAATCCAATCAGTTTTCACAAAAATTGTTTTTAGTATTTTTATTTGCAAGGAAAGTTCTAAAAATTGAAAAAAAAAAGAAAGAAAAAAAAAAGCAAGACTTCGAAAATATAAGTAAATTCCTATATATTAGTGGAATCTACATTGCATGGTCCATACATTTCAGATCATTCTCTCTGTGGCTAGAAAATTTATATGCACTTCCTCCTCCGAATTCATTGAACAAGGCTTCAATCCTTTTGAACTTGAAACTATGTTTGATGGGTCAACCACAGAGAAGCATATGCCAATAAATTTCTTATCTACAGGACTCTGTGACGTGGAATCCACCTGCAAATTCATGTCAAACAAAATCAATTACAAGGAAAGGTCAAGATTGAATATGCCCCATGACCAGGTCTAAGTTCATCCTCACACCACCAAGCAATTAGTACCGGATATATTGGTGAGCTATATTCCTTTTTAAACTTCAGTACATGACAAGAACCAAGAAAAGGGAGTACATGACAAAGAGATGGCTACATGATAGCCACCTAAGGAGCAAGATGAGAACCATCATCAGGGAACCGGGTGATTTTGCTTCAGCTTCTTTATTAAGGTTGTCGCATTCTTGCCATTTCTTGAATATAATTTGGTACGTAATAGGATCCGTTTGGCAATCTATATTCCATATCAGGTGTGCAAACTATGGATGCAAAAGTATTATTGGTCTTGAATCAAAGATAATTTTTATCATATTTACATCTATTTACTAATCATGGATAAGGACCCGAATTCGTACATAGTTTGATTAAAAAAATCCAGAGAATGTATCAGCTAAATTCAAATATGGATATATTTCTATGGATTTCAATCGCTATAAATTGTACTCTCAAAACCTCTCATTTAAGGTCAATGATTGAACCAATGGTTGATTGATGCTATTGTATCATGAGAATTGCCAAATATAATGAGCTTTTGAGAGCTGAACACAGGTCATAATACACAGGTCATAATTAACTGAATGAGTCCTATGATGTAAAAGTCTGACCTAAGTGAGAGCATCACTGGTTTCTCTAGAAGTCCGAGTTCGAGACAAAAGACGTCCTCAAGACAGGAGTTGCTAAAGGAATCCAAGTTCGAAACGAAATGCGTCTTACGCTCGGACTTCTCAAATGACGACATATTTTATGCATGGCTAGAGTCACTATGACTTCTTGAGCGGATGACGTCAGCACTTCAGCCAGTCTATCACTATTGCTTTAAACGCGAATGTGACTCATTCAACTGAGTGTTGACTCAAATAAAGTGTAGTCTGATTGGCTGACTGCACCGACCTGATCGAATTACCAACGTATCCCCCATAAATTTTCTATAAATAGTGGACAATCCCACTGGACCAAAGAACAATGAGTAAACCCCTAAAACTAGAGTCACTATTCTGCAAGCTTACTTAATGTATCATTGACTTGAACATCAAAGGGCACATCAGGGGAAATCTCTTCTTGCTCTCTAACAAGTGTCACTGGTGCAGGAGTCTATTTCCTCCTGATTAATAAGCCATTGGGGAAGATTAAGGGATCCTAAACTCTAAATATCCATCCACCCATACAATGAACTTTCTGACATAAACAGATACATATATCCAAATATAAGAGAAGGATAGATTACGAGCTGACTTCCTCATTAGAACGCTCTGCCATGTCATCATCTGATCTACTGCCTGCCTCCTCATCTTTCTCCATCATTCCCAAACTGCTATCTACCTCAAGCATCTTGAGGACATCGATGCATACACTTATCCTAGAAGAGTGCTCAAACCGGTCAATGTCGATTCTAAGCTCATTGGGAATCTGTCGCATCAAATGATCGAAGCTCACCTTGCAAGCAAAAGCAAGCTCCACTTTGCCGAAAGTACCAATATAGTACTTATTGATTATTTTTTTCTAAGGAACCAAATTTCAGGAATGCTATATGATCTTGGAGCTTTTTGACTTGAGCAAGGAGAGAATTACATGTTGCTCGGTTCTTTGAGCAGCCTTGGCAGCTTCATATCAGAGAGAGTCCTAAAGAGTTGCCTCCTCCTGTAGCCTCACGTTCAACTCCGCCACATCAAGCCAAGCCATCTGAGCCTGCTCGTAAACGCATCTCTCTCCCTCTTCTCCGTCTGGACTTCCGACTCAAGGTACTTGATCCTCTCTTTGTAAAGATCCAAGTTGATAGGAGTGATCGAGGTTCTATTAGAGACCTTTTATCTCCTCCTTAGCTTGAGCAAGGAAATCTACTTGCTGTCAAGAGAATTCAACAGTAGCACTGATCTTTTTAGTTGAAATGGCCAATTCACACTCCGTCTATGTCCTGACTCTTCATGACTTGATCCAACTCACTCCCTCTTTCAGCGGCCAGCAACTCGGCCACTTTCTAGGTATCACTGTGAGCCGATAACTCCTTTCAAAGCTTGAAGAAAAGCTCTTGGGCCTACTCGTATCTATTGAATAGCTCAGTCTCCATGAGTAGCCCTCTAGTAAGATAGCTTTGGAGAGATTGATGAAGACCGACATTAGGTGCTCCACTCAGTAAGTCTTGGTCATTTGGAAGAAAGATTTGCTCGACTGTACGAGCTTGGTCGGATCTGGTATCTAAGATCGACTCCCTTGAATCCAATCGAGGATTCCAAGACCGACCCTCTTGAACCTAATCAACAATCTAGAATAAAAATGGTATCATCTGTTGCCTTCCTATCATGTCGAGGGGTTAATCTTAGCTGAACCAATTCCCACTCAATAGGAGCAAGCTCGCCAATATGGTGGAGGAAGAGCCATTCATATTGACCTACTTACGGAGCTGTTTGTGGGAAAATTTACAGTAAAAGAAACAAAAGAAAATTGATTTGTATTCATTTAATTTCAGTTACAATTGGATTTCCTGATTACAAAAGAGAAGAGAATGATCTGGATTCTCTCCTTTGTTTAATTCTGGGTTCTTCACGGTGGCGATGAGATGCCTCCCTCGAATGCTCGCGTCGAGTTTGTTTCTCGTTGACGATCCGATGTCTTATTTCACTGGAACGTGGTCTTCTCCTCACGATTTGACGTTGTGGAGAACTCTGAACGAGTTTAAAACTCTATGAAAGAGTTGATTTAACCGAAAGTCGGTTATAGGCCAAGGATGAAGAAGATCTTGTTGCTGATCTCCAAAGCTCCAACCGAAGGATGAAGGATCCTCTTTTCGCTGCCAAGAAGTTCCAACAGACCGCACCCGAAAGATCCAGCCCCGAACTAAGTTGATTTATTAGTTATTTATAGGGGATTAAGGGGTGTAACCACCTCCTTAATTCGCTCCTAAGTGGGGCTAATGCGATGTAACCGCCCCCCTTAAATCACTCCTGAGTGGAGTTGTGATCCCCTCAGATCGTGGAAAACGGTTTTGAAACCGTTCAACTCGTGTTTGAACGAGTCAAATGCAGATCATGCATTCTGGCATGAATTCTGTGTCCAAACGCAGTGTCTGGAAGCTTGAACGCAGTGATTGGAAGCTGCGTTTGCAGCGGTATAGAGCTGCGTTGGGTAGCGCTTGGAGCTGCGTTGAGCAGCGTCGGGCGGCGAATAGAGCTGCGTTGTGCAGCGATATTGAGCTGCGTTTGCAACTTTTGGAGTTGCATTTGAGCTGCGTTCGTGGCTATGAACGCGGCGCATCTTGATGCTGGTACGCGGGGAGGACTTCCACGTCTTGATTTGAAGAGACCATCGATTTGTAGTCTCTTTCTGTCGAAGCGTTGCAAAGATCGTCATTTTGTAATCTTTACTTTAGCTATCTGATATATGAGAGTCGTCAGATTGTAACTCCCGATGTTGATTATGAAGGCTGTTTGATTAGAGCTTCCATCAGTTGTCGTGAAGGTCGTCAGATTGTAACCTTTAGCGATCTACGTGAAAGTCTTCAAATTGTAGCCTTCTGGAAGTCGTCAGATTGTAACTTCCATCATCGGTGTTTGATGGGGATCAGCTATCTATTGTGATTTTTAAACAGCCTACAGGAGCCCCCCCAGAGAAGCTGACTCCTCCACTACAACCAGCACCTCCCCAGCAGTCGGCTCCTCTCTAGTAACTAGTTCCTCAACAACTAGCTCCTTACCGGCCCTCCTCGAAGACCTAGGAGCCTCACTTGGTTCGACTTGCATAGCAGGCAAGGCCTAGTCCCAAGCTAGGATCTCCACTCTTGTTGACCCAGGAACAAGACGATCCCCCTTAGCGACTTTTCTCGCTCGGCAGCCGGCTACGGGGACTCACTACCCAGATTGATTACCTTGGGTAGGGGAACCTCTAGATCCGGATCCCCACTAGTTGACCCGGGTGCTAGCTTAGCTACATCATCTCCTAGCACAAAGAGGTCCTGCATACCTCCCTTGGCTCGGTAAAGGCCCTTAGAAATAGTCTTCTTCCTCTTTTTCTTCCTCAATCTCTCGGCCCGAGTGGTTGGTTGAACCGAGGTCCTATAGGGGAGCCTCTTTCAGCAGCACTTCGAGGGACACAACTATAGCCCAAGCAAGATCTTCTTCTATGGTTGGTGTGTGGGATATGACGGCAGCTCCAAGCATGCTATTGTCAAAAATATGATTGCTTTTGTGAGACACCTTGCAAGCTCGAGCCTTCTCCAGCCCCCACCTCTCTACTTCAAAAAGCGTTACGGCTATCAGGCCCTCATTCTTGATCTCTAGTCATGTGGGGCAAGCCAAAATAGGGTCGAGAACGAAGATGAAGAAAAACTTCTCCTTTAATCTCTTTTTTTGTGTCAAAGATGTTTGAGACCAGCTGAAAATCACCGATCAACTAAAGATACAAGTAGTCCTCATCCTAGCTGGCCTTGGTGCACATAAATGACCCAAGATCCCTAGGGTCGGCGACATGCCGAGCGCTTAGAATACTTGCTGAGAAAAAGAGTGCAACGACAGATGGAGGCCAAACTCAAGATGATGCCAATACATTTACAACCATTATGGTAGACGATCTAGCTTGGCATAAGACAGACTATGTGAAGGCACTGGGAATGTTGTAATCCTTCAACCATTGCTCGAGGTAAACTTCAAGCACCATCAACTTGTACCGCCATAGCAAAGAGATATGATCTTCTTGGGTCACTTAAGGTTGCGCACTGGTAGTCATCAGAACAGAGTGGTCAGAGTTCAAAAAGACAGATCTCAGAAAGACGATCAGAGATCTAAGAAGTGGAGATTAG
>NC_033803.1:26437213-26474878 GCF_001876935.1 Asparagus officinalis | reverse complement strand
CTACTTGATCCTCTTCCCCGGGGATCCCAGATGATGGTCTCAATCTAAAGCCTCTTCTTGTTAATCGAAGCACCATCTTGTCAACCAAAGTGAATTGTTGTGCATGATTTATGTTGATGTCAGAATGTCAAATCACAACTATCTCCCAAAAAGCCATTATAATCCCCGACGTGATGAAAAGTTGAAAGAATTCAGTTTCTCTCAAGCTTAGCTTCCAGAGTCCAAGTGAAATAGGTCAATGTTGTATGCTGAGAACTAGCAAGACTAATGAGCTCTTGAGAGCTGGCCACGTGTCATAATTACCTAGCTGAGTCCTATGATCTAAAAGCCTGACCTAGGTGAAAGCACTGTCTGTTTCTCTAGCAGTCTAACTCCAAGATGAAAGATGTCCACAAGTCGGGACCTGCTAAAGGAATCCAAGTTTGAGATGAAAGATGTCTTCTACTCGGACTTCTCGAATAACAACATATCATATCAGCTTCGTCGCCTAGTTTCCATCGAATTTAATATATCGCCAGAGTTATCATGATTTCTTGAGTGGAAGTCATAATGGCTCCTCGAACGATGCCAGTACTTTAGCCATTCTATCACTATCGTATTAAATGCAAAGGTGACTCATTCAACCGACTGCCTACATGTATAAAGTGCATTCTGACTGACTAACTGCACCGACCTAATTGAATTACAAATGCGCCCCCTATAATTCTCTATAAATAGTGGACAGTCCCACTATACCAAGATATGCTAAGTAAAATCATAAAGCTAGATTTTGCATTCTGCAAGCTTGTTTAATCTATAACTGACTTGATTGTCGGATGACATATTGGGGAAAATCCCCTCCTACTCTCTAACGAGTATTACTTGTGCAAGAATCTACTTCCTCCTAATTAATCAGTCATCAAGAAAGATTAAGGGATCCTAAAGTCCTCCATATACCCATCCATTTATACAATTAACTTTCTAACATAAATAGATACATATGTTCAAATGTAAGAGAAGGATAGATGACGATAAAGGAAAAAAGAGAGAGAATAGTATTAATTCTCATTTAAATTATCTCTTATAAGCCCATGTGAGTGGGCTAGGGATTTGGCCCTGTAACCTTCGTGAGACCCCCAAGTGATATAGTCTCACATCGAAAAAGTATGAAAAATTTGTGTGGCTTAAATAGGCGAGCCCAAGGCTCAAGTGGAGCATCGGCTCAGTGGTCCCCATGGCTTGCAACATGCCAACCTACCCGTAGGCTCGGGGCGTGACAAGCTTGGCTCAAAACGCCAAGAGTCAATCCGTGTCCTTAGAATTTATCTTATTTTGAGTAATAGCAAATGTGTTGTTTGTGACTAATTTGTGTGTGTGATGAATTGTGCAAGTATATGTAGGAAATAAATGATAATGAGTTCAAATGGAGTTAAAATTAGCACAAAACAATGACTCATCAGGCAAAACTCATAAATGAGCACTTTTCCTATCGATGAGAACGTGGTCATTGATGAGCATATTCATACATCGATGAATCTTCTACCACACCAATCGATTTACATAGCCTCCAGTTGATGGTAATTTTACAGATATCTTTATTCATCGATGAGCATCTTGCCCATCGATGAGCAGAGGAGTAGCCCACGATTCAAAGCTCACCCCTATCAACCCAAAAACTATAGAGGTATTTTTCCCCATCAACGAGAACTTGATCGATAAGTATATTACCCATCGACGAGCCTGGATTAAGTCAATAGTACTATTTATGAGAGCTAATCTCAATCATTTGATGCTCCTGATAAATACTTTCTCTTGTTACATTTGATATGATGTCTTTGACCTAATTTTGAGAGACTACAAAGGGAAAAGAAAAGAGAGAGCACCTAGGATATGAAGTTTGAGTATTCTTCATCATTAGGATCATGCCATAGTGTTCTTAATCGGATCATTGTCGTGTTCATCATCATTGGATCAACAAACATCAACAAGTGTTGCACTAGGACCAGATTTTAGATATTGTTCTTCTAGATTAGGGTTGGGAGTGGGTACAATTGATCCACAGGCTGACCTGACCTAGCCTGCTATGGGTCATGACCAGGCCCAGCCTGTAGTGGGCCGGGCCAGACAAGGCCCATAATACACTCGGGTCAAGGGCCGGGCTAGGTCCAACCTGATAATCATATTTTTATTACAATTTTATACCCTCATTATCTATTTTATATGAATAAATATATCACTAATAACTGTTTTTAGCTTAGTTTGCAATTAAATGAATAAAAATATAAATAAATATTATTAAATATAAAAACCCTCAAATTATCTCTTCTCTATTTTATTTCAGAATTGTGAGAAGCCCATGAAGCTATGAAGCTCATGAAGCCAAAGAGAAAAATAAACTCTTTAAATATTTCATGAATTAATGAAGCCCAAAACACCAAAGCCCATGAAGCAAAGCCTTACCTCTTGTACGCATTGTGAACAATCCAAAAATCAAGCCAGAAGCCCATGAATCAAAAGCCTAGAACCAAAACAATGAAGTATGAATCGTGAAGAAATGAAGCAAAACTCAAAAGAAAATCAAGAAGCCCAATGGAAAATCAACAAGCAAAAGGCCCAAGAATCCAAGCCCAAAAGCTCAAAGGCTAAAAATGATATTTAGGGCTTATGTCTTCATCTAAGGGCTCTTATTCATTGTTGTTTACTATAAATAGGGGTAGAGAGTGAGGGGTTAAAGGTGTAAAAAAATTTATGACTCCATTTGAAGAGGAGGGTTACTCTTAATTGAGAAGACCTTCCAAATTTGTAACTTTTGTTATGATTAATAAAAGAATTTTTCGCCACTTTAAAATTTTTTTTTCTTCTCTTTGTTGGATGATGAAGATGGAGATGAAGAGCAATTTGAATGTTTGCTTTTCTTTTATTTTTCTCTTTTATTTCTTATTTCTTTTTAGTAATTTCTTATTGCTTATTAGTTTAGATTTACATTCATGTCTTGTAGAGTAGATTTACTTTCTTGTCCTTTTATTTCTTTTTGTATTTTAATTTGTAGAGTAGATTTATTTTCTTGCATCTTTATTTCTTTTGCAATGTAGTTAGATTTATTTCTTGTTCATAGTATAGTTTTTCTTATTTTTCTTTTCTTTTGTTTTGTAATTAGTTCTTATTCTCTTTAATTCATTTCTTGCTTTTATTTCTTAGGATGTGAAATTAATTCTTATAGGAATCTTAGAATTGTATGAAACTAGTCTAATTTCCTTTATATTATGTAAAATATTCTCTTGCACTTAAAATGATCATGTTTAGGATAATCAACTAGAGAACTAATTGATAGAAGAAGAATTTGATAATCTATGCTTATCTTAAATGGTTTGATAGGTTATACTTATAAATTCTAGGATTTCTATCTTGTTGTTTTGTTCTTATCATAATTTTTATTTTGACTTAGATGATAATTTGATAGGTTATACTTTCCTTAAATGGTTTGATAGTCTATACTTAATAAATCTAAATTAAAATATGACAAAAAGAGAATAGTTTGTATTTAATAATTGAGATCAGCTAGTTGATTCAATTCTAGATTTCTCATATCTTTAATTAATCCGTCCATCTTTTGTTTTCTTGATTTTTTCTCTTTCTTGCTTTTTATTTTATTCTTTGATTCTTTCTCTTCTCTAAAATTCAATTTATTGTTACTTGCATATATTCACAACAATCACTCTCACTCATCATAACTCTCCACTCTCACACTTATTCTTTAATCATATTTTGTCACGCACACAACATAAGAACCAATTCTAATAATCTCTTAAAATCACCTTCCTCGTGGGATCGATAACTTTTTATACTATAACTTGATCAATTGTGCACTTGTAATTTTGGTACATAATTATGCTGCATCAAGTTTTTGACGTTGTTGCCGAGGAGGGTGCTAAAATAGGATTTTATTATTTTGGTTTTTAACTTGTGTGTTTTCTTGTGAAGGAACCGCTTGGAGCTTAAAAATCTTGGATTGAAGATCAAGAACTTGGAGAATTGCTTTTAGGTAACTCTTCTTTCTAGCATTTTCAATTTCATTCTTTTTAATTAGCTTCACAATTAGAGACAATTAGGATTTAAAAAAAAAAGATTTTATTTTTGTTGACCATAATAAAATCCATCTTCCATTTGAGCAAATACTAACAAGATAATAAATTCAAACAAGAGCTCTCTTCTCACATTTGATTGTTGTTGACCATAATTAAAAAAAAGATTTTTTCCATCCTTTTTAGTTGCTTTTAATTCATAGGGTTGTATTACATATAGTTAGTAGGAATTCACCAAAATGATTTAAGGATCTTGGTTTGGTACACACTTGAAAATATTTTTAAGGGCAAAACCTCATAATCAAGATAAGGTGAGGGGTTTCATCACCATCTCCTTAGCCCAAAATCATTAATTCCTCACTACACAAACCCATGCCTTCTTAAAACTCATTAGACGTTAGCCCCTAAGGACTCGAGCTCAATAAGGAACAAGAAATCCCTAAGTGAACTGGTTCAAGTTTTCTTAGATTAGTTGGTGTCTAAGACAAGGTTTAGGGGTTGCGTAAAGCGCTCCGCAAGAAACGAGGTACTTAATTGATCTCTGATTACCCTCTAGTACTATCCTTACCTAGCTAACTACCCGGGTATAACTTTAATCTTTTTACTTTAGGAGTTTTTGGTTAGGAGCTGGTCTAGTTGAGTTAGACTAAACCCTAGAATTAGAGTGATTGAAAAGTGTTTTTGGTTAGGAGCTGGTCTAGTTGAGTTAGACTAAACCCTAGAATTAGAGTGATTGAAAAGTGATTACTTTGATTTGTTTTAGTTAGGTAGTTGAGTTAGACTAAACCCTAGAATTAGAGTGATTGAAAAGTGATTACTTTGATTTGTTTTAGTTAGCATTTTCCTTTACCTTTTTCTTCTCATAAAAAAAACTAATTTGCTTTCTTTTCTTTAAAAAAATTATTATAAAAATAAGTTGTTTTGGTGTATGCGAACGTGGGTTAGGGATAATTCTTATCGTTTAATCCGTGTTGAACCAATTCAAGAAATGGTAAATTAACCCGTTCTCCAAGATATGTGTTATCCCACTGGAAATGCAATCCCTTCTTACATTAGGCTCCCCGAAGCAAATGGAACAAATTTTGAGCTTCGAGCGCACTACATAAACATGCTTCCCAAATTCCTCGGAAATGAAACTGAGGATGCTTATATTTTTATCTCAGAATTTGAGGAAGTATGTATTATGATCAAAATGAGAGAATAACCAAAGATGCGATCAAGCTCAGATTTATTTCATTTGCTCTCAAGGATAAAGCTAAAAAATGGCTGTACAGCTTACCGACAAATTCCATCTCAACTTGGGATGAATTTGTCACTGTTTTTCTCAAGAAATTTTTCTCAATTCATAAAACAGTAAAGCTTAGGAACAACATTCAAAACTTCAAAATTATCCCGAGGGAGCCATTTTGAAAATATTTTGACTGATTCAAAGATCTTCTTATCCAATGTCCTCATCATGGTCTCGAGAAATGGCGATTATGCCAAGTCATATATGAAGGATTGGACTATTCTTCAAAAACATCTTTAGAATCGATGTGTCAGGGAGATTTTATGAGGAAAAACACAGATGAAGCTTGGGAATTTCTAGAGAGTCTATTCGAGAAAACAATGCAGTGGGAACACTGTGATGACAGGGTAAATTCCTTGGTAATGAAACAGAAGATGCATATATTTTTATCTCAGAATTTGAGGAAGTATGTATTATGATCAAAATGAGAGAATAACCAAAGATGCGATCAAGCTCAGATTTATTTCATTTGCTCTCAAGGATAAAGCTAAAAAATGGCTGTACAGCTTACCGACAAATTCCATCTCAACTTGGGATGAATTTGTCACTGTTTTTCTCAAGAAATTTTTCTCAATTCATAAAACAGTAAAGCTTAGGAACAACATTCAAAACTTCAAAATTATCCCGAGGGAGCCATTTTGAAAATATTTTGACTGATTCAAAGATCTTCTTATCCAATGTCCTCATCATGGTCTCGAGAAATGGCGATTATGCCAAGTCATATATGAAGGATTGGACTATTCTTCAAAAACATCTTTAGAATCGATGTGTCAGGGAGATTTTATGAGAAAAAACACCGACGAAGCTTGGGAATTTCTAGAGAGTCTATTCGAGAAAACAATGCAGTGGGAACACTGTGATGACAGGGTTTCATCAGTTCCCCAATCTAAGTCTAGTGGTCTTTCCCTGGAGTCAAACATTGCTTCTGAAGTGAAGATGACAACAACTCTGTGGAGGTTAGAAGCCTTAGAAGTTAAGGAACGAGCTCCAGCTCAAATTAATTTCTACCCCGGGTTGTCATAACTGTCAGTCTTCTACCCACGTTTCAGAGGAATGTCCTCTTTTAGGAAATAACCATGCATTAGAACAGATGAACGCTGCATTTCAGCGTCCTAAAAATGATCCATTTTCTCGAACCTATAATCCAGGTTGGAGAAACCATCCTAACTTTGCATGGAATCAAGGAAATTCTTTCGGAAATCAAACTTTCATTCCCGCATCGAACCAACAATTTCCTAGGGGAAACACTGTCCCGTTCAACTCACCGAACAATTTTCCTCATTCTAACCTACCTTTTCCAACCCAACATCCTCATCCTCACCAGCCTACAAATCCTCTAAATTCTGATCATGACAAACGTCTGAGTGTCTTAGAAAAGGGTTTAGAAGCTATGATCAAAGCTTCTACACAAACCACCAACATGTTAACCCAGTCATCCACTACTCTAAATTCCTTCATGCAAACAACAGGCCAAGTGCTCAACTCGAACACTCAATCCATAGCCCGATTAGAAACCCAACTTGGGCAACTAGCCACTGCTGTGAGCGAAAGAGAGAAAGAAAAATTCCTAAGTCAACCTGTTGTAAACCCTAAAGACAATGGATCTAGTTCCAACAATCCAGCCCAATTGAATGCAGTTCACATTCTGAGATCTGGAAAACAAATAGACAATCAAGTTAGAACACCACTGGATCAAACCCCTTCTCCCATCCATCACACTCCTTGCGACGAAGCAATTCCTTCCAATGACCTAGACACCGAACGTGAGACTGATCTAGATAGGTATAGGCCCGTTTCCCCCTTTCCAGTTAGACTCAAACCTAGGAAAAACTCCCCGCAGGTTGAGAAAATCCTCGAAACGTTTAAATAGGTCAAGATCAACATCCCTCTCCTAGATGCAATCGAACAAATCCCCTCTTATGCAAAGTTCTTAAAAGACTTATGCACTAAGAAAAGAACCTCTAATGTCCCCAAGAAAGTCTTCTTAGCTGCTAAACTCAGTGAAATTTTTTCAAAACCCATGCCGTTAAAATATAAAGACCCTGGTTGTCCTACAATTCCATGCGTCATAGGTAACACTCACATTGATAAGGTACTTCTTGACTTGGGAGCTAGTGTCAACCTCCTTTCTTATTCAATCTATCAACAGCTAGGTGTAGGAGAACTTAAACCAACAAGATGCACTCCACAATTAGCTGATAGATCTGTAAAAATTCCTAAAGGAGAGGTAGATGATGTTCTGATCAAGGTTGGAGAATTCATTTTCCCTATTGATTTTATTGTCTTGGAAACGCAGCCTGTTTCCAATCTCAAAAGTCAAATCCCCATCATTCTAGGAAGACCATTCTTAGCCACCTCAAATGCTTTGATCAATTGTAGAACCGGGCAAATGAAACTATCTTTTGGGAACATGACTGTTGACCTTAATATTTTCAACCTAGGGAGTCAGCCTAGTGATCCATCTGATCAGCCCATGGAAGTGAATTTCATTCAAGGAATATCCAGTGAGCAACAAGAGGGAGAGTGTGAGTCAGATTCAAGTGCATCTGACTTAATGTTTGTGGAGTCTTCTGATGATGAACTAGAGTTAGATCCGCTGGTCAATCATGTTTCTAATGTTGGCTGGCAATGAGAATATTTGGAGATAGAACCTCGAGTCCATCTTTGCCCATCTGTGGAGGAACCCCCTAAGTTAGAGCTCAAACCTCTACCTGAAAATCTAGAGTATGCCTACTTAGGGGAGAACGAGTCTTTACTAGTCATCATTTCTTCTGACTTAACTACCAGTCAAAAGGAAGCTCTCTTAGATGTTTTAAGAGAGAATACAGAAGCCATTGGATAGACCGTAGCTGGTATCAAAGAGATTAGTCCAACAATTGTTCAACACCGAATCCATTTGATGGATGACACCAAACCTACCAGAGATCCTCAACGTAGGTTAAACCCAGTGATGAAAGAAGCTGTTAGGAAAAACATTCTAAAATGTCTCGATCATAGGATCATTTATCCCATTTCTGATAGTTTATGGGTGAGTCCGGTCCAAGTTATTCCAAAGAAATCCGGGATCAGCGTAATCCAAAATGAAGCTAATGAGTTGATTCCCACTCGGATCTAAACTGGATGGCGAGTTTGCATTGACTATAGAAAACTCAACTTAGCCAATCGGAAAGATCACTTTCCTCTTCCTTTTATTGACCAAATGTTAGAACGCTTAGCAGGACACGAGTTCTATTGTTTCCTTGATGGATATTCAGGTTACAATCAAATCCCTATCGCTCCAGAAGATCAGGAGAAAACTACTTTCACTTGCCCATATGGAACATTTGCATACCGATGCATGCCTTTTGGGCTGTGTAACGCATCGACCACATTCCAACGTTGCATGATCAGTATTTTTTCTGACATGGTAGAGTGATTTCTCAAAATTTTCATGGACGACTTTTCCATTTTTGGTGACACTTTTTTCCAATGTTTGTATCATTTTAAACTAGTCCTAGAACGATACAGGGAGAAAAATATTACTCTCAATTGGGAGAAATGCCACTTCATGGTCAAGCAGGGCATTGTCTTAGGGAATGTAGTTTCCAACAGGGGAATCAAAGTAGACAAAGCTAAGGTAGACCTCATTTCTAACCTTTCTCCTCCCAAAAATGTCAAAGATATCAGATCATTTCTTGGTCATGCTGGTTTTTACCGACGTTTCATCAAGGATTTCAGCAAAATTACTAGACCCTTGACCAATCTCTTAGCCAAGGATACATCATTTGTCTTCTATCCCGAATGCCTCAAAGCTTTCGAATTTCTGAAAAAGGAGCTGACCACAGCTCCTATCATTCATGCACCAGACTGGACCTTACCTTTCAAACTGATGTGTGACTCTATAATTGGTGCTGTTTTAGGATAACAATTTGATAGAAAACCGTATGTGATCTACTATACCAGTAGGACTCTGAATGATGCCCAACAAAATTACTCTGTCATAAAAAAAAGTTTTTAGCTGTAGTCTTTGCCTTAGAAAAATTCAGGTCCTACCTCAATGCTTCCTTAACCAAAGTTTTCACAGATCATGCCGTACTAAAGTATCTTTTGACCAAAAAGGATGCTAAAGCACGGATCATTAGATGGATTCTCCTACTTCAAGAGTTTGACATCCAAATTCTTGACAGAAGGGGAACAGAGAACCTCGTAGCAGATCACCTCTCTTGACTCCTGAATGCACCAACATCAACTGTCCCTATCAACGAACATTTCCCAGATAAACAACTCCTACAAATCTAATATGTTCCATGGTTTGCCGACATTGTGAATTACATAGTCATGAAACAGATCCCTTCTCATTGGTCTAAACAGGATAGATCCCGTTTTCTCTCCCAAGTAAAATATTTTTACTGGGATGATTCATATCTGTTCAAATACTATCCTGATCAGATCTTTAGGAGGTGTATTCCCACTGAAGAAACTAGGAGTGTTTTTTTCTTTTGTCATGAGCAAGCATGTGGGGGCCAGTTTGGCCCAAGAAAAATAGCTGAAAAAATTCTTCAATGTGGGTATATTGGCCCACTCTTTTCAAGGATTCATATGAGTTTTGCAAAACTTGTAACCACTGTCAGCTTTTAGGGAAAGTCACTAGAAAAAATATGATGCCCTTACAACCCATCTTATCTGTTGATCTTTTTGATCTGTGGGGTATCGATTTCATGGGACCATTTCCAAATTCCTTTGGAAATGTTTACATTCTAGTAGCCGTTGAATACATGTCAAAATGGGTTGAGACGGTAGCTTTCAAAACTAATGACAATAAGGTCGTTGTCAAGTTTTTGAAAAAGAACATTTTTGCACGGTTTGGAGTACCCCGAGCGATCATCAGTGATAACGATACACACTTCTGTAACCGTTCTTTTGAGGTTTTGATGAGGAAATATTCAATCATACATAAATTGTCAACTCCTTATCATCCTCAAACCAGTGGTCAAGTAGAGGTCACAAACAGACAGATCAAACAAATCTTAGGAAAAACAGTTAATCATAACAGAAAAGATTGGTCTGTAAAATTATGTGATGCTCTGTGGGCATATATAACAGCTTTCAAGGCCAATTTGGGGATGTCACCGTACAGAATCGTGTTTGGAAAAGCTTGTCACCTACCAGTGGAGTTGGAACATCGAGCAATGTGGGCTATAAAACAGTTGAATTTTGACTCAGACTCGGCAGGTAAGAACAAATTGCTCCAAATAAATGAGTTGGAAGAAATTCGAAATGATGCATACATAAACTCAATAATTTACAAAGAGAAAACCAAGATTTTTCATGACAAATCAATTTTACGAAAAAAAATTTCTCCAGGACAAAAAATTTTACTCTACAATTCAAAATTGTATATTTTTCCAGGAAAATTGAGATCAAGATGGACAGGTCCATTTATTATCAAACAAGTTTTCTCGCATGGGGCTGTCGAGATAGAAAATTCTAAAAATGGTGGCATTTTTAAAATAAATGGTCAATGTCTAAAACCACTTTTAGAATTTTCTACGCTCGGTGAGGAGGAGGTGTTGGCTCTTCATGAACCACATTATCTATAAAAAAATAATAATAAAAATAATAATAATAAATAAAATTTAAAAAAAAATAAAAAAAATAATTACAATTTTTCTCTCTTATTTGATTTCATCATCCTCATACTAACAGTAATTGCAGATCTTTATCATCATTGTTCTTGGTCAACTTAGCAAATGTAAGTTCTTCAATTCTTATCTGTTTTACTTTGTGCATCAACGAATTTGCATTGAGGACAATGTAAAATTTAAGTGTGGGGGTGAGAATTAGTTATTTTTTCTCTTTATTTTACCTTTTTAGTTGCATTTTTTGTAATTTTTTTCTTTTTCTTAAAAAATTATAAAAATATTGTCACTTGCCAAATTAATAGAGTTAAGTAATAATTGATTTATTTGATAAATTTTAAATTTTCTAATCTCTAGTTTGTTATATACTCAAGTTCACATTTTATGATAACTCTAAATAAATTTCTTAAGAAATCATTTTCAAAGTAATATACGTTACTTAAGCCTTAACTTAGACTTTTAATTAAAATAATAAAATTTTTGCATGCTTAACTTAGAGTTGAAAATAATTTTTTCAGGTTGTCTTGATTTTTATATTTTTCAAACTCTATATATATACATATACACTTATATATATATGAAAAAAAACTAACCTTGCAAAAGAAAAGTGCGGAAAATGGGCACCAAAAAGAAAAAAAACTCTTGAATTCAAGATGATTCTATCTTGTAAAGCCTAAGTTGAGCGAGCAGTTAAGTCAAAGGAGTATTTTTATACTTAATGACCTAAGCCCAATTGGGTTGGGATCTATTGGCCCAAAACTCGTTAAATGGTCATTAGAAATTCCGTTAAAGTAGGAAAAAAATCATCAAGGAAGAAAGAGTTGACAAAAAATACTAACAAATATTTTATATATGTAGTTATATTTGTATATATGGCCTTGAAAAATATTTTTGATCAAACAACTTGAAAATTATTTAAAATAAAAAGTTAGTATGTTCTTTTCAAAACTTTTAAATTAAATTTCTAAGTTTGCTTTGGTTTTGTATTACTATAATGAAAAGATTTTCTAGGAGATTTACCTTGAAGTTATATATAAAAACATTTTCTTGAGTAATAACTAGCTTCAATTAGAATGTCTAAATATATCAAAGAAAATTAGTTATTTACTGACTTCTTTAATTTGGCAATTTGACCGAATTTTGTGGGTATATTTACTGCAAACTCTCACGAGACTACAACTCGTCCACTAGGGTAAGCTAGGTGTTTAAAGGCTTATTGTATGTGCTAAATACAACCGCGATTCCTATGAAAGTAAGTTAGGTTTTTTCTTTTCTTTTTCTTTCTTTGTTAGAGGACTAGCAAGAGTTTAGGTGTGGGGGTATTTGATAATCATATTTTTATTACAATTTTATACCCTCGTTATCTATTTTATATGAATAAATATACCACTAATAATTATTTTTAGCTTAGTTTGCACATAAATGAATAAAAATATAAATAAATATTATTAAATATAAAAACCCTCAAATTCTCTCTTCTCTATTTTATTTCAGAATTATGAGAAGCCCATGAAGCTATGAAGCCCATGAAGCCAAAGAGAAAAATAAACTCTTTAAATATTTCATGAATTAATGAAGCCCAAAACGCCAAAGCTCATGAAGCAAAAGCAAAGCCTTACCTCTTGTACGCATTGTGAACAATCCAAAAATCAAGCCAGAACCCAATGAAGCAAAAGCCTAGAACCAAAACAATAAAGCATGAATCATGAAGAAATGAAGCAAAGCTCAAAGGAAAATCAAGAAGACCAATGAAAAATCAACAAGCAAAAGGCCCAAGAATCCATGCCCAAAAGCTCAAAGGCTAAAAATGATTCCTTAGGGCTTAAGTCTTCATCCAAGGGCTCTCATTCATTATTGTTTACTATAAATAGGGATAGAGAGTGATGGGTTAAAGGTGTAAAAAATTTTGTAACTCTATTTGGAGAGGATGGTTACTCTTAATTGAGAAGACCTTCTAAATTTGTAACTTTTATTGCCATTAATAAAAAAAATCATCTCCACTTTAAATTTTTTCTTCTTCTCTTTGTTGGATGATGAAGATGGAGATGAAGAGCAATTTGAATGTTTGCTTTTCTTTTATTTTTCTTTTTTATTTCTTATTTCTTTTTAGTAATTTCTTATTACTTATTAGTTTAGATTTATATTCATATCTTGTAGAGTAGATTTATTTTCTTATCTTTTTATTTCATTTTGTATTTTAATTTGTAGAGTAGATTTATTTTCTTACATCTTTATTTCTTTTGCAATGTAGTTAGATTTATTTCTTGTTCATAGTATAGTTTTTCTTATTTTTCTTTTCTTTTCTTTTGTAATTAGTTCTTATTCTCTTTAATTCATTTCTTGCTTTTATTCTTAGGATGTGAAATTAATTCTTGTAGGAATCTTAGAATTGTATGAAACTAGTCTAGTTTCCTTTATATTATGTAAAATATTCTCTTGCACTTAAAATGATCATGTTTAGGATAATCAACTAGAGAACTAATTGATAGAAGGAGAATTTAATAATCTATGCTTATCTTAAATGGTTTGATAGGTTATACTTATGAATTCTAGGATTTCTATCTTGTTGTTTTGTTCTTATCATGATTTTTATTTTGACTTAGATGATAATTTGATAGGTTATACTTTTCTTAAATGATTTGATAGTCTATACTTAATAAATCTAAATTAAAATATGACAAAAAGAGAATAGTTTGTATTTAATAATTGAGATCAGCTAGTGGATTCAATTTTAGATTTCTCATATCTTTAATTGAACCCTCCATCTTTTGTTTTCTTGATTTTTTTCTCTTTCTTGCTTTTTATTTTATTCTTTGATTCTTTCTCTTCTCTAAAATTCAATTTATTGTTATTTTTTCTCTTTCTTGCTTTTTATTTTATTCTTTGATTCTTTCTCTTCTCTAAAATTCAATTTATTGTTACTTGCATATATTCACAACAATCACTCTCACTCATCATAACTCTCCACTCTCACACTTATTCTTTAATCCTATTTTGTCACGCACACAACATAAGAACCAATTCTAAAAATCTCTTAAAATTACCTTCCTCGTGGGATCAATAACTTTTTATACTATAACTTGATCAATTGTGCACTTACAATTTTGGTACATAATTATACCACATCACAACCCCAGGCCCAGGGTCAGAGAAGTAGACCCGACCCATGCTTGACTTAGCCCGCCCCTACACATGATATATATTTTTGAAATCAGCCTAATACGAAATCAACCCATGTTTAAAATAAAAAATATAAACTTAGTGTGTTGTTTATCGGGTTGAAGAGTTAATAGCTACTCTTTTTATTTGCGCTGTTTGGGAAACTTCTTCATAGTTTTGTATGGAAGGGTTTCCATACTGACCCTCATTTTGTATGTTTTTTTACAATATGCAACACTTTTAGTGTTTGAATGAATAATGTTTTTAAGGAAAATTGATAGGTAGCTCAATTTTCTTAATATGATAAGACAAAGATAATTTTGTGAAAACCAATGAATCTCATCATACATACATATTTATGTTTATTTTGTGCAATGAGATGTAACTCATGTCGTTTCTTAAAAAAAAGAAAACTAAATCTTTTTCACAATAATTAGCGTATTGGCATATTCAAAGACATGTGAAATTAAGATAAAAATTTCATTTGAATAAATCTTTCTCTTAAATATTAGTTATGTTGTAAAGACTTGATATTTGTAACTTAGTTGTATGTATCAGTGTAGAAAATATGATTTAGCAAGAAACAGAGACGACTAATGTCACTACAAAAATTGAACTACATTTTTTATGTCTTACATGATATATTTTCAAATTTTCATAAAGTAATAAAGATATTATAATATTTAGTGGAATATATAGGAAAAAGTTTACAATTAGTGGCATCCAATGAATAATCATATGATATATTTATATTAAAAGGGGAAAAAGTTCATGCAATAGTTATTTCCTATAGATGGTTTTACAAGTGTGAGGGATACAAATATATGTTTTGTTTTCATCCTTAGATGATATTGTAAACAACTTTTTTTTCTAGTTATAATTAGAAGTTCAGTGCTCATAAATAAAGATTTTGTTAACAAGTTCTTTAAAAATATACAAACGACTAATGCTTTTATTACAACAAAGAGATGACATTTATTTTCAAACAAAGATATAGTTTAATAAATATTAATATAAGTAAAGATAGAGAAGAAGAAAAATAAAAAGTGAAAAAAATGCGGACCATGGGCCGACCTGTGTTCCAAACCGCATTGGGCTAAGTCAGACCTGAGCCGAATCCATAGGAGCCATGTGACGAGCTGGATCCAGTCCCAAGCCTGGAGCCAGAGTCAGACCTGAGCCGAATCCATAGGAGCCATGTGACGAGCTGGATCCAGTCCCAAGCCTGGAGCCAGAAGAGTAGACTCGGCCCACTCTAACTTGGTCGGGCCGAGTTTTGCTCGACCTGGCTTAAACCCTACCATGCTAATTGTAAAACCCCGTATTTTTTTTTGTTATGTATATATGTGAATTATTGTGATAAATAGTTTGAGGTCATAGATGGACATGATAACATGTTATTTGAGATGATATGAGGGTATGTGTGTAGAGTTTTGTGTTGAGGTCATAGATGGACATGATAACATGTTATTTGAGATGATATGAGGGTATGTGTGTAGAGTTTTGTGCGTTGGTTTTGCAAATAAGCAAAACATGCACGAAACAGGAAACTGCCATGAGGGTATGTGTGTAGAGTTTTGTGCGTTGGTTTTGCAAATAAGCAAAACATGCACGAAACAGGAAACTGCCGGATTAGTCGACCGATCAGTCGACTGACAAGCTCAGTCGACCGATCACTCGACTGACGAACTATTTTCCAGTTTTTCCAGGTTTCAGATCTGTTTTGATTGGTTCGGGTTTTGGGTCAGGTCTGGCTGTTCATATATGATCTCCCCTACCCGAAAACACCCCCTCTCATCACCAGATCTGAGAAACCCTAGCCCCCTCTCTCTTCTCTCAAACCCTGGGTTCGTTCTTGGTGATTTTGGGGAGAACTCGGAGGATTTTCATCGAGATTTTCACTTTGCAGCGAAAGAAACCACTCTCTCGCAGATCCAAGAGCTTTTCATCACCCCTGAGGCGAGTAACATCCCGCCCAACTCTGTCCCTTTTGTTTTGCACGAATTTATTAAGTTTTAATGAGTTTTTATTGAGCCTAAAATGTATTTTTAGTACAAAGAATAAATCTTTATAGTATATGATTTTTATTGAGCCTAAAATGTATTTTTAGTACAAAGAATAAATCTTTATAGTATATGATGCGAAATATTAAGCTTTTCAGTTTATAAAAACAAAGAATAAATCTTTATAGTATATGATGCGAAATATTAAGCTTTTCAGTTTATAAAAAGATCATCAACGTTTTATCAAAGAGATCCAGATCTGAAAACGTTTGACAAGAGTTAATTCATGATTTATTGATTTCAAAGCGTATCAAACATGTTTTTGTTTATATGTTTAAGGTTTTTGATAGATGTTTACATGCAAATATTTCATTTCAGTTTAGCACATATATGTTAAAAATCAGTATCTTTATGATTGGGATTTATGATGATGATTTTAGATAAATTTTATTGCATAATCAAAACCTGCACAACAGGTTCTTCAGTCGTTCAGTCGACTGATCAGTCGACCGACGGGCTGAATTTTTCAGCTATCAGTCGACTGATCAGTCGACTGACGGGCTGATTTTGTTTTTCTCAGTTCCTCAGTCGACCGACCAATCAACTGGTGAGCTAAGGCTGTTCTGCCTGATCTTATCAGTCGACCAATGAGTCGACTGATTGCATCAGTCGACACATGAGTCGACTGATAAGGTGTTTTATAGATTCTTGATCTGTTTGAGTTGCTTTTCAAGGTCGCCTCGATTATTTGACACTAGTTTACAACGTTAGTGATTTATCTGTACATGTGAGTTGACTCTTGACACAAGTTTAGACCTGTACATCAAGACGCGTGCGAGTTTAGGATATGTATATCTTTCCGCATATACCTTTGACAGTTGCACCTCTTTACTTATAGTCCATGTGTTGGACATGCATTACTATTAGTCCATGTGTTGGACACTTATCATTTCAGTCCGTGTGTTGGACATGCATATCATTTAGTCCATGTGTTGGACATTTGCTAAACCTTGAGCATGATACATAACCGAGTTTGGAGCATGACATATTCATGAAGTTGGGACATGATAGCTACCTAGGCTGGATGTGACACTTATTGTGGCTTTGACATGACTTTGTTTATCGGTAGAGATGGGTTCATTTCCTTTTCTTTATTGTTCATGTATTAGACTCCGGGTTTGGTACTTAGGGACTTATAATTTGAGATACAAGGTATATACATGAGGGTTTCCTTATTTGGATTATTTCGTTCGACGTACCTATGCTCGTGTTGTAATTTCCTAAGTACTAAAACCTATTATTATTAGGATAAATGATTTTATATTATTATGTTTTAACTGTATTTACATATACAATGAGCCCTATCCCTTGGGGTTGGTTGTGATGTTGCTCGCTAGCGCTTTGACGCTCGTTATCCCTCCCCCTTTCAGGTAACGAGCCAGGAGCTCAGAGAGTCGCAGGTTAATGGCGATGCATTTTAGCTTCAGCTGTTTATTTAGTTATATTTTTCTTTTGAGCTCCACTGTAGACTTTTGTTTAGACATTTGAGAGTTTTATTCTAGAAGTTGTAAAAGCTATGTGCCTTATTTCCTCTTGTCAGATATTTTTTGTATTTGAGACTTGTTGAGTACTTCAGTTTATTTATTTCAGACATTGACTTGTACTTTAGTATGCTAGATGATGGAATATTAACTCTATTATTTCATCTGTTGATTTCTATATTATCTTCTACTTGCTTTTGTACCTACACCTTTTATTTACTCTACTAGAGAGATAGTAATTGTGATGGTAAAACATGTTATTGCACGGTGTGGTGCATGGCAGGTTTGACATGCTTGGTTTCCCCTTGGACTGCAACCTTGTGTGAACCCAGTGGCGTCACAGTTGGTATCAGAGCTCTAGTTCTAGTATCCTTAGGATCATCCTGTGTCGAGTCGTGGAGCTAGGATAGAGTTTCTTAGGATTCATGTATAGAGTCTGATAAGGATTTCCTAGTATGAGTGAGGACGATATATGCGTATATCCAAAAATTTGAGAATATTTTTTTTATGACAACTATTTTTGTGTAAATTTAAAGTATTTGTATGAATACTAAATTGTTGTGAAAATCATATTGTGATATGTTGTGTATGTGTATACGTCTATTTTGACTCATAAACTCTTGTTTTCTTATGATCAGAGAGAGAGATGGCAGGACGTGGTAGACCTCGTACTCAGAGAGCTGGACAGGCAGAGTCACAACAGGCTCCACCTGAGCCACAGCAAGCTCAACCCGAGCAACAGCAGGCACCGCCTAAGCCGCAGTAGGCTCCCTAGTATCTCATTGATCTCATAGCTCCCATGCAACAGCAGGCACCGCCTAAGCCGCAGTAGGCTCCCTAGTATCTCATTGATCTCATAGCTCCCATCGTAGCTAGGATGATGGCAATTGAGGAGCTTGTGATGAGTCATATCGCGCCATCGACACCACCACCACCATCAGCAGATCAGCCGCAGAGGATACCAGCAGGTCCTATCAGTGAGAGGCCTCCAGAGGCCGTACCAGCAGCTATTACACCAGCAGTTCCAGATAGAGCCATGGAGCAGGAGGCTTGGCTCCGTATGGTTGAGAGGTACCAGAAGATGAGAGCACCAGAGTTCCAGGGGTCGGCAGATCCTCTTGCAGCCCATAAGTGGAAGGAGGATGTGAGTAACATCCTTGATATACTTAATGTGGATTCGGTCCAGAAGCAGAGATTAGCGTCCTACAGTCTGAAGGGAGACGCCGGGAGATGGTATAGGCTTTAGTTCACTCCAGAGCACCGGATGACCCTCGCATAGGAGGACTTTGTTTATTTCTTTGATGGACAGTATATTTCTTCTGTAGCACAGACTGGGAAGGAGCTTGAGTTATCCAGATTGACTCAGGGGGGGTATGTCGGTGGCAGATTTTGAGAGCAGATTTATAGAGTTGCTGCACTTCACGGGCATGTGGCAGATAGGAGAGCGCCAGGCTCAGATGTTCTTAGCAGGGTTCCGCCCTAATCTTTGTCGATACCTCATCTCGAGGAAGTTCTATTTAGTTCGAGAGGTAGCAGAAGCTGCCACGTCACAGGAGATTGAGACTGCCATGTTTCAGAAGGACAAGGAAGGGAAGAATAAGGCAGGGCAGACAGGGGATAAGGGCAAGAACAAGAGGCCATTTTCTGGATTCCAACAGCAGCGGCAAGGCCCTCATAAGAAAGGACCCCAGTAGGATCAGAGGGCGCATCAGCAGCGCAAGTTTCAGGGGGTGTGCTATAACTATCGCAAGGTGGGACACAAGGCATTAGAGTGTCGTAGTGCACCAGCAAGAGCCCAACAGGGCAGGGGTCCGAATCAGCAGCAACAGCGATAGCAGGGTAGAGGTCAGGGCTAGCAGAACAGGCTTGAGGTACCGCCAGTAGCACAAAGGACAGAGGGGCAGATTCGAGCAGTCCAGGAGGCTCCCCAAGGATAGATTGTCCCATATTCTCTAGCACTAGTAGTAGAGCAGTTTTCAGCCACAGGCAGAGTATATGCAGTGGTTCCCCGTGATCATGGTACCAGCAGAGCAGTTATGGAGGGTACGTTCCTCGTAAATTCCTTTCCCATCCGTATTCTTTTTGATTCGGGAGCTTCGTATTCTTTCATTTCATATGATTTTATGACTAGACTCCAGCTCATAGCTCAGCCATTAGACACCCCTTTATCAGTTTCCACCCCTCTAGGAGAAGTATCACTTTTGGAGAGTGTTTGTAGGAGGTGTATTATCAGTTTAGATGAGTCTGAGTTCATAGTCGATCTGATAGTGTTGCATATGTCTGAGTTCGATGTCATCCTTGGTATGGATTGGTTATCATCCTACCATATTAGTATTGACTGCTTTGCGAAGACAGTCAAGTTGCAAGCGTCCGATGGGTCCGAGATGATTGTGGCCACTTCTCAGGGCAACCGTTTTGCAGAGTCGTTTCTGGCATATATCGAGGAGGTGATGCGACAGGATCAGGGTGCTGATTTGTTGGAGACTAGAGTTGTCTCAGAGTATCAGAATGTCTTTCAGGACATACCTGGGTTACCTCCTGTGAGAGAGGTTGAGTTTTGTATTGAGTTGTAGCTAGGTACAGCCCCGATATCCCGCGCACCCTATCGCATGGCACCAGCTGAGATGAGGGAGCTTCAGACCCAGTTAGACGAGTTGTTAGCTCAAGGATTTATCCGTCGGAGTCATTCTCCGTAGGGCGCGCCAGTTCTCTTCGTGAAGAAGAAGGACGATAGAATAAGGTTGTGCATTGATTATAGAGAGTTGAACAAGGTCACTATCCGAAATAGGTACCCATTACCTAGGATTGATGACTTGTTCGACCAGTTACAGGGAGCACAGTTCTTCTCGAAGATTGATCTTCGTTCTGGTTATCATCAGTTACGGGTTTGGGAGATGGATATCCCCAAGACTGCTTTTCTTACTCGATATGGATCTTTCGAGTTCATGGTCATTCCATTTGGGTTGACCAATGCACCCGCGGTATTCATGGATATGATGAACCGGGTTTTCTATCCTTTCTTGGACCAGTTCGTGATTGTTTTCATCGACGACATCCTCATTTATTCGAGATCGGAGGCAGATCATGAGCAGCATTTCCGATTAGCTTTGCAAACCCTACGGGAGCACCAGTTATATGCCAAGTTCAGCAAGTACGAGTTTTGGCTTTTAGAGGTCAGATTTCTTGGTCACGTCATCAGCAGAGAGGGCATATCAGTAGACCCAGCTAAGGTTATAGCAGTGCTTAATTGGGAACCACCGAAGATGGTGACGGAGATTCGTAGCTTCTTGGGATTAGCAGGTTATTACAGGAAGTTCATCCAGGACTTCTCGAAGATTTTGAAGCATCTTACACGCCTTACGAAGAAGGGTGTACAGTTCATTTGGAGTGTGGAGTGCCAGAAAGCCTTTGATATCTTGAAGACTAAATTAACTTCAGCACAAGTTTTGACTATTCCGATCAGCGACAGGACGTTCGTCGTCTACACAGATGCATCATTGGCAGGATTAGGAGGCGTCTTGATGTAGACTCAGAGGGTAGTAGCATATATCTCATGGCAGTTAAGGGTGCATGAGCAGAACTATCCTACTCATGATTTGGAGTTAGCAGCAGTAGTATTTGCATTGAAGTCTTGGAGACACTATTTGTATGGAGTGTAATTTGAGCTGTTCACAGACCACCAGAGTCTGAAGTATCTTTTCTCTCAGAAGGAACTCAACCAGAGACAGAGGAGGTGGATCGAGTTTATCAAGGACTACGAGTTTGCGATTCAGTATCATCCAGGGAAGGCGAATGTCATAGCAGATGCTTTGAGTAGGAAGCGTCGACATCGGGTTTCGGCTTTGAGGTGTTCATTATATAGAGATCTCCTTACTCTTAGCTAGTTTGATTTCAGACCAGAGATTGGTGGAACCAGTGCGTTTTTGGGAGCTATGTCAGTTCAGCCATCTTGGAGTACCAGAGTAGTCAGAGCTCAGCTAGAAGACTCTTGGATTCAAATCCAAAAGAAGGAGATTTCCAAAGAGCTTAAGGCTGATTGGACCATTGGAGCAGATGGAAGTCTACGGATGAAGGGTAGATTGGTTATGCCAGCCAGTGCAGAGCTGAAGAGGGAGTTATTTGATAAGGTACACCATACTCGGTACACAGTACATCCAGGGACTACCAAGATGTACAAGGACCTGAAGAGACATTTCTGGTGGAGTGGTATGCGTAGAGAGATTGCAGAGTATGTGGCTAAGTATTTTACCTGTCAGCAGGTAAAGGCAGAGTATCAGAGACCGGCAGGAACACTTCAGCCTTTGCCTATTCCAGAGTGGAAGTGGGCAGATATTTCTATAGACTTCATTGCAGGGTTGCAGAAGTCGAAGAAGGGGAATGATTCTGTTTGGGTGATAGTGGACCGGTTGACGAAGTCAGCACATTTTATTCCAGTGAGGACTACATATACAGCTGAGGCGTATGCGAGGATATTTATTCGGGAGATAGTACGACGTCATGGAGTCCCTGATACGATTGTGTTGGATCGAGGTTCAGTGTTCACTTCACATTTTTGGAGGAGTTTCCAGGATTCGTTCGGCAGCCGGTTATCTTACAGCAGTGTATTCCACCCACAAACAGATGGTCAGACGGAGAGGGTGAATCAGGTATTGGAAGACATGTTGCGGGCTTATGTCATAGACTTTCAAGGTAGCTGGGAGGAGCATATTCCACTGATAGAGTTCGCTTATAACAATAGTTATCAAGCAACGATCGATATGGCCCCATATGAGGCATTGTACGGGAGACCTTGTAGATCACCGATATGTTGGGCAGAGCCAGAGGATAGCTTAATGCTTGGACTAGAACTTGTGAGGCAGACTACTGAGAAGGTAGCATTGATCAGAGATAGGATTTTAGCCGCTCAGAGTCGGCAAAAGAGCTATGTAGATAAGAGACGAAGACCCTTGGAGTTTCAGGTTGGAGATTCAGTTATGCTGAAGGTATCGCCTATGAAAGGCATTCAGCGATTCGGGAGATGGGGAAAGCTTGCACCGAGATATACTAGACCCTTCTGGATTTTGGAGCGCATTGGAGTTGTGCCATACAGACTAGATCTTCCAGCATCGATGTCTAGTATGCACAATGTATTTCATGTTTCTATGCTCAAGAAACACTTGCATGATGAGGAGCAGCAGCGAGTATTGGATACACCAGAGATTGAACTTCTGGAGGATTTGACTGCTATTGAGATTCCAGTTTGTATACTTGCCAGGGAGGACAAGAGGTTTAGAAACAAGGTGATTCCTTTGGTGAAAGTTCAGTGGAACCGAAGAGGCGTTGAGGAGATTTCTTAGGAGCACGAAGAGGACATGCGTCGTGACTATCCACACATGTTTGAGTAGGTAAATTAAAGCTTTTTGTATGATTTATATATATGGCTTATAGATTCCATTATGACGACGTTTACACTTAACACTAAAATGAGGGTATTACCACTTATCTCCTAAGTACTCGGAACATATGGTATATATATGAGGGGTTCCTTGTTTGGATTTTTTGCTCGATGTACTTGTTCTATTTAGTTAGGGGTTAAGTGGAGGTATTTACATTTTAGATAGTTAAGTGTAGACATCGAAGATGATTCTCGAGCGCAAAGATGGTATGTAGCGCTACTTCCTGCATTTATTGAGGAAGTGAATTGATTTATATGCATGAGTACTTGTGTGATTATATTTAGATTTAACGCTAGAATGAGGATATTTTCGCTCAATTCTTAACCTTTTGGAACATATGGTATATATATGGGGGGTTCCTTGTTTGGATTTTTCGCCCGACGTACTAGTTCCATTTGAATAAGGGTTGAGTGGGAATATGGTCATCCTGGATTGTTAAGTATAAATATCGTTATATGCTGGTCTAGAGTATTATTATTTGTTAGATATGATTTCTAAATTTTGAGGACGAAATTATTATTTAGGGGGGGGGGGAATGTAAAACCCCGTATTTTTTTTGTTATGTATATATGTGAATTATTGTGATAAATAGCTTGAGGTCATAGATGGACATGACAACATATTATTTGAGATGATATGAGGGTATGTGTGTAGAGTTTTATGCGTTGGTTTTGCAAATAAGCAAAACATGCACGAAACAGGAAACTGCCGGATCAGTCGACCGATCAGTCGACTGACGAACTGTTTTCCAATTTTTCTAGGTTTTGGATCTGTTTTGATTGGTTCGGGTTTTGGGCTGTTCATATATGATCTCCCCTACCCAAAAACACCCCCTCTCATCACCAGATCTGAGAAACCCTAGCCCCCTCTCTCCTCTCTCAAACCCTAGGTTTGTTCTTGGTGATTTTGGGGAGAACTCGGAGGATTTTCATCGAGATTTTTACTTTGCAGCGAAAAAAACCACTCTCTCACAGATCCAGGAGCTTTTCATCACCCCTTAGGTGAGTAACATCTCGCCCAACTCTGTCCCTTTTGTTTTGCACGAATTTATTGAGTTTTAATGAGTTTTTATTGAGCCTAAAACATATTTTTAGTATAAAGAATAAATCTTTATAGTATATGATGCGAAATATTGAGCTTTTCAGTTTATAAAAAGACCATCAACGTTTTATCAAAGAGATCTAGATCTGAAAACATTTGACAATAGTTAATTCATGATTTATTGATTTCCAAAACATATCAAACATGTTTTTGTTTATATGTTTAAGGTTTTTGATAGATGTTTACATGCAGATATTTCATTTCAGTTTAGCACATATATGTTAAAAATCAGTATCTTTATGCTTGGGATTTATGATGATGATTTTAGATAAATTTTATTGCATAATCAAAACCTGCACAACAGGTTCTGCAGTCGTTCGGTCGACTGATCAGTCGACCGACGGGCTGAATTTTTCAGCTATCAGTCGACTGATCAGTCGACTGACGGGCTAATTTTATTTTTCTCAGTTCCTCAGTCGACCGACCAGTTGACTGGTGAGTTAAGGCTGTTCTGCCTAATCTTATCAGTCGACCAATGAGTCGACTGATTGCATCAGTCGACACATGAGTCGACTGATAAGGTGTTTTACAGATTCTTAATCTGTTTGAGTTGCTTTTTGGGGTCGCCTCGATTATTTGACACTAGTTTACAACGTTAGTGATTTATCTGTATATGTGAGTTGACTCTTGACACAAGTTTAGACATGTACATCGAGACACGTGCGAGTTTAGGATATGTATATCTTTCCGCATATACCTTTGACAGTTGCACCTCTTTACTTATAGTCCATGTGTTGGACATGCATTACTATTAGTCCATGTGTTGGATACTTATCATTTCAGTCCGTGTGTTGGACATGCATATCATTTAGTCCATGTGTTGGACATTTGCTAAACCTTGAGCAAGATACATAACCAAGTTTGGAGCATGACATATTCATGAAGTTGGGACATGATAGCTACCTGGGCTGGACGTGACACTTATTGTGGCTTTGACATGACTTTGTTTATCGGTAGAGATGGGTTCATTTCCTTTTCTTTATTGTTCATGTATTAGACTTCGGGTTTGGTACTTAAGGACTTACAATTTGAGATTCAAGGTATATACATGAGGTTTTCCTTGTTTGGATTATTTCGCTCGACGTACCTATGCTATTGTTATAATTTCCTAAGTACTAAAACCCATTATTGTTAGGATAAATGATTTTATATTATTATGTGTTAACTGTATTTACATATACAACGAGCCCTATCCGTTGTGGTTGGTTGTGATATTGCTCGCTAGCGCTTTGACGCTCGTTGTCCCTCCCCCTTTGAGGTAAAGAGCCAGGAGCCCGGAGAGTCACAGGTTGATGGCGATGCAATTTAGCTTCAGCTGTCTATTTAGTTATATTTTTCTTTTGAGCTCCACTGTAGACTTTTGTTTAGACATTTGAGAGTTTTATTCTAGAAGTTGTAAAGGCTGTGTGCCTTATTTCCTCTTGTTAGATATTTTTGTATTTGAGACTTGTTGAGTACTTCAGTTTATTTATTTCAGACATTGACTTGTACTTCAGTATGCTAGATGATGGAATATTAACTCTATTATTTCATCTGTTGATTTCTATATTATCTTCTACTTGCTTTTGTACTTACACCTTTTATTTACTCTACTAAGAGATAGTAATTGTGATGATGAAACATGTTATTACACGGTGTAGTGCATGGCAGGTTTGATATTCTTGGTTTCACCTTGGACTGCAGCCTTGTGTGAACCCAGGGGCGTCACACTAATTCACGGGCCTGAACCGGCCCGACCCAAACCCAACCCTATTTTAGATCTCCATTTGAATCCTTTGGAGAATTGTTTGACTGTAAAGGACTTATGATCTTTTTATTTGTGCTTTAACTAATTATTTTTTGATTGTTAACAGTATTTCCTTTATGATCGTTAGATTTGTTTTATGGCATACTCATGCCAGTGTTAATAGAGGATGCTATTTTACTAGCAGGGAGATAGGGTACACACTAGTGATAGAGGTTGCTTTGGTGTAGATGACTAGATTAAGGTTTGATCTAGGGTGCGATCTTGTAATGCCTACTGGATTAATATTTGTAACTCAAAAGAATAATTATCATAGTGTGAAAGTCACTTCAAGAAAAGAAAGTGGATGTAGGATTTATTTTGAATCACTACAACATTTTCTTGTGCTCTCTGTTGGTTTTTCATTTATGGTTGTTGCTTTATATTTCATATTTTTCGCTATGTTGTTTATTATGTTAAAATATTTTTGTGCAACACTATTCATCCCCTCTCCCATGCTTTTGTCTATATATCAACATCAACTAGATCAAGTAACAAAAATTAGTCTTCATCACTCTTAATATACCTTTCACTGCTATTGCCTCAACCAAGAACATGTTTGGCAACTTACTTGTTTGTCCTTATAACTAACTTTTTTAATTATAAGGTGTCAATATGGTGCTTGGTAAGTATTACTTATTTTACTTATTTATTACTTATAAGCAGGGGAAAAATAAGTTGGGATTCCCTACTTATGTTTTTCTCTACTTATAAAAACTTTTCCTTATCCTGACCAAAGATAAAAAAAAACCCTCCTATTCTCTTTAATTTGTTAAATATTTTTTTATTATAAAGTAACTAATAGTATTAATTTCTTAGTCATTTAATTTATTAATAATTATTTAGCAATAATTACTGATTATTTAATACTTTATTTATTCATTTATCAATAATTATTTATAATAATGAATTAGTTAATTATTTTATTACAATGAAATTAATTAATCTCAATATTACTAATTAATAATCACAAATAATATAATATGTAAAAATTGTTAAAAAGTATATTTCTTATTATGGGTAACTTCTTTTTATATATTAATTATTTATTTATTAATATAAAGTTAATTAATTAATCACAATATTAGTATTTAATATCTACAAAGAATGTAATGTATTAAAATATTTTAATCAAATATGTTTTGTATTATAATGAATTAATTAATAATATATTAATAATATGAATTTAACTAATAAATCCCAATATTAGTAATTAATAATATTAAATTAAAAATATTTTAATCAAATATATTTCTTTTTATAAGATAAGTAAATTTTAATTAATTAATAATAAATTTAATATTATTAATTATCTAGTTAATATAAAACTAATTAATTAGTTATAATATGAAGTTACAACAATATATCCTTTTATAATGATATTTAACACAATCTTATAGGTTATTGGTTTACCAAGCACATAACTACTTATATATCCTTGTAAATTAAAGAGTTTATCAAACAACTTCCTTAATTTCTTACATACTTATAAAATATTTTGAGAATAAGTAATAAGTAATTTATAAGGATTCAAAAAGGCTAAAATACCAGATTGGCCTAAATAGTGACGCCCATTTACCACTTTAACCTAAAAAGTGACACCGACGACGATGTGACCTAAAAAGTGACAAATTGATGATAAATACTTTTCTGATCATCGAGTTATTTTTTAGCAAAAAATTAAAGAAATTTTACATATAGACCACTCAATCTCTCATGCTTTTTAAATTAATTCATTCCCTTTCCCTAAATTTCTAAAATTTATAGAAAACACACTTTTTCCACTATCTTCTTCCTCCTCCTTCCCACCATCTTTTTCATTCTCTTATTCTTCCTATACCCTAACCTTCCCTCCTCCCTCACTTCATCTCCTACATTATTTCATGGATCATCACACTTACTTTCTAATTTCCTTCATCTCCTCCGATCTCTTTTACTCCAAATCCCCAACATCACCTCCTCTCTCCCATTACCTCTTCCTTCTTCTCATCTTCCTTTCTCTAACTCTCTCTTCCTACTTGCTTCACCCATTCCCAACACCCAGAATTAAACATTCCACCACAATATTAACCTCATTCTTGTCTTCTTTTCTTGCACTCTCTCTTCCTCATTGCTTCCTACTCTTCATTCATCCTCCAATCATTTAAAAACCAATCTTCTTAAGAGTGAGGATATGTCAAAGAAAGGAGAGAGAATGATGACGATTGGTAAAAGAAAAGAATGAAAGAGATGACAAGAAGGATGAGGGAAAAGATGGTGGAAGGGAGGGAGAAAGGAGTTCGTTTTACACCTTTTAAAACATGAGGGGTCAAATAAAAAAATATGAGGAATTTGAAGGGTATATATTAAAATCTCTTAATTTTCTTGCTTAAAAATTGCTTCTGGTGACTGAAAAGGTTTATTTATTACTGATTTGTTACGTTTTAGGTCATATTATCGCTGGTGTCACTTTTTAGGCCAAAGTGGTAAAGAGGTGGCACTATTTAGGCCAATTTGATATTTCAGCCAATTCAAAAAATGTAGCAGCCAAACATGCTCCAATAGAACATTCTTGTTAGACTCGACCAAGACACCCTCTGTCAAACTAACATCCCACTCCATCTCATCTTCAATCCCCTGCGAGTGACAATGACTCACATAATAAACCTTCATGTTGGGATTGGTGAACATCAACCACTCAATCTCATCATCCCTCTAATCCATTTCTTCATGAATCCTTGAGCAGTGCCACATACGGTACATATCTACCCTAGGTCCACCACCAGAGCACAGGAAAGAGTCATCAACAGCTACGCACCCACTATCTAAGTTACAAAAAAACGTCATTTGCAGAAGACGATCAAGTAAATCAGCCAACGGAAGATGGTCATGTGGATCCAATTAAGGTTTTGTAGTTAAGGCATGGGTCGAGGAGGAGAAGCCATGGAGGAGCATAAACAGCAAAGATTGGTTGTTGAAGAAGAGAGATGAAGCTTGTAGATGTTGGATTAAATCTAATTATGGGCATATATGTTACATTAGTGTATAATGCTATCCTTCAGGTTAACCTGCATAAAGTGATCAATCAATCTGGGTTAATGGGTATTTAAGTAAAATCATAGGCTAATTGTGCAGATACCAGACTACAATTCTAATTTTATGAGGGGCTAAATTAGAAAATTACAAATCTATATAAAGGGGTTATGGTCCCTAATCTAAAGGTTACGTTCTCTATTCTCTAATCCCCATCTAAAGAGAAACCTTTAAGATTAGAAGATCAAGCCCTAATTCAGATCCGTGCTCAAATCGTCATGGATTCATGTATTTCTTCCGCGCTCTTATATTAATCTCTATGAATTGATCATGTCCAAAATTATCAACAAGTGGTATCAGAGCCTCTTTGATTAATTCTTAGGGATTTAAGATTATGAAATTAGGGTTCCTTTTGATCTTAATCTTGTTTCATTAAAATCTGTTGTTCGTGGCACTGTAGCGTGCACGAATGAACAGTAAAAGCTCATGCTTTGGTTTCTGTTTTCTTTCGGTTCAATCTGGATCAATTTGGTTGTTTGATCCATATTGTGTGCACCTTTATCAATTTTTAATTCGATGGATTCAGATCTGGATTAAAATTCAAAACCGAAATCAAGAAATAAATTTATGGATTCAGCCATCGTTCTCTCTGCTCCTCACCGGCGATGTTCACTGCCAGACCCGCTGTTAAAGGAAGACAGCGGCGGTGGCATCAGGAATCCCTGGGGTTTCAAAACCCTAGGGTATGGGAGCTTAAGCAGCGGCGGCGACGGTTCAGAATAAAACCCTAAGGGTTGTTCGTACAGGAGAGCGTGCGTGAAAAAGTGCTGAAATTAAGGAGGCGACAGTTACCTCATTCAGGCGAACTTTTGATTTCTCGAATCAGACGACCTCGATTCTTTGTCGGCTAAAAGAAGGCTGCAGGCGAACTTTGAGAGCTCGATTTCAGGCGAGCTTGAACCCTAATTCAGGTGAGCTCGAATTAGACGAACTCGAGCCAAATTTCAGGCGAGCTCGAGCCCAATTTCAGGCGAGCTCGACGCTCGACTCAGACGAGATTCGAACCCTCGATTTTAGGCGAGCTTCGGCTCATTTTCAGGCGAGCTCTTGTGATCTTGTTTCTGGCAAGCTTCTTTGGCTCGATTGTAGGCGAGGTCTGAGTTCGAATTGAAGGCGAGCTTCATTGGGAAGTTTTAGAAGAGCTTGCGTTTGGGTTTTTTACAGGCGAGTTTTGGTCTCGTCGGGTTTAAGAGAGAAGTGCAGGTGATTTTTTTTTGGTTTAATGAGGACACAGACCAAAGTCCCTTAAGTAATTAACTTATGGGCCTGAATTTAATTGTTTCAAGTCAAGCTCACTTAAGATGTTTAATGGGTTGAGTTGTCACATGGCCCATGTACGAAAATTTTTCGTGCTATTTTTCATGAGGGCTTGTGTCAATTTTTCTGGTTAGTGAGCCTGTGTCAAAGTGCTTTATAGGCTTTTCTAATTAAGTTGTAAATTATTTGGATTTATCAAATAATTTTTTTAGGCCATTAATTTTAATGGGTCTGTCTATAGTTATTTAAAATAGAGATATCTATTATAATTGCTTAAGTAAATTTTAGAAATTTAAATTTGGTAGTTAATCAATTATTCAAATATTATGACAATAAGGTATTAAGTTTGTCTCTCATTCCAATTGAATAATTAAAACAAGAAGTTGCCAAAGTAACTTCTCTTGTGTAGATTGTTCATGAGGGATGTTAGATGGTTGTGTGTGTGTGTGTTCGTGTAAATATTTAATCGGCCCAAAGGAAGGTTAATATTTATTTAGATTGCATACGCATCCGCGATGATAAGCATGTGACAATTATAAGGTTTACATGTGGATAATGAATCGATCTAAAGATAGTTTCATTATTTGACATGCGTTATTATTGTCAGTGTTTGATCATTGCAACAAGATATCACTTGCAATTAATATTACTGTCCAAAGACTTAATATTGATGTTGTACCAGATATCTTGAGATGGGATTTGTTACTATTTAAATTTTATTAATTACTAATTAAGGTTAAAATCTTTTGTTTATTTCAACTAATGCATCTGCTATAACAATTTTTGTTAACATCAACTCTATTCCCATGCTCAATGGGACTAATTTCAAGGTTTGAAAAGAGAACATATTGATTGTTCTTGGCTGCATGGATCTTAACTTTGCATTAAGAACTGAATAACCTCAACCTCTCAATGCGGATAGTACTCCTCATGCAAAGAAGGAGTATGAGAAATAGGAGCATTCAAATCGCATGAGTCTCATGATCATTAAGCATGGCATTCCGGAAGCCTTCAGGGGCATAGAATCCGAAGGGATTATTAAGGATAAAATTTTCATTGCCGAAATCGAGAAGCGTTTTGTGAAAAACAATAAGGTAGAAACAAGCACACTGTTAGCTCGCTTAATTTTGATGAAGTATAAAGGCAAAGGAAATATCAGGGAGTACATTATGGATATGTCTCATATTGCTTCAAAACTTAAGGAACTCAAACTCGACCTATGTGATGAGTTACTGGTGCATCTGGTTTTGTTGTCTTTTTCTGCACAATTCAATCAATTTAAGGTCAGTTATAACTGCCAAAAGAAGAAATGGACTCTGAATGAGCTCATTTCATACTATGTATAAGAAGAAGATAGGTTGAAGCAAGATAAGTCTGAAAGTGATCATTTGGCCTATGCCTCTAAGGATATGGACAAGAAAAGAAAGAATGATAATAAAGCTGCTAAGGGTCCAATTCAGAAGAAACAACATAAGGATGATCAAGGTTGTTTCTTTTACAATAAGGCTGGACACATAAAGAAGGATTGTACCAAATATCACGCCTGGCGAGCTAAGAAGGGTATGTTCCTTACTTTGGTCTGTTCTGAGGTTAATTTAGCTTTAGTACCTAGAAATACTTGGTGGTTAGACTCTGGTGCTACTACTCATATAAGTATTTCTATGCAGGGTTGCCTAAGCTACCGAAAGACAAGTGATGTTAAAAGACATATCTTTATGGGCGATGAACAATTGGTAGATGTGGAAGCAATTGGGCACTTCAGGTTGCTGTTAGGAACTGGTTCTTATTTGGATTTGAAAGATACTTTTGTAGTACCGTCTTTTAGATGGAATTTGATTTTTGTTTCTGTATTGGATAAATCAGATTATTCTTGTTCATTTGAAAACAACCAATTCAGTTTATCTTTTAATTTAAATGTTATGGGAACTGGTTACTTGAGTACTTATGACAACATATATTTGCTTGATACAATTGCTTCTTATAATGAAAGTTTGCATGTGAAATCATGTGGTACTAAGCGTAAATTAAATAAAGAAAATTCGGTGATATTATGGCATAAGCGTTTGGGTTATATCTCAAAAGGTAGAGCTGAGCATCTAGTGTTTGATGGCATTTTAGATTCCCTTGATTTTTCGGATTTTGACGTTTGTGTTGAATGTATCAAGGAAAAATAGATCAAAGTTAAGAGATTAGGTGCTAATAGATCTTCAGAAGTCTTAGAATTGATACATACAGATATTTGTGGGCCATTCCCTACGGCATCTTGGAATGGTCAATGATATTTTATATCATTCATAGAGGATTACTAACGTTATGGTTATCTATATCTCATTCATGAAAAATCTGAGTCTCTGGATATGTTCAAAGCTTTTAAAGCTGAAGTTGGGAATCAACTCAATAAAAGAATTAAAATCATTAGATTTGATCGTGGTGATGAGTACTATGGCAGATATGATGGTTCAGGTGAACAACGTTCAGGACCATTTGCTAGATACCTAGAGAAATGCGGTTGTCCCACAGTACACCATGCCGGGTTCATCTAGCATGAATGGTGTAGCTGAAAGATGAAATATGACTCTTAAGGATATGGTAAGAAGTATGATTGCTCATTCTTTTTTACCAGAATCACTCTGGAGAGAAGCACTAAAGATAGCAGCTTACATTCTGAACAGAGTACCAAGTAAAGCAGTTGCTAAAACACCTTATGAGCTATGGACTGGTCGAAATCCCAGTTTAAGGCACTTACATATTTGGGGATATCCAGCTGAGGCAAGGCTTTATAGGCCAAATGAAAAGAAATTGGACTCCAAAACAGTTAGCAGCTACTTTATTGGGTATTCTGAACGCTCTAGGGGCTATAAGTTTTATGATCCCACACTCAGGAATATTTTTGAGATGGGAACAACAACATTCTTTGAGGATGTTGAGTTTGGGTATGATCCCACACTCAGGAATATTTTTGAGATGGGAACAACAACATTCTTTGAGGATGTTGAGTTTGGGAGGAGAAATAAGGTTAGAAACATTGCTTTTGAGAAGGAATTGGCTTCAGATCCAATCCATACAGTTACTTTTGACAATCTTCGGGTTCCTATACATGTTGTTGTTCAAGAAGTAAATCTAGAACCTTAAGATGACAATGTTGAACAACTCTCTATTCCAGAAGAACAAACTCAACAACCTCAAGAACCAATGTCTTTAAGGAGATCCACGAGAGAAAGAAGAAATGCTATTCCAGATGATTATATTGTATTTTTCCAAGAACATGAGGATAATAATGGAATATTGGAAGATGATCTAATCAACTTCCTTCAGGCCATGAAAAGTTCTAACTCTCAATAGTGGATTGATGCCATGAATGAAGAGTACAAGTCCATGCAAGACAATAAAGTTTGGGAACTTGTCCTATTGTCAGAAGGTGCATAACAAATTAGTTGTAAATGGATATTTAAAACCAAGCGGGATGCAAATGGTAATGTGGAGAGGTATAAGGCATGTCTTATAGCTAAAGGCTATACTCAAAAGAAAGGCATTGATTATACAGAGACTTTCTCTCCGGTTTCATCGAAAGACTCCTTCAGAACAATCATAGCACTTGTTGCTCATTATGATCTTGAGTTACATCAGATGGATGTTAAAACTGTATTTCTCAATAGAGACATTGGTGAAATGATCTATATGGTACAACCAGAAAACTTTGTGTCAGGAGATCCAAAGAATATGGTTTGTAAATTAAGAAAATCCATCTATGGACCCAAAGAATATGGTTTGTAAATTAAGAAAATCCATCTATGGACTCAAGCAAGCTCCTCGTCAATGGTATCATAAGTTTCAACAAATAATTATCTCGTTCGGTTTTGAGATGAATGTTGTTGATGACTGTGTATATCATAAATTTAGTGGGAGTAAGTATATTTTTTTGGTTCTGTATGTCGATAACATATTGCTTGCCACTAATGATATAGGCATGTTGCACGAAACCAAGAGATTTCTATCAAAGAATTTTGAAATGAAAGATCTTGGGAACGTCTCTTTTATATTAGGAATCCAGATACATCGAGATCGTTCTTGCGGTATACTTGGACTATCACAAAAGAGCTATATCGATAAAGTACTTAAAAGGTTTGGCATGCAAGATTGCAGACCAGGTGACACCCCTGTTACTAAATGAGACAAGTTTAGTCTAAATCAGTGCCCTAAAGGTAATCTTAAAATTTAGGAAATGCAGAAGATTCCTTATGCTTCGGCTGTAGGAAGTCTAATGTATGTTCAGGTGTGTACGCGTACGGATATTGCGTACATTGTTAGGATGTTAGGCAGATACTTAGGCAACCCTGATATGGATCATTGGATAGCAGTCAAAAGAGTTATGAGGTATCTTCAGAAAACAAAAGATTATATGCTCACATACAGAAAATCAGATCAGTTGGAGGTCATTGGGTACTCTGATTCTGATTTTGTTGGTTGCCAAGATAGCAGAAAGTCTACATCGGACTACATTTATATGTTAGCAGGAGGAGCTATATCATGAAAAAGTGTCAAACAGACACTTGTAACTTCATCCACTATGGCAGCAGAGTTTTTAGCTTGCTATGAGGCATCAAATCATGGAATATGGTTACAAAATTTTGTCACTGGACTGCGCATTCTGGATAAAGTTGAAAGACCACTTAAGTTATTTTGTGACAATAAATCAGTAGTAATGTATTCCAATAACAACAGGAGCTCGACTAAGTCAAAACATATTAACATTAAGTTTCTGGTTGTGAAAGAAAGGGTACAGAGTGGACAGATATCTATAGAACATATTGGGACAAACTCCATGATAGCAGATCCTCTTACTAAAGGGTTACAACCTAAAGTCTTTCATGAGCACACTGCTCGTATGGGTGTGGTATTATTCGAGGATATCATGATTTAGTGGGAGTTTGTAATTTTCTGGTGCTTTGTGTTTGGTTGTATTGTCTGATTAGAATAAAGTAATCAGTTAAGACACTCTGTTTCATTATGTTTGGTTTTGACCTCATTAAAGTTTAAGGTAAGATCAGTTGAAATAGACATGTACTGATCATATTACATGTAATTTTCATGCTGCACATCCATGATTGATCTATGTCATTTGATTGTATTGGTATATGTGACCATCGATGGGTTTCATCACAATAAATGTGACGAAGACCGCTTTGATCCTATATTGATATTGTCAATGACGAGATTGTTCGGAAATACCCTTATTTGTGATAGCAATTTCTAAGCTCATAAGGTTGTACACGTTTTAATGAAACATATAGTGCCCAAGTGGGAGATTGTTGGATTAAATCTAATTATGGGCATATATGTTACATTAGTATATAATGCTATCCTTCAGGTTAACCCGCATAAAGTGATCAATCAATCTGGGTTAATGGGTATTTAAGTAAAATCATGGGCAATTTGTGTAGATACCAGATTATAATTCTAATTTTATGAGGAGCTAAATTAGAAAATTGCAAATTTATATAAAGGGGTTATAGTCCCTAATCTAAAGGTTACGTTCTCTATTCTCTAATCCCCATCTAAAGAGATATTCAAGAGAAACCTTTAAGATTAGAAGATCAAGCCCTAATTCAGATCCGTGCTCAAATTGTCATGGATTCAGGTATTGCTTCCACGCTCTCATGTTAATCTCTATGAATTAATCATGTCCAAAATTATCAATAGTAGAATCTCTGCTCCAAGGGACTGTAACATACTATCGTAGCTGCTGCTTCTTCTTCTTCTTTGTGTCGAGGATAGATGAGGAGAGGCAGAGGAGAAGGAGCACGTCAATGAACTCGATGGTCTCTTGCCATCGATTTCCAGTCTCACATACGGCACTGACACGGATGTAATTGGAGATTCCAAGGTGATCAAGTATCATTTGTGCTGCATTGCGTGTATATAAAAAACTGTCATGTGTCAAATCCCCAATAAAAACTCTCATATATTCATCTATCCTATTACTAATAGATGACATTAGATGACATGCGTGCAACTAATGTCAACTTCCTAAGAACCATCATCAAATTAAAACTAATATTCATATCTATAAGTGAAAACTTTTATCTATAAAAAATTTAATAAATAAATCTTTCTTAATCCTAATTAAATTATAATTATCCATAACTAAAAAATATAACAAAATTGTGATATGTGGTCCTTCTTGATTTATATTTGAACTAAACTTCAAAATATCTATAACTTTCACTAAACGCCCAGTAGGTTTGAGAATTTCAGAAAAACTCCAAAAATATTTTAATTTTTTACATTTAACTTTTATAATGATGTTACCCCCAAAAATTTTATATTGACTAATATTAACCCTTATTGCTAGTACATACCCCTTAAATCATTCCTATTTACAAGTTAACCCATAAAATTACAAAAATCCTAAAATTACAAATAGTTTGATAGAAATCTAAAATTATAAACAATACGTAGAAAAACAAATTAAAAGTTACAAACGACCCCCTTTATAGTCCTATAATTTCCAAAGAATCCCATGACATACAAGGTTATTACAAACAATCCCTAAGAAATATAGACTCTTTAGAAATATAAAATTGTAAAATGACCCCGATAAATACAAAAAATGGAATTACTCCCTAAAAAATCTATAAAAACCCCCCAAATTTTGAAAATTAGAAACAACTCTTTTTAAAAATTCCAAAAACTACAAACAATCCATTTGAAATCTTAAAATTACGAGTGATTGCTAAAACATCCAAAAATTGAAACGAACGCCTAAAGATATAAAAGTATAAAAACAACATTAAAAATAAAAATGACAATTAGCACCCTGAAAATCTTAAATTGCATACATCCCACTAAAAATTTGAAAATTGCAAACATATTTAAAATTTAAAAAACTCAAATTTTACAAAAAAAAGCAAAAATTTAAAAATTGAAAAAAATCCCCTAAAAATCCAAAATTATGAAAAGTTCGTTCTTTTAAATTCTGAAAGTTACAAGCAACTTTTTGAAAAATCTAAAAATTACAAACAAGCCTTTGAAAAATATGAAACTATAAACATCCATTATTGGGGGTTTTCTTCAAAAAATTATTAGGGATTAAGTGACAAAACTTAATTAAGGCTTATTTTGGTATAGAATCAGGTATGGAAATTAAAGATGTCACGAGTTTGAAAGTTACAAGCAACTTTTTGAAAAATCTAAAAATTACAAACAAGCCTTTGAAAAATATGAAACTATAAACATCCATTATTGGGGGTTTTCTTCAAAAAATTATTAGGGATTAAGTGACAAAACTTAATTAAGGCTTATTTTGGTATAGAATCAGGTATGGAAATTAAAGATGTCACGAGTTTG
>NC_033803.1:26375082-26434908 GCF_001876935.1 Asparagus officinalis | reverse complement strand
CAAATAAATATATTTGAACTAAACTTCAAAATATCTATAACTTTCACTAAACGCCCAGTAGGTTTGAGAATTTCAGAAAAACTCCAAAAATATTTTAATTTTTTACATTTAACTTTTATAATGATGTTACCCCCAAAAATTTTATATTGACTAATATTAACCCTTATTGCTAGTACATACCCCTTAAATCATTCCTATTTACAAGTTAACCCATAAAATTACAAAAATCCTAAAATTACAAATAGTTTGATAGAAATCTAAAATTATAAACAATACGTAGAAAAACAAATTAAAAGTTACAAACGACCCCCTTTATAGTCCTATAATTTCCAAAGAATCCCATGACATACAAGGTTATTACAAACAATCCCTAAGAAATATAGACTCTTTAGAAATATAAAATTGTAAAATGACCCCGATAAATACAAAAAATGGAATTACTCCCTAAAAAATCTATAAAAACCCCCCAAATTTTGAAAATTAGAAACAACTCTTTTTAAAAATTCCAAAAACTACAAACAATCCATTTGAAATCTTAAAATTACGAGTGATTGCTAAAACATCCAAAAATTGAAACGAACGCCTAAAGATATAAAAGTATAAAAACAACATTAAAAATAAAAATGACAATTAGCACCCTGAAAATCTTAAATTGCATACATCCCACTAAAAATTTGAAAATTGCAAACATATTTAAAATTTAAAAAACTCAAATTTTACAAAAAAAAGCAAAAATTTAAAAATTGAAAAAAATCCCCTAAAAATCCAAAATTATGAAAAGTTCGTTCTTTTAAATTCTGAAAGTTACAAGCAACTTTTTGAAAAATCTAAAAATTACAAACAAGCCTTTGAAAAATATGAAACTATAAACATCCATTATTGGGGGTTTTCTTCAAAAAATTATTAGGGATTAAGTGACAAAACTTAATTAAGGCTTATTTTGGTATAGAATCAGGTATGGAAATTAAAGATGTCACGAGTTTGTAGTATTTTTTTTTTTTTTTTTTTTTTTGGGGCGGGGGGGGCGGGGGGGGGTTGGCAAGATGGAATTATTTTGTTAACTTTAATTAAATACATACTTATCTTAAATACATGTTGACTGCAAAGTTTTCTTTCATCACTAATTTCGTACTATATTGTGTAAAAAGCTTAGTACAACATATATCTAATTCATTAATAAAATCCATACATATGAAGTTTACTACAAAATCTATACCTAACTTTATTATATAATATATAATTGTTTTTCTATAGTTTAAAAAATTATATCTAATAATACTATAGTCTTAAAGCCTTTAATTAATGTGATGTGATTTAATAAGATTGGGGTTCATGAGAAAATTTTGGAGGGGCTTACTTTATTTGTGTATGTGTGTGTGTACGATTTATGTATGCATGTACGTGTTATATGTATGTGTTTTATGGACGCATGTATGTGTTTTGGAGGGTATTTTTAAAAGAAAATATTTTAACATACTATACACGTGTTTAATAGTTTAAGATAAGATTAAAGATAGGTGATAGTTGTTTGCGTCGGGAATAATTTTTATTGCAGAATCCATTACAAATATTTCAATGAAAACGAAAGAGTGAGCCTTACTCACGTAAAACTTCTCTTTATAAAAAAAGTATTGATGCTCCCTAGAAACACACATAGAAACTCCTATTTAGTAGCTCATGCTTGCGTGGAATCTTTACCTATGTCGGGGATACGTAATCCGTTGACCACTGATTCAACGATCCAAGTTAGACATGAAGAAGGTTGAAAATTGATGTTTTAACGGGGAAACAAGAACATAAGTGAATATCTTAACGAAGTAAGATGAACACTCTTCTTGAGATCAAATCTAAGTTTGAATTTGAGGAAACACCAAAGAGCACTTGAGATTGCTTGATGGTGGTGAAAGACTATCTCTCTTCTGCTCAAAGTTCGCCAAAAGCTCGTCTCTACTTTCAGATATTCGTCCCTCCTATTCATAAGTGCATAAGGGAGGTATTTATAGCCATTGGAAGCCATAACTATCAAAAGGGAGTTGAAACAAATGATGACTTTCATCCTCTTTGGGTGAGACAGTGTTTACTGTCTCGGCCAAAGGGGTGGTTCCAGTCCTTTTTGTAACTGCTGCTAACTCACTTAAATTGTATTAATTGCTGTGTTTTTCGAGGGTAGTGAGCATATCTCACGGATATAACTGCCCATTAACGTTAATGCACGTTTCCCAGTAGTTATGGCGCTAAGTGGACCCCACAAAAAATCACAAAACCGTCAGAAGACATGGGCTACTGTCTCACTATTGGCAAGACAGCTTACACTGTCTTGGCATCCAAGATAGTAAACACTGTCTCAGATGCATGAGCCAGCGTATGCTATCTCACCAATTGTGAGACAGCTCTGAGTCCCATTGATTTGCCGTTTTGCATGCTCCTTTGCTTCCATTTGCTTCGGATGATCTCCCCTGACTTAGATGATGATGTTCTTTGTCTTCTCTTCATCTTGAGCTGTGTTTGGAACCTATAAGTAATTTTTTTACATCTATAGATACCCTCTCTAAAGTTTTTAGCATGCGCAGTATTTTATCGAGGAGTTTAAAATACTTTAGACAAGATAGGCTCTGTTTTTAGTCTCTTCAGTATTTTATCGAAGAGATTGAGTAGAAGGACCCATAAGCAACTTCAGTTTCTTGACTTCTTCAACTTTTATCTTACTCAGTATTTTATCAAGTAGTCTGAAATACTTCTAGTATTATGACGTCGCTGACCATTGTTGAAATCTTGAACCGAAGTTGGTGTGTTGATATTTGAATTAGCTCATGTTATTGAGTTGACGATGAACTGATCATCTATGTCAGGAGCTCATATTTGAATTGCAATGAACTCCCAGGGGTAATTTTGGAATAGAATTATTCTGAGTCCAATCTTAGCGTAACTACTGGTGAATGGCAGGACGTTAGCTTCTGCTACGATGTAAACACATTTTATACTCATGCGTAGCTGGAGTCTACACGGTTTAAGCTCTTGAGGCATTGAAGCGTGGAAGAGCAGTTTATACTCGTATACTCATCAGAGTTTTAGGGAGCAGTTTTACCTTATATACCCATCAGAGGTTAGTAAATGTACCGGGAATGAGTCGAAAACGCATCAAAATATGCTTCGAATGCACATTGGGTCAATCTTTGTGCGAGACGCTCTTTGCTGCCTCACGTGTGCGGGGTAGTTTAAACTGTCTCACACAGCGAGACAATGTCAACTGTCTCACACGCATGTGGGGCTGTCGGGTTATGAACTTTTTAAGTTCAAACTTCGGTGGTGTTTTGGGTTATCTTGCCCGCTCTCTTCGCTTTGAATTTCTTGCCCAAACCCTATAAAAGAGTTGTGAACCCTTTCTCTCCCTTGATCTCTTTAACTTTGATCAAAAGAGCCATTTCTCCTCTAGGGTTTCAAAGAGCTTCGAAGGATTTCATCTCCTTTCCTTTGTGTCCTTTCACCAAACCTCATCCTTTCTTGATTCTCAATCCAAATTGAGTCTAAAGCTCTTGGTCTTGGTTCTTTTCAAGTTTTTGTTTGAGTTTTCCTCCAAACCCCTAGTTTCCCTTCAAGATTTCGGCCAAAACTCACTTTTCCACTATGTCTCCCTAGAGATCAAGGATTCCAGAGGTAGATCTACTGCCCAATCAGTAGAGAGAGAGGATCCTCTCACTATATCCTTCGGAGGTGAGATTTCTACGCTTTTATCAATTCAAAAGTTGGAATTTTGAACATGTATCCTCATTTGTTCTCCTTTGCGAGGTATTTAGGAAGAGTCGGTATCCTCTTTTCCAGGGATCGATGCTTAAAATACGTGTTTTGCTTGGCCAAAACACGTTCAAATGAAAAAAGGGGGTCTTACACTGTCTCATTGCTTACGAGACAGAGTAAACTATCTCGCAGCTTCCGAGACAGTATACACTGTCTCGCATATGCCAGACAGTTATGACTGTTTCACAAGCTATGAGACAATGTATCTATCTCATAAATATTTAAAGACAAGTTTAACCCCTTCTTTGGCCTTAGAATCATTGTTCAACTACATTTAACATACCCCTTCTGTTCGTCGCAGTTGATTTCACACCAACGGTGTTTTCTCCCCGTACAGTGAGTAGTTTAAGTGGCGAGGCTTATGCCTCCTCTGATGAGACGCCGCTTGGTTATGAGGCCCCTCAGTTTGATGTGAATGGACCTAAGGAGATTCCCAAGCTCGTGCGTGAGGGAAGTCGTCGTACACTGCGGCGACTAATCACAGACGTGCCACTCACAAAGGATCTGGACACTACTCAGCCTCTAAAGAAGCCTAGCTAAATGTTCGGTGATTCTATAGAGGATCCTGAAATGTTCGGTGCTTTCAGGTTCCTTCCACCAATTCCTCGTCACTATGCCTTGACTCACTTAAGGAAGCAGGCCGTGACGCGGGAGATGTTGTGGTGTCTAATGGAGGATCAGGAGTGGGTTCACTATGGTTTTGTTAATCGGAGAAAGACTCCAGGCTCCAGTGATCAAACTTCTATTCGAGGACTTCATCCCGGCATATTGGGATAGGATGAGGTGTCACAGAATGAGCTTCTTATAATGGCTAACACCATCAGGAATCACCTTGCGAGATTAGGTAGGGAATTACTTATCAATGGGTTTAGGTGTTATGGTTGGGTGCACTCGTCGGTGGATAAGTGGTGGACGTGGATGATGAGTTACGTACTCAGGCAATGGGGCATGGAACTAATTGAGAAGGGGTTATACATCCCTATCCGTGCCAGCATGTATGGCCTCCCTATTAGCGTGAACCACTTCTTCTCGCTGCTCGATACCTACAATCCGGACACCAACACTTTCCTTACTAAGAATAGAGAATTAGGGTTGCCTCTCCATGAGATGATAAAGGTGTTGGGATTGTCAATGGGAGATATACCATATCAAGAATATTTCCCCACCAACTGACAGTTGAGTCAGATAAGGATGGCTGGGTCCGCCAGATACGACATCCTATGGGAGCTGACTTGTCATTACCAGAGCACCTTGGCTAGTGTAGATGTAAAGGCCCAGAAGATGTTCTGCCAGCTAAGTTTGAAATAGTTCGCCGACTATTTGTTCAAGCGCCTCGAAGACCATTCAGGTGGTGGAATTTGTGAATTGATCCCTCTAACCCCTTCTAAAGTCAATAAGTTGATTAAGAGGATAAACGCCCAATCCTACACTACCTGCTCAGCTAAAGTCAAGTTTCCGAGGGGTACTAAGTTTGAGACATTTTTGTGGCACGCACAGAAGCAAATCCAACCAACAACTCTTTTGGCAGGGTATTTGGCCATCTGGTTGAAGAAGTGCGTGGTGCCGCACCAACCATTTGACGCGCTGCCAATTGAAGTTTTGTTCCCAGCCGTCGAACTAGCTATTGGGGTCAAACTCTCTCTGCTTCCGGCAATGATTTTTGATATACACAGTGGTCTCTGGCACCTGGTCACTAGCTTCATGCAAGAAGGAAGCTAGCCTTCGAGCGAGATGCCCACCGCCAAAATTGAATTGCCATACACATATCTAATAGCGTGGTTGGTCCTTCATCGATCCGACTTGATGACAATGCCTAGTGTTGTAGACCCGATTGTTCCTTTACTAAAAACCTTAAAGGAATGCAAGTGGGAGGCCCGCCAATGGCATGAGGTGACTCAGCAATTCAAAATTCACAAGTACTAGGAATTCTTTAAGTGTTTTCCCCAACTCTCTGGTCACTACAAAGAGCTATTGATTGATGAGGAAGAGCCGGGGAAGAACAGAACTATGCTAGATGTGGGTTGCTTCTGCTAGCTGATGAACATCCGCCTCAGCTAATTTGTCTCTCGGGTGAAGAACACTTGTGTTCATGGGAAAATTGAAGAAGAAATAAGAATAAAATTCGTATTAATCCTCCTAACTGACTTAGGAAAAGAAGGAATATAATCTCTCACCGTAATCACTCTCTAACTAACTTAGAAAAAGAAATTATAATTCTTCTCTATCGGTATCCCGATTTACAAAAGAAGGAAGGAATCGACGGAGATCCTTTCCTTTGTTTAAAACTGGGTTCTTCTTGGTGTCGATGAGAGCTAGAATCTTGTATCTCATTGACGATCCGAATGCTTCGCCTCGTGGAACTTGGTTGATTCCTCTTGATGGGAAGAACTCGCAATGCAAGTTTAAAACTTTCACAAGTTTAGGAACTCTGAACGAGTTAAGGAACTTAGTGAAAAGTTAATTTGAGAAAGAAAATTAATCCTTTATGATTTAACCAAAACTCAGTTCACAAGCCAAGGCAAGGCTCCAAGAACAGCTTCAAACTCTCCAAGATCCGAAGCCTCTGAGCCAAAGATTCTGATCTTCAAAGATGATCTGTCCGAAGATCTCAAAAAATCTTGATCCGGCCAAAAGATTTCGAAGATCCTAAGAATCCCAATCTAAGCTAATTTTTTAGCTATTTATAGGAGATTAAAGGGTGTAACTAACCCCTAAAATCACTCCTTAGTGGGGTATAATCCCTCTCAAATCATGGGAAACGGTATTAGAACCGTTCAGCTCATGTTTGAACAAGCCAAACGTGAAATTTGTGTTCTTGGAATGAACTCTACAACTTGAACTTTGGACGTGGACTTGGGCTCTGCATTTGGGTTTGAAAACGCAGTGGTGAACCCTGTGTTTGGGTTTGAAAACGCAGTGGTGAACCATACGTTCTGCTCTTGGAACGCAAGAATGAGTTCCGTGTTTTGTTCTTGGGACGCAGAGATGAGCTCTGCATCTTAACTCAGGAATGCAAGGGTGAACTTTTGCATCTTGAGTTAAAGATACCGTTAATTTGTAGTCTCTTTTGTTAGAGCGTTGCAAAGATTATCATCTCATAATCTTTGTCTTAGCTCTTTGAAATGTGAGAGCCATCAGTTGTAACTCTTATTGATGATTGTGAAGATCGTCGAATCAGAACTTTCATCAGTTGTTGTGAAGGTCATTGAATTGTAACATTCGTCGATTTCCATAAAAGTCTTCAAATTGTAGCCTTCTGGAAGTCGCTGAATTGTAACCTCCATTAACAATGCTTGATGGGAATCAGCTATCTGTAGTAATTTTTAGACAGCCTACAAAACCCCCTCCAAAATTTTTGAAAGTTCGCGGTTGACTGGAATGAATTTTTGGAATACTTTGGATCCCAATTTTGGTTGATCTTGGAACTGATGATTCCTCATTATAAAGGAGTTTGTTACCCGTATCTATATTGAAGGCATTGAGAATTTGATTGCAGGATTAGTATGAAGGTGCTTGTCGTGACCCTGCTTTTGAAGTGTGGAAATGAGCCTTGTTTTTTTGAAACACAGAGGTGAGCCTTGCATTTAGAATTTGGAACGCAAAGTTGAGTCTCACGTTTTGAAAATTGACAAGCGGAGGTGAGCCCTGTGTTTCATGAGTCAGACCGACTCAGTGTGAACACGAAGATAGCGTTTGGGCTAGATTTTTGCCTTAAATCTTGTTCCAATTTGATAGCTCTAGCTGTCTATAACTAGATCGCTAAGGTCAAATCAAGAGTTTACTTGACTCTTTGATTTACTGTTCAAGCCTTTTTAACAAAAATCTTTCATTTAACTCTGACGAACACTCCTCTGACGATGAATCATCCACATGGCTCCCAAGAAAACCACTACGAACCCTAAGAAACCCGCTGCGTCAGCTTCGAGCACGCCGGTGGCCTCGACCGCTAGTGGTGCTGCTGCTCAGGTGATTGCGCCGTCGCCAGCTCCGCTCATCAGTGATAAGCTTGAACTATTAACTTGCTTCGACAAGTTCTGAACTACAAATGTCAAGCGAGGCTAACGTAGGGCTAATCCTTGCGTTTTGAACTTGAAACGCGGGTCTGTGCTTTATGTTTTTCGCTTAGAACACATGGCTGACCCATGCATTTTGGACTTAGAACGCAGTGCTGACCCTTGCGTATTGAACTTGAACCTTGCATTTTGAATTTGGAAAGTAGGGATGACCCTTGTGTTTTGACTTTAAAAACGCGGATCTAAGCCTTATGTTTTATTGCTTGGAACGCAAGTCTAACCCTTGCGTTCTCATTCAAGTCTTATAGACTTTTTGGCTCTCCACTATTTCTTTTGTGTTATGCTTTCACTTGAAATACTAAAAGAAAGTTGGAAGTGCCAGAGGTGTAGTATCAATTTGGCATGAGTTTGTTGTGATTTGAGCAACTTTGTGGACTTATCATCCTATTGAAGAGGATTGAGAAGTTGATTCCGTCAGAGGTGTGATATGCACTTGATAGGATTGTGTTACGATTTGAGACTCTTTGTGGACCTAACATCCTATTGAAGAGGATTGATAAGTTAATTCCATTAGAGGCGTGATATAAACTTGATAGGAGTGTGTTACGATTTGAGCAACTTTGTGGATATATCGCTCTATTGAGGAGAGTTAATATGTTGATTTAATCGAAGAAGCGATATGAGCTGGACAAAATCGGGTACTTGTGATTTGAATAAGATTTTGAGGACTTATCGCTCTATTAAAGAGAGTCTATTAAAGAGAGTCGATTAGTTGATTTTGCCAGAGAAGCGATATGAGCTAGGAAAAATTGGGTACTTGTGATTTAAAAAAGTTTTTTGAGGACCTATCGCTCTATTAAAGAGAGTCAATAAGTTAATTTTGTCAAAGGAGCGGTATGAACTAGGCAAAATTGGGTACTTGTAATTTTAATGAGCTTTTTGAGGACCTATCGCTCTATTGAAGAGAGTCGATAAGTTGGTTTTGCCAGAGGTATGGTATTAACTTGACAGGATTGTGTTACGATTTGAGTAACTTTGTGGACTAATCATCCTATAGAGGAGAATTAATAAGTCGATTGCAATATGAGCAATTTTGAGGACTTATCATCCTATTGATGAGGATTGATAAGTTCATTGCAATATGAGTAATTTTGAGGGCTTATCATCCTATTGATGAGGATTGATAACTTGATTGTGATATGAGCAATTTTGAGGACTTATCATCCTATTGATGAGTATTGATAAGTTAATTTTGGTGGTGGTGCACGTTAAAGTTCTTATACTAGTAGAGATGTTTTGTTAACTTGATAGTTTTGAGAATTTGTTATTCTTTTGAGAAATAACAAATAATCAACCCCCAGTCTTGATTAAGACTTAGTAGGGGAAGAGGGGAGCTTCATGATCTACATGGGTAATATTTCTTGAGAATATTCCCATTAATTAACATCATGAGCCTATCACATTTTTTATTAATGAAATAGCAAGCTCCACTCGAGTAGACTGGCCCTACCATGAAGGGTCATTCTCATTTAGAATTGATTCCACTAGGAAAGGTTTTTACAGTTGACAGAGGTGTTTTGTTGAACATGAAAACTTAAAAGATACAAATCACACTCCGTCTTAGGAGAATCTGGTGCTAAATGGTCAGCTAAGAAATCTGTCAGGGCTTTTCCTTTTACAGCCTTTTGAAGCATAAATCGCATCTCATGTTGTGATAACAGTATGGCTTATTTTGTGAGACAATAGTTCAATGAAGACGGTCTCATTATGAGCATCTAGGCGAATACCAAGGTTAGGCATTCTTTCTCCTGGTTTTCCCTGACATACTCATCCACTACGGGTCGTCAAGTAGATTAGGATGGACCCACATTATCTTTCTTTTCCGAGTAGCAAGGGGTACCAACCTTTTATCTCTCTGACCATGTGGGTCAATGTTTATCAGGTGTAGCTCCCTTTTAGGGATCAAGATCACACCGATTGGAGCTTGAACTGGTGAAGGACTCCTGAGTTGGACTGACACCATGTTGGTGGTTGTTGTTTTCTGCCTCGGTTTTAGCTTTGAACCTGGCAATAATTTCTTCAGACTTTTCACCTTGGGAGACAAGCTACTTCCGAGAATGGAATTTCACAACCCCTATTTAGGCTAGGAGGTTAGTCTGTAAATTGTGTCGATAGGTTTTCACCAGTGCAAACTGCGTCATACCTGTCGGACATCTAAGAGCCATGCATCTGAACCTTTCGATGAAAGCTTTGATGGGCTCTCCCTCCTTCTACTTAGTGGCAAGAAGGGTAGTGATGAAGACTTCTGTGTTGTCTTCAAAGAATCTTGACAGGAAGAGTCTCTCTAGATCCGCTCACTTCTGGATACATCCGACAAAAAATTTTATGAACCATTCAAAGGCAACCCCCTTAAGGGTACCAATGAACAACCGAGTCAATACGACATCATTTGATATCACATTCCCAGTCTGTGACTTAAAATGGTAGATATGTTGGTTCGGTGATCCTGTGCCATCAAAAGTTTGTAGGGTCGGGGCTTTGAACTTTGAATGATAAGGGGTTATACTCAATTCAACTAGATAGGGTCTAACAACACCCTCATCTCAGAGCTCGCTTCTATTGACAATGGTATTGAGGCAGGCTTCTCGTTCCTCCATTTTAGCCGACTGAGGATTCTGCTCAATCTCAGCCTCTCTTCCTTCTTTAGAGGAAGATTCTATACGGTGAGCTTCTTGATCAGAAGTCTTACTTTCATTCACCTTTTCTTTTCTCTTTGATGTAACAGGTTGGGATGAAGATGATCCTCCTCTTCAGGAAGATATGCGCTGGGTTAGCGAGTTTGTTTTTAGGGACTTGGCCCTATCTGCGACAATTTGAGCCATCAAGGCCCGGAGTTCATCGATGGCCTCCTGCTGTGCTTTGAGCATGGCTTGCTGCTCATCAAGTCTCTTTAGAAGATCATCAGGATATCCTACCATATAAGAGGAACTCTCATGTTCTATGAAAGAGATAGAGGATTGGGACTCTGTGATGGCTGAATGTTCATCATCAGAGTTAATTCTTTTAGTTCGAGTCCAAGTGTGTTGATAGATTCCATCAGACTCACTCGGGATCTCTTTCAAACCAGGAGACCATTTGGAGCTAGAGATTGATGACCTTCCTCTACCAACCATATTAGAAGTGACTCCAAGGTTTTCATCCTCCAAAGTTTTCCTCCTATGAGAACGTCATCGTTTGTGCAAAGCAACATTTGTTAATCGATCAAACACTGATGGTTTGGCCGTATGTGAGCAGCATTGACATTCTGAGAGGACCGCAGAAATTAGTCATTTACATTGACATGAATGAGCGACTTGTTGCACCGGTCTTTCTCTCGATAAAAACTTTATCAAATCAGTCACAGGGACTCGAGGAGAGTTACTCACTCGTGGTGAATTATAACCCCCAGTCTATGATTGGATGGGACTGGCTCCTGGTGATCATGGATCTTGTTGAGATATCTTGAATTCGTATACTTCTTATGTCCGCCTATCAGCCTAGTCGTGCTACGAATAACCAAGTACGTGGGTCACGTTTAGCACTTAGAACGTGAGGTTCTCATTTGGCACTTGAAACACGAGGTCCGCATTTAGGTTTGGTAATGCGAGGGTCATGTTCTTCAGTGACAACGCGGGGGTCACGTTTTGACTGGGAAACACGGAGCTGAAGTTCCCTTTCAACGCAGACTTGAGGTCCGTGTTTTGGCTATAAAATGCACCATTGAGGATCGCGTTCAGTCTGGTTCTCACGAAGCTCATATTTGGGCTCATAAACACGAGGTTCACATTCTAAAATAGAAACATGGAGCTCAGGGTCGTGTTTAGGCTCACGAACGTGAAGCTCGCATTGATTGAAGGATCGACCTTCCCGGAGTTGTGCTCGCCGTAGCAATCTTCTCCTTCATCGAGCAACGTTCTTCTTAGCCTATTTTAAGGCTTTTACAATGACATCATCATTTGTATTGATCAGGTTAGTTTCAGTGATAGGCCTCTTGTGACCCAATACCTATTGTTTAGGCACTGGCATAGGATCTCCAACTCGGTTGACAAGTTTAGTTAAAACTAGGTCTTCTTCTTTAGAGAGGGGACTGTATGAACAGTACAGCCTCTAAGAGAGACACTCCTTTGATGAGTCAACAGTAGGAGGAACCTTGGTCTCCTTTGAGACTTTGTAGATCTTGCCCATAGCATTGGGGCTAAGGGATCTGGAAGAGAGTAGCTCCTCATACTTGGCTTGATCAAACTCCATAGTAAGAGTTTCAACCATCGTTCCAACTAGCTTAGTGTCGGATTGCATCACCTCTTCGTTATCACTGAAAAAGTCTATCCCTAGCGTAGTCGCTATCTTTTATTCATGGGAAAATTAAAGAAGATGATAATAAAATTCTTTTTAATCCTCCTAACTAACTTAGCAAAAGAACGAATACAATCTCTCACCGTAATCACTCTCAAACTGACTTAGAAAAAGAAATTACAGTACTTCTCTATCTGTATCCCGATTTACAAAAGAAGGAAGGAATCAACATAGATCCTTCCCTTTGTTTAAAATCGGGTTCTTCTTGGTATCGATGGGAGCTTGAATCTTGTATCTCGTTGACGATCTGAACGCGTCACCTCATGGAACTTGTTTGATTCCTCTTGATGGGAAGAACTTGTAATGCAAGTTTAAAACTCTCACGATTTTAGGAACTCTAAACGAGTTAAGGAACTTAGTGAAAAGTTAATTTGAGAAAGAAAATTAATCCTTTATGATTTAACCGAAACTCAGTTCACAAGGCAAGGCAAGGCTCCAAGAACAGCTTCAAACTCTCCAAGATCTGAAGCCTCTGAGCCAAAGATTCTGATCTTCAAAGATGATCAGTCCGAAGATCTCAAAAAATCTTGACCCGGCCAAAAGATCTCCAAGATCCCAAGAATCCCGATCTAAGCTAATTTTTTAGCTATTTATAGGGTATGAAGGGGTGTAACTAACCCCTAAAATCGCTCCTTAGTGGGGTGTAATCCTTCTCAAATCATGGGAAATGGTTTTTGAACCGTTCAGCTCGTGTTTGAACGAGACAAACGCGAAATTCACATTTTGGGAATGAACTCTACATCTTGAACTTCGGACGTGGTGTAGGGCTCTACGTTTGGGTTTGAAAATACAATGGTGAACCCTGCGTTTGGGTCTGAAAACATAGTGGTGAACACTTCGTTCTGTTCTTGGAATGCAGCTGTGAGTTCCGTGTTTTTTTCTTGGGATGCAGAGATGAGCTCTGCATCTTGACTCTAGAATGCAGGGGTGAGCTTCTGCATCTTGAGGTGAAGAGAGTGTCAACTTATAGACTCTTTTGTTAGAGTATTGCAAAGATTGTCGTCTCATAATCTTTGTCTTAGTTCTTTGAAATATGAGAGTCGTCAGTTATAACTCTTGTTGATGATTGTGAATATCGTCGAATCAGAACTTTCATTGGTTGTTGTAATATCGTTGAATTGTAACCTTCATTGATTTTCCTAAAAGTCTTCAAATTGTAGCCTTCTGAAAGTCGCTGAATTGTAACCTCCATTATTAATGCTTAATAGGAATCAGCTATCTGCGGTAATTTTTAAACAGCCTATAACTTGTAGCATCGAGCCTTATTTCCCTTGTCGATTCACCTGATAATTCGGCTATGATCAACTATATGTCGGGAATCCGAACAAAAGATTGAAGGTTTACGGAGGCCTTATCAACGGAGCTCGGGCCTAGTTTTGGAGTGTAGCAGGATGCACAGGTGCCAAGTTTAGCCTTCCTGTTACAGAGCCCTACTTGCAAGTTACTTTCTTATACTGTAAGTGGCTCACAGCCACCAACGCGTTCTGTCACTAAGAAGAAAATCTCAAAATTGGAGGCGAAAAGGGTAGCAAAGCTTGCCACAGAGGTCGTACGAGAGGCCATCTCTTCTAGAAGGGGAAAGAAGCCCACTGAACCATCAGACAAAGGGAAGTGAGTGGTTGAAGAAGAGGAGGAAATTTTTACGGATGTCAATTGGACATCCGAAGGAGAAGCTAAGGATATAGAGCTGACATCGGCGATGAAGGCACAGAGGCTGGGGATGATGAAGAGGAAGCTACGACGGGCCTTCCATCTTCCTTCTTCTCAAAAGGAAGCGGTGTGAAGTCACCAGTCGCTCACAGGACACACCGTTCAGATCAGACCAAATCATCGGAAGCTCCAAAGAAGCCAAGGCAAAAGGTCATTCTCACATCTCCCCACCAGATGATAGTAGAAATTCATAGCGAACATGAAGAAGAAGAAGCCGAGCCTATTGAAACTAGGATCGTCCACAGAAAGAGATCTCAGCCTTCAACTCAAGCTGAAGCTCAGGTTCAGGCTCAGATCTCTCCTAAGGCTGAATTGCACACCAAATTCCGTCAGGAGAAAACCACTGCTTTGGAGGAACTTATACCAGTGAAGAAAATGAAAAAGGTTGCACATAAATCACGCACTCCCCCGCTTGCATTTGAAGAAGCCACGATTAGCAACATCATGTTGGAAGAAGGAGGTAATATTCCCCTTTTATGTTGCATTTAACGCTTCATTTTTCAAACCTACTAAACACGCCCTTCATTTTTATTCATAGGGGATCGCGAAGAAGGTGAAATTTTGTACAACCCCAATTCTCCCAGCTTCATTCCTTTAGAAGAACCAAGCTTCACTCAAAAAATTAGTGAAGCCATGAGCAAAGAGCCTGTGGTCACTAAAGCTGGCATGGATACCGGGGTCCAGCTTGATCCCACCACTGAAGTTGCTCACACAGCCTCCAGCCCAGGTATATCTAACACAGATACTACCTTATTCGGGTGGCAGTTCAGAGAGTTGAACGATTCAGAACTCATACCTCCTCTAGTCATTTCTGAGTTTCATGCTCTTTTAGAGAAATTGAAGGAAGTAAGTACATGTGCTGGAGTTGCGGAACCTACTGCAGTGACTGAAGGCAAAGTTGATTTCCACTTGGCTTGGATTCCTACTTTTTTCATATTGAAAGTTATCCCCTTTTTATAGACATTAATATGGAGGAATCAGCTGAAGAAGATGAGGCAGTCCATGATGCTGGTGTCGAGGATTTTGATGATCATGACCTCGACCAAATGATAGATCTCTCTGATGTTGACCACAAATTAATTTCTGACATGTTATCCAAGTTTGGTCAAGGTGAAACTATAGGACCAACCGTTAAAGCTGGTTCATCTGCAGGTATGCTTCTTTTTCCATAGTCACTTTCATTCATTGAGTGACTACGTGGGAGTTTCGATTGTAGGGCCAGCTATTGCTGCTGACACAACTACAATTTCAGAAGCTTCGAAATAGCTTAAGGATTTAGGCACTTCAGGTTTGGAGCAATCTATTGCTGAAACTCAACCATCTACTCTCCAACCCGAGGTTGTCGTCCTCTCAGACCTGATGCTCATGGAAGCTTCAGGTAGAGTTGTGGTTAGTCCCATTGCTCAAGCTGCAAAAACAACTGATGAAGCTAGTGTGTAGGCAATAAAAATTTCCTTTATCCCTAGAACAAGCCAAAGAACTCAATGGTCCACCTGAGCGAAGTCAGACCCACCTGAAAGTCAAGTTCGCCTGAATGCTGGACACAAAACAACAAAAACACAGATATCTCTCAAACCGGAAGGAATTTGGAAAAATAGACAGGAGCAAACCGAACCCTATGGGGTAGGTTTGGTTGGCTCCGTCTTGTCGAGATAGTTGATTTTCATATATAATTCGTCAAATTCCGAGTTACGGTTTGAAAGTTACGACCTATTTTTCGTAAGCATGTTCTGGAGCTCGCCTGAAGAGCAACCCTGCCTGCAAAGGAGCTTATCTCGCCTGAAGGCTTGAAGCTCGCCTACACAGCCTCGCCTGCACATCCTTGCCTGTAGAATCTGCCTGACAGCTTGAGGCACGCCTGAAGGCCAAGCTCGCCTGAAGGCTTGAAGTTCGCCTGTATAAGGCAAGCTCGCCTGAAGGCATGAAGTTCGCCTGTATAAGGCAAACTCGCCTGGCAACTCGAAGCTCGCCTGTATAAGGCAAACTCGCCTGACAACTCGAAGCTCGCCTGCATAAAGCAAGCTCGCCTGCAAGGTCGCCAGTCGGCCTACAGGGTTTCCAGCTCGCCTAGCTTGTCAGCCGCCCACTTGGAGTATGGGAACAGTCACATCAGTGGTCAAATCTCACAAATCAAGGGAGAAAGCATGGCGCTCCTCACCTAGCAAGAATAGGGCGGCTAAAAAGACCCCCTAACTGGTCATATCCCATATCTAGGGTCGCTGGCTCCCTCACCCCTACTAGTGGTCAAATCCCACAAATCAAGGGATGACCCATGCCATCCCTTGCCTATTTAAAGCCACTTTCAGCCAACGTGAAAGAGGTTGATTAGCTGCTGCTGGATTGGCTGGCTAATCTTCCAAAAGTTGAACCTTGGCTCATTTGCTAAAGACTCCCTCATTTGAAGAGACTCGTCTGAACTCTCAGACTTGAGGCTCTTAGGCTCTTTGCAAGCTCTTACATGGTAGATCTCTCCAAGCAGTTAGCCGACAAGCACAAGCCCCCGTTTGGCCTCGGGTATAGTCGAACTCGATCAGCACAAGCTTCTACTGCGTACTGAAGCTTGCCCGCAACTTCGATCGAATCATCCAAGGGAAGCAAACTCGGCACGAGAACCAAGGGAGGCGTCCTATCGCTACCAAAGACCCCACGTTAAACAAGGAGGGTCTTCCCTCCGCTTCTGTTGTAATTTCAATTCATTAGTTTGTAATAAGCTATTCTTATCAATACAAACGAAATCCCTGTTTCGGGAGATCAAAATTTACACCTACAGAAGATGGCGACCACAGTGGTAGCAACCGTTCATTCAGATAAATTGGTGGTGGCACAGTTCGACGAAGTTGCGGAAGGGACTATCGTCGAGTCCCTCTTCATCGAGTTCGATCAAATGAAGTATGAAGAATACTTGTCTTCGACTTCCTCTTGTGGCAAAATATCACACAAACACCGAAAGGTTGTGCATGTAAGTCAGCCTAAGCAAATCGAGAGCCTTACCCGAGTAATCGCTGGGGGTGCCACTCCCCCCAATGCGATTGATGCCATGGACGAACGCCAAGTTCCCAATTCTGGCGAACTACGTCAATCAGGTGAGACCACTTACTCAAGCGGGCTTCGCTCCATTGACAGATTGCCCAAATCTGGTGAATTTAACAACTCAGGCAAAGTTTCCAATTGTGGCGAACTTCGCAAATCTGGCGAACTCAGCAGTTCAGACGGGCTTCATCAAGCTCGCCTGACAGCCTAAACTCGCCCGCAAGTTCAAACAGGCGGACTTCACCAAGCTCGCTTGACAACCCAAGTTCGCCAGATGGCTGAAGTTTGCCAATAGACACGATCTCGCCTAACGGCCCAACTTCGCCCGCAAGCCGACCTTCGCCAGAAAGGCAGAGCTGCTGCTCGCCTAACATGCAAACTTTGCCAGACTGAGCCTCATCGACAAGCTCAACTATGCCAAACAGGCGGACCACACCAAGCTCTCCTAACAGCTCGACCCCACCTGCAAGTGGCGGTAGCCCGCCAAATAGGCGAACCTTGCCTGAAAGAACTAGAGGCTGAACCTCACCAACAGGCTCAAGGTCGCCGACCACACGAACCTCGCCTGAATGAACAGATGGACGGACTTCGCCAATAGGCCCAAGCTCGCCTGTCTAGGCAAGGTCGCCTGAATTCAACGCTTAGAAAATTTCCCAAGTGTTCCCATTTGGTCTCCCTTGAGTCTCCTTCATTTGAGTGCCAGCAGTCGGCTGAGGCTCAGGCTTTCCTTGAACCTCACCTGAACGACCAGTCGGCTAGACCTCACCAGCAGTTGACTGAAGGTTTCTCAAATGCTCGAGCTCGCTTGCTGTCAGCTGGAGCTCGTCCATATTCCAGACCTTTCCTATCCCGGCAAGGTCGGCTGGATCCGACACTTAGGGAATTTCCCAGGTGTCCTCATTCCGACTCCTTTGAGTCTCCTCCATGCGATTGCGCACTTGGTCCTTTCGACGCTGGGGGTTGCCACCACCAATCCGTAGGGGATCTCAGGGATCATCTGATTCGCAAACGCACTCTTCACGAGACAAACCCTCAGTGCCATTGCGAGAGACTCATCCAGGTAGTACTTGCGGATTGCCAATGTTCCAAGAAGCCAAAGTCATTAGTGTTCAGGAGGCTTTCTCAACAGTCTCCTAAGCCGAGAACTCTTCGCCAGAGACGCAATCGTCAGAGGAGATGAGCTTCCGATGATCTGGAGCTCCCCGCCGCAGCAATCAATGTGATGGGGAAATCCAAGGCCATTGAGCGTGAATGTATTCGCCAACGTACTCACGCCCAAATAGGGGTAGCCATTCTGTTTTACTACATGCATCTAACACCCATCTCTGACGATGATGACGATGATTGCTCGGTAGTGGCAACGTCGCAAATCTCAAGCTCAGTTCAGGGTGAGCACGCAAATGTGCACATGACCGACATCCCTGATGAGATATCCAGGAGACTTGACGAGCAACAAGTAACCATCAACTCCCTGAAGGAGATGTTAGAGGAGCTTCTGAGCGAGAAGAAGAAGAAGAGAGAGAGGACTTCACAGGCTTCGTATAAATCCTCGAAGCACAAAGAGAGGATGCCTACTCCTTCTCACTCCTTTTCCGAGTCATCTAGAGGAGCGTCATCTTCGGATCATAACCCAAGGGACAAAAGGCTCGATGAATTCTAAAGTCAACTCGACGCCTTGAAGCTCCAGAAGCACATGAACAAGCTGGGGGTTGTCAGACCGTATCCGATCGAATGGGATGTAGTCTCCTACCCGACGAAGTTTCAGCCACTGGACCTCCTGCAGTTCGATGGCAAGGGTTCTCCTACCCAACACATCTACTACTTCCAGGCGCAAACCAAACACATAGTGGGGAATGATCCCATTATGACTCGACTATTCATCGGCACCCTCAAGGGGATCGCTTTTGAATTGTTCCACAGATTGGAACCTGAATCCATTACCTGCTGGAAGGACATGGAAACGCTCTTCATGGCCAGAGTCTTCGACGATGACAAAGAAGTATCTGTGGCCATCCTGCTAGCTGCAAGGCAGGGAAAGACAGAGTCTGTAAGCAACTTTGTCAAGAGGTTCAGGAACCAATCATTGCATACACGTGATCAGGTTTCTGAGGCCATCCTCATTGAGATGTGCCGGAACAATCTCTCCATCGACACCCTATCTAATTAGGCGCAGTCGTAGCTCGCTCTTGGAAAGACTTAATCCGCCAAGGAGAACAAGTCGAGAGCATGCTCAAGCGTATGGATGCTGAAGAGCCACGTGGATTTGAAGGAGATGATGACCAAAGCAATTTCACTTTGGTAGTGGAAACCACTTCCCCTCTCGATGCCTTCCAAGAATGAGAGGTCCTCTTTCTGGACGATCAATCCTTCTCACAGTCCGGTGCATCCCAAATCTTCCACTTGGTCAAACCTTCCTACAGTTAGGACCAAAGCCAAATTCCCTCGCCGATCCTTTCTAATAAGACGGCGGGTCCCTAGTACTATCAAGTTAACTGCCACCTCTTATAGCCATTTCTCCATCAGTTTTGTTCAACTGGACGATGGATCTAGCAAGACTATCAAGTTAACCATTACCTCTGATAGTCTCCTCCAAATTTTCCCCATCGATCCTCTCCAATAGGATGATGGGACCACTCCCACTATCATGTTAACAGTCATCTCTGACAAATCAACTTACCAGTCCTCTTCAATAAGATGGTAAGTCCACAAAGTTGCTAAAATCGTAACAAACTCCCACTATCATATTAACACTACACCTCTGACAGAATCAACTTACCAATCCTATTTAATAGGATGGTAGGTCCTCAAAGTCGTTCTGATCGTGACAATCCCTGTCATGTTAACATCACACCTCTGACCAGAATCTACTTACCGACTCTCTTCAATGGAGTGGTAGGTCCACAAAGTCGCTCCAATCACGGTAATTCCTATCAGGTTAACGATCACCTCTGATAGCCGATATCATCATTCCTGTAAATGGCGTTGTCCGATCAGCCGTTACACTCATACGTCCCTGAACGACCTGATCCTTTCTGAGCATTCTAATATCTTTAGAACAATCGATGGGTAGTAGCCTACCATGTGATGGTTCCTATAACAATCAATCATCACACTCATATGTCCCTGAATGATTTGATTCCCTCTAGCACCGTCTTTCCCACTAAAGGCGTTGTTGTTTGATGATGGCCTACCAAGTGATGTGCCTTTATCCAAATAGTGGCTTACTATGCGATGTACTGCTATTCAGGGTTCGTCTTTTCCCCAAGAGAAGACAAATCAGGGTTCGTCTTTGCCCCAAGAGAAGACAAATCAGGGTTCGTCTTTGTCCTAAGAGAAGATAAGCTTCTCCTCTAAACTCCAATGAGTACACGAGTATAAACTGCTTCTCATAGACTCCAACGGGTATACGAGTATAAACTGTTTCCCAAACCTCCAATTGGTACACGAGGCTAAACTATTCCCTACCTTTGACGGGAAGTTCCTGGAGAATATTCTTAAGGATAACCCGACATCCTTCGACTGGTACATGAGGCTAAACTGTTCCTTTTTCTCAACTGGTGCACGAGTCTAAACTGCCCCTTATACTCCTACTAGTGCATGAGTCTAAACTGCCTCTTATACTCCTACTAGTGCACGAGCCTAAACTGCCCCTTATACTCCCACTGATGCATGAGTCTAAACTGCCCCTTATACTCCCACTGGTGCAAGAGTCTAAACTGCTCCCTTATCCTCCGACTGGTACACGAGGCTAAACTGTTCTCTTTCCTCCAATCGGTGCACGAGGCTAAACTGCTCCTTTCCTCCAACCGGTGCACGAGGCTAAACTGTTTCCTTTCCTCCAACCGGTGTACGAGGCTAAACTGTTCCCTTTCCTCCCACTGGTGCATGAGTCTAAACTGCCCCTTATACTCCCACTGGTGCAAGAGTCTAAACTGCCTCCTTATCCTCCGACTGGTACACGAGGCTAAACTGTTCCCTTTCCTCCAACCGGTGCATGAGGCTAAACTGTTCCCTTTCCTCCAACCAGTGCACGAGGCTAAACTGTTACTTTAACTCCGATGAGTACACGAGTATAAACTGCTTCTCATAGACTCCAACGGGTATACGAGTATAAACTGTTTCCCAAACCTCCAATTGGTACACAAGGCTAAACTGTTCCCTACCTTTGACGGGAAGTTCCTGGAGAATATTCTTAAGGATAACCCCTTATCCTCCGACTGGTACACGAGGCTAAACTGTTCCCTTTTCTCCAACTGGTGCACGAGGCTAAACTGTTCCCTTTCCTCCGACTGGTACACGAGGCTAAACTATTCCCTTTCCTTCAACCGGTGCACGAGGCTAAATTATTCTCTTTCCTCCAACCGGTACACGAGGCTAAACTGTTCCCTTTCCTCCAACCGGTGCACGAGGCTAAACTGCTCCTTTCCTCTAACCGGTGCACGAGGCTAAACTGTTCCCTTTCCTCCAATCGGTGCACGAGGTTAAACTGCCCCATTATCCTCCCACTGGTGCAAGAGTCTAAACTGCCCCCTTATACTCCCACTGGTGCATGAGTCTAAACTGCCCCTTATACTCCCACTGGTGCACGAGTCTAAACTTCCCCTTATACTCCCACTGGTGCACGAGTCTAAACTGCCCCTTATACTCTCACTAGTGCACGAGTCTAAACTGCTCCTTACCTCCAACCGGTATACGAGGTTAAACTGTTCCCTACATCCAAACGTCTCAAATGGCTAAGGATAGAGGAGAAATCTTAGCGTTGAGCCTAAGGGAAACTCCTCGACAACTTACTATGCTAAGGGCAAGAGCATGGCTAGTCCAACTCAAACGGTAGTTAGTAAAGACAAATCAAGTCTGTTGATAGCTGAGGGTTTGCTAAAAATCCTAAGTGGCGATCATTAGATGCAAGTGAAGAGATCATTTTGCAGGTCTTCATATCCAAAGTGTTCCAGACCACACACGACCTGATTTAGGTCTGAAAACTTTGGAGGGGGTTTTGTAGGCAATAAAAATTGCCTTTATCCCTGGAATAAGCCAAAGAACTCAATGGTCCACCTGAGCAAAGTCAGACCCACCTGAAAGTCAAGTTCGCCTTAATGCTGGACACAAAACAGACAAAAACACATATATCTCTCAAACCGGAAGGAATTTGGCAAAACGGACAGGAGCAAACCGAACCCTATAAGGTAGGTTTGGTCGGCTCCATCTCGTTGAGATAGTTGATTTTCATATATAATTCGTCCAATTCCGAGTTGCGGTTTGAAAGTTACGACCTGTTCTTCGTAAGCATGTTCTGGAGCTCGCCTGAAGAGCAACCCTGCCTGCAAAGGAACTTATCTCGCCTGAAGGCTTGAAGCTCGCCTGCACAGCCTCGACTGCACAGCCTTGCCTGCAGAATCTACCTGACAGCTTGAGGCACGCCTGAAGGCCAAGCTCGCCTAAAGGCTTTAAGTTCGCCTGTATAAGGCAAGCTCGCCTAAAGGCTTGAAGTTCGCCTGTATAAGGCAAACTCGCCTGACAACTCGAAGCTCACCTGTATAAGGCAAACTCGCCTGACAACTCGAAGCTCGCCTGCATAAAGCAAGCTCACCTGCAAGGTCGCCAGCCGGCCTACAGGGTTTCCAGCTCGCCTAGCTTGTCAGCCGCCCACTTGGAGTATGGGAACAGTCACATCAGTGATCAAATCCCACAAATCAAGGGAGAAAGCATGACGCTCCTCATCTAGCAAGAATAGGGTGGCTGAAAGGACCCCCTAAATGGTCACATCCCACAGCTAGGGCGGCTGGCTCCCTCACCCCTACTAGTGGTCAAATCCCACAAATCAAGGGATGACCCATGCCATCTCTTACCTATTTAAAGCCACTTTCAGCCAATGTGAAAGAGGTTGATTAGTTGCTGCTGGATTGGCTGGCTAATCTTGCAAAGGTTGAACCTTGGCTCATTTGCTAAAGGCTCCCTCATTTGAAGAGACTCATCTGAACTCTCAGACTTGAGGCTCTCAAGCTCTTTGTAGACTCTTGCATAATAGCTCTTTACTCGTCTGAACTCTCAGACTTGAGGCTCTTAGGCTCTTTGCAAGCTCTTGCATGGTAGCTCTCTCTCCAAGCAGTCAACCAACAAGCACGAGCCCCTGATCGCCATCAAACTTGGAAACTCAAACTCAACCAGCACGAGCTCCTTCTGCATACTGAAGCTCACTACCGACCTCGATCGAATCGTCCAAGGGAAGCAGACTCGGTCCCCATGTTAAACAAGGAGGGCATTCCCTCCGCTTCTGTTGCTTGAAGCTCGCCTGCACAGCCTCGACTGCACAGCCTTGCCTGCAGAATCTACCTGACAGCTTGAGGCACGCCTGAAGGCCAAGCTCGCCTAAAGGCTTTAAGTTCGCCTGTATAAGGCAAGCTCGCCTAAAGGCTTGAAGTTCGCCTGTATAAGGCAAACTCGCCTGACAACTCGAAGCTCGCCTGCATAAAGCAAGCTCACCTGCAAGGTCGCCAGCCGGCCTACAGGGTTTCCAGCTCGCCTAGCTTGTCAGCCGCCCACTTGGAGTATGGGAACAGTCACATCAGTGATCAAATCCCACAAATCAAGGGAGAAAGCATGACGCTCCTCATCTAGCAAGAATAGGGTGGCTGAAAGGACCCCCTAAATGGTCACATCCCACAGCTAGGGCGGCTGGCTCCCTCACCCCTACTAGTGGTCAAATCCCACAAATCAAGGGATGACCCATGCCATCTCTTACCTATTTAAAGCCACTTTCAGCCAATGTGAAAGAGGTTGATTAGTTGCTGCTGGATTGGCTGGCTAATCTTGCAAAGGTTGAACCTTGGCTCATTTGCTAAAGGCTCCCTCATTTGAAGAGACTCATCTGAACTCTCAGACTTGAGGCTCTTAGGCTCTTTGCAAGCTCTTGCATGGTAGATCTCTCTAAGCAGTTAGCCGACAAGCACAAGCCCCCGTTTGGCCTTGGGTATAGTCAAACTTGATCAACACAAGCTTCTATTGTGTACTGAAGCTTGCCCACAACTTCGATTGGATCGTCCAAGTGAAGCAAACTCGGCGCGAGAACCGAGGGAGGCGTCCTATCGCTACCAAAGACCCCACGTTAAACAAGGAGTGCCTTCCATCTACTTCTGTTATAATTTTGATTCATTAGTTTGTAATAAGCTATTCTTATCAATACAAACGAAATCCCTGTTTTGGGAGATCAAAATTTACACCTACATGGTGCGTCGACCATTGTCATATCCGAACAAACTCTAGCTGCTCATGAAGTCAGGTTAGCAGAATCTGGACAAAGCTGAAGGATCTTCTGCTAGCATCGGTATGTTTCCTCTCACTGCTACTTTAGAATCCTAAGTATTAGATCCGGCGTTAACAACTTTTGAAATGCTTACATCTCCTTCTTTTATTGTAGTGCTTCCTTCACCATTATTTGAATCCATCAAGGTGTTGATGTCGGACGAAGATCCAGAGAAGGTCGTGATTAGTACAGAGCTCCTCAGCTTCACTTCTTTCCTGAATGCAATGATTGATAAGGTCCTTCACAAGGGATTGCCTTTCAACAAATTCAGGCGTCTCCTTGATTGACACGTATCAGATATCCGGGAAGAAGGCTATGGCGACCTGATAGATTCTATTGTTGCAGACTTGGCTCATTTAGAGCAAGAGCTCGAAAAGTTGAGGGAACTCAGGGCTATCGGAATTTCTTCATACGTAGCTGCTCGAATGGAGTCAAGGCTGAAAGAATGGCACGACACACAAACATCCACTAGACTTGAACTCAGAAGATTACAAGGTCGTGTAAGACAAATGGAATTGAGTCTTGCCAATAAAGTGAGAACCAAGCTCAATTTGCATTTATCTCTCGAGCCAGGATGCGCAGAAATAGCTCGGCTCGAGCAAGAACTTAGAGAAGCCAATGACGCTCAGGCCATCCTGGAAATGGATATAGCTGGTGTGGAGCATTCTCATGCTCGAATGCTCGAGAAGTTAAAGCCCGAAAGAGAAAAATTAGCCAAGATGGAGAATTAGGTTGCAAAGGCATTGGCCACCATTAAAGACTCTATCAAAGCTAATTTGAAGACCAAACTTGAGCAAGCTTATGCAGAGGAGCTCTCCAAGTTAGAAAAGCAAGTTTGTAGCCATAAACTATCCATAGAGTGAAAGCCCCACTTTTGTATTTTTTATTTCGGTTTCCCTTATATGAATAAAATAAACTTTTGATTGTTGTTCTATTATGATTACTCATTCTGTTCAGAATAAATAAGCATAATATTTCTAAGATTTTTGGCAAATCCATAGCCATCAATGAATTTGATGATCCTTTACCGACTACCGTTTGAATCGAGATAGCATGTGGATTGCCTAAGTCCGTTCCACATGTAACGTTGTGCTAAAAGAATAAATTCTCTTAGACTTAGTGCTACGATATCGAATACGTAGGCTTTGTCATTTTTATAGGAATAGACCACCCGGTAACATGTGTTAGATGTAGGCTTATGTCTAATAAGGGATCGAGATAAAGTCCCTCATGTATAAAATGCATGGATTTTGGTGCTACGATATTGAATACATAGACTCCATCATTTTTACGAGAATGAACCACCCGATAACATGTGTTAGATGTAGGCTTATCTCTAATAAGGAATCGACATAAAGTCCTCCATGCATGAAAGGCATGGATTTAGATGTTATTAAGTCAATAATAACAACTGGCTATGATATTGAATACGTAGGCTTTGTCATTTTTACGGGAATGGACCACCTAACAACATGTGTTAGATGTAGACTTATTTCTAATAAAGGATCGAGATAAAATCCCACATGCGTGAAGGACATGGATTTAGGTGCCGAAGAGAAAGAAAGTAGTTTTTATCTTTCACTTCAAAAAGTTTTGTGTCTTCTCTTGGGGTAAGGACGAACCCAGTGCTGAAGAGAAAGAAGATATTTTTTATCTTTCACTTTAAGAAAATTGGTGTTAAAGGCAAAAAATGTATTTTTTATCTTTCGCTTCAATGCAAACTCTTTGTTCACGTGAACTGTACTGAAGAGAAAGAAGGTATTTTTTATCTTTCACTTCAAAAAGTTTTGGTGTCAAAGGGAAAGAAGGTATTTTTTTAATCTTTCACTTCAACGAAAACTCTTTGTTCACGTGAACTGTACTTAAGAGAAAGAAGGAATTTTTTTATCTTTCACTTCAATAGAAACTCAGAGTAGGATCTCCACTCTGAGAATCTGGAACGAGAAACTCAGAGTGGGATCTCCATTTCGAGAATCATATTTGAGTTATACCACGTGGCATTAACTCAGAAAAGGCCTTTTAACTCATGTGAGTAAAAGGTGGAATCTGGATAACCCTAGACTGTATGAAGGTTTGATTACCCAACTTGAAAGAGGACCTATCGTTCATGGAAAGAATCGAGAGGGGATTTTGGCTTTGTTCCTAACTGTCTGAAGATTTGACCAAGTAGGGATAAAGGTAGTACAGATAACAGTGGGAGAGTGGTGGTCATACAAATCACTTTGCCGACATAGCGAGAGTTTTATGAAGGAAGATTGATCAAATGGAGTCATCAAATTTCTGTCCCAATGGAAAAGTCATCAAAGAATCACAGTGGGAGGGTTTTAATCATCTTGATAATGATTAAATAATCATAGTGAGAGAGTTTTAATCATTTTGATAATGATTAAAAAAATAAATTATTCAAATGGTTGGTTTTCATCTTGAATAATCACTTGATTTCGGGTTATCCTTAAGAATACTATGTGTAGTATTCTCCATGAACTTCTCATCAGTGGGTGACATTGCCATCATGTACATGAATATGTACAATGTGTACAATAATTCAAATTATATGTACAAATAGGTTATCTTGAATGTACTAGGGGTAGTACTTCTTTAAGAAATTCCCATTGATTGGCATCATTATCTTGTCACCATCTTGAGTGATCAAGCGATATGCACTGTTTGAGTAGATTGTCTCAACTACAAACGGTCCTTCCCATTTAGGTTAAAACTTGCCTTTCTTCTTCGAGTTGAGTATCATTGGTCGCCGAACAGCAAGTACCAAGTCTCCTTCTTTAAAGATATGTTATCAGACCTTTTTGTCAAAGGCTCTAGAAATTCTAGCTTGGTATAGCTCAATTTGTTGTTGAGCTCCCTAGAGTTTCTCATCTAACATCTTAAGTTTTTCAAAACGTTTTTGATCGTCATCATCCTTGTTGTGAGAGTGATGCGAAGAGATAGAATTTGAATCTCCAAGGGAAGGACAACCTCGCACCCGTATACCAGAGAACAAGGGGTTGCTCTGGTAGGTGTGCGGCCTATGATGCAATAAGTCTAAAGAGCCTCATCAAGTTTGTCATCCCAATCACATTTGTTGGTTCTTACTAGTTTAGTCAAGATCTTGATGATGGTCTCGTTGAAAGCCTCAGCTAAACTATTTGCAGTAGGATTATAAGCGGTCAATGAGATGTCTTGAATTCTAAATTTTCCACATAATTTAATGAAGGTGTTGATGACAAACTAGGGGCTATTATCATGTACGATTCACCTTGGAACACTGTATCGATAGATAATATGGTGTTTGATAAATTTAATGGTATCGCTCGTCTTTGGGTAGAATTGCTTCAGCCTACTTGGAGAAGTAGTCGGTGATTGTCAATATAAAGCGGTCACCTTTAGCTGATGGAGGGAAAATAGGGCCAACAACGTCCATTCCCCATGTCTCGAATGGCTAGGATGTGGTTGAGGGGTGCAAATGTTCTGGTGGTTAGTGCATGTAATTAGCATGTATCTGACACGCGTGGCACCTACGAGCATATGTAATTGCGTCATTGACCATAGTCGGCCAATAATATCCCATCCTTCTAAGGCGATCACAAAGTTTGGGACATGGCTGGTGTGCACCATAAGTTCTATCATGCACTTCCTTGAGGGCTTCTTCTGCCTCTTTGGTGGAAAGGCATCAGAATAATAAGCCATCGTATGTACGGCGATAGAGCGTCTGTGTTGCTATATTATAGTAGAATCTCGGTGCTCTTCGTCGGACTGAACCCCTTTATTTTATGTCTTCTGGTAAAATCTCATACAAGACATAATCAATAATAGGGAAACGCCAATCTCGAGGTTCAAGTTTGATTCTGGTTGCGTGCACCTCTTTGATGTCAAGGACACAGTCTGGTATGAAGAACTGATGAGTCTTCACGGTAACCAGCTGTTCCGTCTCGAGAGGTTGTACCAAGGAGACTGCTAAGGATGCCAGTGCATCTGCGTATGCATTCTGGAGGCATGGGATGTACTCAATGAATAATTCTTCAAATGAATCTGCCATCTCGACAGCCGTTTTGTAGTACGGGATCAGGTATTGGTTCCTGACTTCGTATTCTCCTCGAACTTGGTTAACTATCAATTGAGAATCACTGAAAGCTTTAAGGTACTCCACCTCCAGCTCTTATTCAAAACTGAGTCCAATGAGAAGTGCATTATATCCAGCCACGTTATTAAATCATGGCCTAATCAGCGAATAGGCTCAAGGTATCACATGTTTCTCTGGGGAAACAAAGACAACTCTGACTCCTGCAAAAATCTTTGAGTATCTAGGGGTACTTGCCACTTTAGTTGCTCGAGAAGCACCGTTGAAGTACAATTGACAAACTTGTTGATGAAGGTAGGGTTGACTTCGTGGGTTTTATCCGGCAAATCTTCATATAGCTCAGCTCCATCTTTCATAGGCTGTACCGCTAGAAGATCACAGATTGCATGCCCTTTGATCGACTTTTTTTGTTTGAAGTGGATATCGTACTGGGACAAAAGCAAAGCTCATCTCGCTAACCACCAATTCATGGAGGAAGGTTGCATCATGAAAACCCGGATTGGGTTGACGTTGGAAATGACATAGATTGTCTATCCCACCAAATAGTGTCGCATCTTTTGAGTTGAAAACACTAGGGTGAGACACTCCTTTTCTATCATTGGGTATCGAGATTCAGCACCTAACAATTTCCGGCTCAGATAATATATTGTCTGTTCGTGACCGTTGTCATTGTCCTGTGCAAGAAAAGTACTCAACGAGTGGTTCATTACCTTGACATAAATCAGGAATGGTTTTCCTGACCTCGGTATGATGAGAATAGGAGGATTTGACAGATATGCCTTGATATCTTCAAATGCTTTCTAGCAAACATTGTCCCAAACAAACGACACACCTTTTTTGTGAGCTTAGAGAATGGTTGACACTTTTTTGCCAAGTTCGAAATGAACTGGCATATGTAGGTCTATCATCCTTACAACCCTCTTAGTTCTTTGAGATTTCTCAGAGGTTACAATTCCTTGATCGGCTTCACTTTATCATGATCGATGTGGATGCCTTTCATGGTGACGACGAATACGAGGAAATTGCCACTGGACATTCCCAGAAAAGACTTGGTAGGATTCATCTTTAATTAGTGACTCCGCATGAGATCGAACATTATCTTCAAGTCTTTAATATGGTCGTTCTTGTTGTGGCTTTTAACGACCAAATCATAATGTAGCATTTGACGGTTTTCTGAAGATGTTCTCAAAAAATCTTCGTCATGGCTCGTCTATAAGTAGCACCCGCATTCTTAAGACAGAAGGACATGATCATGATACCAAACAATATTCTAAACGAGGTGTGCTTTTCATCATCTGGGTACATCTTAATTTGGTTGTACCATGAGAATCCATCCATCAAGGACATTCTCTCAAACCCAAATGTATTGTCAATGATGACGTCTGTGATAGAAAGAGGGAAGTCATCTTTCAGGCAGGCGGTGTTCAGATTCTGAAGTTGATATAGATTCTGATATTTTCGTTCTTTTTAAGGACCGGGACAATATTCGTCACCCATTCCGGATGTTTCTCTTCTCTGATGAAGCCTAAGTCAATTAGCTTTTTTACTTCGGTTTCACTCGCCTCCATAACCTGCAGACGAAATCGTCTTTATTGTTGCTTAATAGGTTTGGCATCCGACTTGATGTTGAGGCAGTGCATGGCTACATTTAGGTCATGTCCTGGCATGTCTTCATAATTCCTTACAAAGACGTCAATATATTACCTGATGAGGGAAATCACGTCCTCCTTTTCTTCTATTGGGAGGCTGTCACTGATGAATATAAGCTTCGGGTTTTCATCATCACCCATATTGATTTGAGCCACCTTATCCTTGGTAGGAGGTTCCCTTTGCTCGAATCTATCACCAAACTAGATATTCAAATGATGGATCCAAGGATCTTCCCAGGTTGGCAATTAATCGTCTTATTCCACCATTGTAGGATCAACAATGACCATGTTCGCCATTAAGCCTTTGAACATTTCTCCAAGGCTGACATCAGAATCCCATGTTGAAGAATCTGACGAATATCCATCTCCATTTGAATCGGATGGCTGGTTATTAACCTGCCAACAGCATTCATCGGAGGATGAAGAGATATAGCCTAGACCCCTCTTATGCTCATAATAAGTGTCGGGCTTTCCTTTGGTACATAGGATGGTCGGGATGGAACCCGAGTACCTCGATCAAAGCTAAGGCCTTCTCCAAGTGTGAGATTGTATCCCCACTTCTTCATATAATTGCATACTTGTGGGCTATATCTGAAGAAATATTGACCAGGTCCTCCATCATCGGCACTGATCTCTAAGAAGGGATTTGGTAGCAGACACGACTCCCCTTTACCGAAGACTATCTCTTTCCTACCTCCTGCTTTGGCAAGAAGAACAAGAGTTGTCCTAAAGGAATCTTGGACACGCTTCTTTATTATGCAAGACGATTGAAGCGGCATATGTATGTCAGGGTTATTATACAGCCCCTGCATTATATCATCAAGACGAGGTGTGTACTTTAAATCATCATTTATTGCATAATTATAATCAGCAAGTTGCAGTTACAACTTTCATCTGATGATTCACCACCATCAAGATCGATTACAAAGGGTTCAATGTCATTAAATACAAGACCGGCTTCGGTATCAGCTTCTTCTCCACTGTTCGTGCCCTAGGCCGATGGTTCAGTATCGGATTCAGTACCATATAGAAGGGAGTCAGTAAAATAATTTTCTAACCTCTTAAATGGTTGCTTATCCGCGACCACCATCTTGACTTCATTATTAGTATCTACATACTTCAGACACTGATGGAGCATAGAAGGAACTATAACATTACTATAGACTTAAATTTCTCTTTATACATATTTTATTAAGTCTATAAAACCATTTAAAAAGGTATCAAAACATTGTTTAAACTCAAAAGTGAAAAATCAAGAAATTTATATACACACGTATTTACATGTTTTACAAAACTGAGAGATTTCACAAACGGTGAATGATATCTAAATTTTTTTTTTCTAACATGTTCAAAATCATGTTTATAAATATTTCACAAAGTTTTATATTTTTTAGATTTTATCTGCTATTTTTAAAGGCACTCTAAAACTCAAATTTTATACATGCACAGTGCATGTGCACGTTTACAAGTCAACTTATGCCTGAGATAAGTCGACTTATGAACTATACTAGAGGATGTAAAAAACATCTGTTGAGTCGACTTATAAATCCAGCAAGTCGACTTATATATAATAAGTTGACTTATGATCTCTAGCAATTCGACTTATGATTAATTATCTAGTTATTTGTTTTCGTCTACTGAGTCGACTTATAACTCATACAAGTCGACTCATGAAGACATAAGTCGCTTTATACCTGTCATAAGTCGACTTATAATGTGATCATTAACAGTAACGGTTATTTTCCAGAATTTGTGGATTTTGTGTTTTTTATTGGATTTTGTTGGTTTCTTTGGCTCGTTTCTTCTATCCTATATATATACTCTTTGCCATTGTGACGCCCCGGTTTTCACATATTGCTGCAGTCTAAGGTGAACCCAGAGAAGTCAATCCTGTCATGTATCCACACTGTGCAATAACACATTTTACCAATCACAATAATACCCTCTAGTAGAATCAAAAGAAGTGTAGGTACAAAACAGGAAAAATAAAGAAATAAACGTAATAGACATGACATGGAAAGAGATATCTCATAAATAAAAATCATGTCTCAACTGAAATACATCTGATATATGAAATAAAGAAAATATCTCAACATGAATCAATTAAAAATCATACTAAGGCACACTGCCTTTATAATATGAAAATAAAACTCTAATGTCTGAATGAAACTACAAAACTACAATGGAATCTCTAATAGTAAAATCATGCGACAGTGACTATGCCAGAACTCTGTTATCCTACGGCTCTCCGAAGCTCTAAACCGCCTAAAAGAAATTGAAAACAATAAAAAGAACAACAACAAGAGCGTCAGAGCGTTAAAGCAAGATCACCTCCATCCGCCCCTAGGAAAATGGCTACTAAATAAAATGGAGGCTCTATCTATTAAGCATAGTCTACCCAGATCATTTTTCTAGTCTACCTAGATCATTTTTCTCATATCTAACGGAATTAATATTTAGACACCTACAATGTGAGACGTAGTACGTCGAGCGAAATAATTCAAATAAGGAAACCCTCATGTATATACCATATGTCCCAAATTATAGGTATCTAAACATTAATACCGAGCTAGAGATAAACAATCTATATGGAATCAATAATTAGAAACCCACAACACAAAACTGGTACATCAAGTAAAATAACTCAAACAAGAAAACCCTCATGTATATACCATATATCCCAAATTATAAATCGCTAATCATTGATCCTAACCTAAGAATAAAATAAAACAGTACAGAAGGTAAAGACATTCATAATATCGTATTTATAATATTTTTCACTTTCACTGGGAAGATAAGATAAATACCAACATATATTCATGTGTACTTTCAAGTATAAAGTATCTCGGTCATATATCTCAGCAATAAGTCATATACATAACTGACATTTGCCAAAAAACCTTAGACTATCAATAATCGTTACAATGCAAATCCTTACAAGATATGATTTATTGTATTATCATGTGGAATGGACTACCCTATAGGTATCCTAAACAGTGTACAATGATCATTAGTCTCATCGCGATCTTAGTGCGTAACATGAGTACTGGACGGCCTATCACATAGGTATCCTAAAAGACGATTCACAAGCCTTATCGCACCCTCATGCGGACGGACTACTAAACAAGCATCCAAACCTGACTCAATGGCCTGTACAAATACAATATCGACGCACTACCCTACATAGTACTGAACTGAGCTCATCAACGATGCCCATCTCATGTATAAACTGTGTAATCAACCTCTATCTCGATGGTAAACCGATCAAACTCATATTAATCCTCTTCGGGATACCCATGTGTGTACAATGACACTGTACTTGTATGTTCGTGAATGTACGTGTAAAGAAGTGTGGCTCGAACCCCGCAAACGCATCTCGAAACAGTGCAAAACCAACACAGGAAGAAAATCTGGAATTTTTCCCGAACGTCGACTTATGTCTGGCATAAGTCGACTTATGGCAAGTCGACTTATAAGTTGACTTAGTCGACTCCAAAATTGACTTTTTGATGTTTTTTTTCATGATATTTCTCAAATAAAACTTGTTCTGATTTACATAGAACATAGGAAATAGGTTATAAACTTCTCAAATTAGTTAACAAAGATCAGATCACATGATTTAACTCTTGGATTAAAAATTAATTAATATTAACTCCATAATTAACCAAAATTCTTAGTTTTCTCATATATTACCAACATGAATATCAAAGCATGATAAATTATAAATTTGAACAGAGGTATAAATTCATTTAAAACATGATTAGATTATTCACAAGTATCACAAACCTAGGGTTTAAGCATGATTAATTTGCATGATAATTTAATTAGACATCAAACTAGGGTTAATACATGACTTAAGCATGTTTAAGAGGTTAAAAACAAAATTAAATAAAACTCTAATGATCATGATCATGATACTATCATAAACAGCAAGGAAAAATTACTGATCTAGCATTGGTTTAAGTTTCAACATCAAAAATCAAATTTTTAACACCACAGGTTAAGATTAAACATGTAAAAAATATATTAAACATCTTAAACTAGTTATTTAACTATGGGGATGGATTTGGACGAAGATAATCTTGTCTCAGGTCGTTGTTGAACTACCCCAACACGTGTGCAAGGTCTCTTCTCTGATAAAACCCCATGATTTCTCCCCCTCTACTCGATATCATGTTTCAAACTCCTTGAGGAACACAAAAAATGAGATCTAGGGTTTAAGGAGAGAGGGTGGCTGTGTTCTTATGTGAAAAGTGCAGGAGTTAGGGTTTAGAAGGGTATATATAAGCCTGGGATTGAAACAAATTGGATATGACCCGAAACCCAAAATAAATCTAGAAATTAGCTGATAAGTCGACTTATCAGTGTCACAAGTCGACTTATGGTAAGTCGACTTAGCAAAGACTTATAAGTTTTTCTGGTTTCGTGCGTGTTCGTGCATGTTTCTCTCCTTTACTCACATATATACATTAAATTAATATTAAATCAATTCCTAGCATACTCGAACATTAAAATTTATTATTTATTACCATATAACATATTTATTACTATTAATCACATAATATTCAAATTCACGAGGTTTTATAGCCATAACTATTTTAAGGACTTAAGAAAGTTTAAAAACAATTTTAACAAGTGTTTAAGTTTGTTTAAGAGTTTATAAGTGTTTTCAAAGTTCGTTTTTGTGAGGAAACTTTCACAAGAGGAGAAGATTGATTCCTTCGTGTTTGAACTTCAATTCCATCTCTCTTTCACTCTTGTTATTTTAAAGAAGTTTTCTCTAAACTCAATTCTAGCTTTATACATTTATTTGTTGATTATCAATTTTATTAAGATAGATCTTATATTGAGTTTAGTTTTTGTTATTATTCATATTGTTTCACACACACTCATATTTGAGCTTGAGTATTTTTACATATAATTCATTTAGGTTGTGAGTGTGATTGAGTGAGCTTAATTTCGTTCTTAATTTATATTGGAGAACAAATTATTTTATTTGTACTTAATTGTTGAGAGTTTACTTTGTAATACACAAGGACACTGAGAGGAGTGTATAGTGAGTGATGTGGTCGATACCAAGAAGAGTGGCATCAGGAGTAAAGCCTAGAGTAGTTATAAATACGAGCACTTGAGGGAGGCAACACGTGAAAGACCAACACTTGAATTAGTAGTGTATGATTATATTGTGAGTGATTGTGAGAGTTTTCGGTGAGCTAGAAAACTGAGAATGTGAGATGTAAATGTTTTTAGTTAGCATTAAAAACTGGTTGTGATAGTGAAGATTCTCCTCGTGAGTGAGGAGTGGAGACGTAGGTTGGAAGGATCAAACTCCATGATCACTTTCTTGTGTTTGTATTGGTTATTTGCCCACTATCTTATTTATATTGTTTCATGTCTATTTCACCATTGTCTTAATTACATATCCTTGCACTCATAATTTGTTGAATATCTCCCTTGCAAGAATAAACTATCTAATAAGTCTTAATTGGTATTAATATCGAATTAGATTAGCATATATCCTATTCACACCGCCTAGGGTAATTTCAGGCATGACACTGACTACAGGACCTAGATCGACTTGGATCTGGTTGACAACGCTTGAGTTAATTTACCCGATGAAGTACAAAGGTCGGTCATGCTTCGAATTCCTCACTTGCATGTCCTCCCGAGTGAAGGTGATGCAAGGAAATTGCTTGGCCGCCAAGTTGAAGTGTTGAATTAACAGTTCAGACTCCTCGGGGACTGGCTTGTTAATACGGGTGTATCTTCTCTTTGGAACTTAGCGATCCTTATGGGAGCTTGAGGATAGATGATTCTCATGATAGCATGAGAATAGAGGTGTCAAACAGTACAAGGGAATGCAGGAGGAAGCGTGGAACGAGACAACAAGCAGAAGAATCGAAGTATCTAGTTTTCAGCCTGTGAGTCGACTCATAACAGTCATGAGTCGACTCATCAGGTTGAGTCGACTCATCAGGTTGAGTCGACTCATCGCTAGTTTTTGAGTTTTGTCCAGTTTCTAACGAGTCGACTCATCGATGGTTTACTGGTTCGTTTGGGTTTCTGTTCACACGAATTCCTATTGGTTTTGGGTCTGGTTATTTACCAAATTACCATCCACGTTTGTACACCTATATAAAGGATTGTTTTAGGATTTCTAAACAATCAGATAGATTCAAAAAGAGATTCTAATCTTTGTATTAGGGTTTAGAGAGGATTGAGAGGTTGTTCTCGATTCTAGTGAGATTGTGAGGGAGGGATTGTAAACTTTTGTTCTTCATAATCTAGAAGAAGGTATTTTTCTTCGCCATACTGAATTGATCTTGTGTTTTAGTTGTCTTCTTCTCACCCCACCTTTTGGTAATTCCGTGACCAAAGGGTGCTCGCACGGCAACTCGTATCAAGTTGGTATCAGAGCATCAGATCCGGTGAAGGGGCATCCTGTGTATGGTCCTTACTCGATCCCAATACAAGAAGCTTGGCGAGATCCTTATTTTATTGGAAGGAGTCCATGTTTTAAGGAGGAAGAAGATGGCTGAAAGAGATAATTCAGTGAGGATTGATGCATTGGAGAAACAGATCGATATGATAGGTTCGACTCTCACACAACTCGTCAGTCTTATCCATGGAGGTGGCAAACAAGGTGAATCTTCTTCGAAGAAAATTATTGAGTCCGATGTGGAAGGTCTGAATGCTATTCCTGAGAGCAAAGCAATCCTTGGTGGGATGAACAACCCTTCTGTGGTATGCACAGTACTTTGGGTCCGTAGTGTTATCAGCTTCCTCCTGATTCGTGATAGGTGGTAGCTTGATCTTGTTGCCTTCGAGGAGCGATTCGAAGATGGTTGGAACGTCTTCGTCCTTGAAGGAATACTCTCTCTGGAGTCTCGGACCCGAAGTCTTCTGCTGCCTTCGGGATTGCTGTTGTGACGCTTGATTAGCACCACCAGCAGCTGCAGGTGCTTTGCCCTTACCACGGGAAGCGAAGTTTGAGTCCAGCAGATTAACCGTCGGTTGGTTCCTTTCGGCCTTCTTCCTTTTAAGGAAGCGTTCGGCTTGTTCACCGCGCACCTTCAGATCCTTCCAAGTGTCAGACGGTGCTGTCCCCATTGCCTCCAATACGTCCAATGCGAGGTTGTTGTGGCAAGTCTGGAGAATGAATTCCTCGGTGATCGGGTCCCGGCAATTCATCGCCTTGTTCCGGAACCTTTTGACGAAGGTGTCGACTAACTCCCCGTCTTTTTGTTTCTCGTCGAGCAACGATCCGATAGAGATCTCGGTGTCGTCGTCGAAGAAATTTGCAAGGAACTTCGTCTCCATGTCATCCCAGCTGTTCACGCTTCCTGGCTTGAGGCGACGATACCAATCGAAGGCAGCTCCGCGAAGAGTGCCGACGAATGACCGCACCATCAGAGGCTCGTTCCCAGAGATAGCACCCAGGTGCGATTTGAAATAAATCAAATGCTGGGTGGGGGAACCCCTTCCATCGAACGGCGTGAAGTTGATTAGACTAAACTTCGCCGGATAGGGGATTGATTCCCATTCCCTCGGGTATGGACAAGGAATGCCCGTTTTCTTTACCTCTTGAGCAGACAGCAACGTATTGATTTTACTCTCGAGGCTTTTGATCTTCAAGTCTTCACTTGTATCCCCGTTGGCATCCTCACTACCACCCCCTGCATTGATGGGAGGGTTATTGGCATTGTGAGCTTCATCCCCATCCGCGTGCTCCTTTTCCTGAGCAACCTGGTTACGGTGGCTTGGTTCACCTTGTTGGTTCCTGAATGCTTGGATTTGCTGTTCATGCATCTCTCTCATCTGCTGCATGGCCGTCTCCATCTCGAATTTGAAACTTTCTTTCTGCTTAGCCAAAGCGTCTTCAAACATCTTGGTCATTTCTTCCGCGCTTATCATGAATGACTCGCGGGGTTGTTCTTCGCTGGACACTGTATTGTCCGATGCGACAGCAGAGCAGGAATCCGATTCTTCATCTTCCGAAGGCAAGTGTATGGTCCTTACTCGATCCCAATACAAGAAGCTTGGCGAGATCCTTATTTTATTGGAAGGAGTCCATGTTTTAAGGAGGAAGAAGATGGCTGAAAGAGATAATTCAGTGAGGATTGATGCATTGGAGAAACAGATCGATATGATAGGTTCGACTCTCACACAACTCGTCAGTCTTATCCATGGAGGTGGCAAACAAGGTCTTCTTCAAAGAAAATTATTAAGTCTGATGTGGAAAAAGTAGATTTAGATTTCGACGAGGAGGAGGAGACCGTCAACAAGACTGAGGATCTTATCCCTTGCCTTTGGACAACAAGACTTTCCCTTGCCTTTGGACTTCTTCTTGGAAGAGGATCTTATCCACTGTTCATCATTAAGAAGATCAGGATGGACCCATAAAACTTCACCATTAGAGGGTGTATGCGGCACAATCCCCTTTTGACGTTATCCATGTGGGTCATCATTGATAGTCTTCATCTCCACCTTCGATACAAGTACGGGTTGGAACCACGATAAAGGTATAGATCCGAAGCTAATAGATATTGTGTTCATTCCTACCTTCTTCTCTTTTGGTTGCTTTGTAATTATAATGTCGGCATCTATCAGGGCTTGAATTCTATCTTTAAGAAAAAATAAGCCTTAGTGGGGTGGTGGACCCTCCTATGATATGCACAGTACTTTGAATCTGAAGTATGTCTAGCCTCCTCCTGATCGGTGATTGGCGGCAACTTAATCTTGTTATTGTCCAGGAGGTATTTGAAGATGGCTAGAACTTCGTCTTCTTTGCAGGAGTATTCCCTCAGGAATCTTGGATCTGAAGCCCTTTGTTGCCTCTGAGGTTGTTGTTGCGTTTGAGGCTGCAATTGAAACAATGACTGTTACGGTATTGTTGCTGCAGTTGTCGCTGTGATGTTTGATTTGCATCAACAGCAGTCACCAGGGCTTTTCCCTTACCACGAGGAGTGAAATTTGGCTTCGAAGTGTTCGCTGTTGATTGGCCTCTTTCAAGCTTCTTTCTTTTGAGGAAACATTCGGCCTGTTCTCCCTGCAACTTCCACTCCTTCCAGATCTTAGATGGCATGACCACCATGGCTTCTAGGACATCGAGGGAGAGATTGTTATGGCATGTTTGCAGTATGAATTCCTCCGTCATCGGATCCCTACAGTTCATGGCTTTATTCTGGAAGCGCTTGATGAAGTTGTCAACTGATTCTTCGTCTTTCTCTTTCTCATCCAAAAGGGTTCTGATCGATACCTCAGTGTCGTCATCGAAGAAATTATTGAGAAACAAATTTCCTATGTCATCCTAGCTATTGATGCTCCTTGGTCTGAGATGTCGATACCAATCGAAGGCGGCCCCACAAAGGATGCCCATGAATGACTGAGTTATCAAGGATTCATTCCTAGATATCATACCTAAGTGCGACTTGAAGTAGATCAGATGCTGGGTTGGCGAGCCTCTCCCGTCAAATGGTGTGAAGTTAATTAAATTAAACTTCAGTGGATATAGAATCAACTCCCATTCTCTTGGGTATGGGCATGGGATGTCGGTCTTCTTGACCTCCTGAGTGGACATCAAAGCGTTGACCTTGCTCTCGAGCTCTTTCATCATCTTCTTGTCTTCACCCGTATCTTTCTTCGGGCAATGTTGAGAAGAATCAATTGGACCAACCCTAGTGTTATTGTTATCGGGGGGAGTGTCGATATTGATGGTTTCATCCATATTTGAGTCGTTGCCTTTAGTATTGGCTTGAACGGGTGTGGTATTATGATGACTAGACTCAGCCCATTGACTTGGCTCAGGTTGTGGTTGAGGTTGTTGAGCGTGTAATTCTCTCATCTGCTACATGCCCAATTCCATCTCCATCGTCATCTCGGATCTGATTTCTTCTCTTTGTCTTGCCAAAGCTTCTTGAAGCATTTGAGTCAGTTGGTTAGGAGTTATTGTGAACACTTCTCTAGCTTGCCCCATACTAGACATTGTGTCATTAGAAGAGCAAGTGTCCGATGGTTCATCCTCGGAGGACATCCCTTCATGCATTCTCCTATAGTCTCTTCGTCTGGTGGCTCTTAATTTTAGTCGAGACATTCGCTAGAAGATTCTTGGATCAACTCTTCCTCCTGGGGTAAAGTCGGGATCGGAGTCATTTGAATGCCTTTTTGACTTTCCTTTGCCAGCCATGCTGATGGTGACTTCTGGGAATTCATCATCTTCGACGGTGGATTTTTTTCCTTCAGAAGTGCCTTGGTTTTGGCTTTGATGCTTCAGTGGAAAGCCTCTGGAACACTGAGACTCTTTGCGGGATGGTTTCTCGCTTAGTGCAGCTACATTCTGAAAGTACTGCTCTAATGAGCCGCTCACACGAACATCGAGAGCTCGTTTCTTGAATAGCTCTCTTTCAACCTTTGTTCAATCCCCCATTCCGATAGTACAACTCATCGGTATGGTGGCCGGAGTACCCTATCTTTTGTTGGAATGATTTCTTAAGTATAACGTTGTCTTTCGATGGACAAGTTTGAAATTACCCTAGAGTGAATAGAGTATTTGCTTATCTAATCTGATATTAATGTTAATTTAAAACTAATTAACAATTTATTCTTGCAAGTATGATATACAACAAATTATGAGTAAGAATATGTAATATAAACAAATGGTGAAATAAACATGAACACAAAATAAAAATAAGATAGTGCGCAAATGACAATTGCAAATACACAATATGGTCATGGAGTTTGGTCACCCTTGACCTATGTCTCCACTCCTCACTCTCGAGGAGAATCTCCATTATCACAACCGGTTTTTAACGTTCACCGAAAACGTTTACAACTCACACAATCTCGGTTTTCTAGCTCATCGAAAATTCTCACAATCACTCACAATGTAATCACACACTACAACCTCAAGTGTTGGTCTCTCACGTGTTGCCTCCCTCAAGTACTCAGATTTACAACCTCTCTCTAGACTTTATTACCGACGTCACTCCTCTTAGTATCGACCACGTCTCTCACCACATACTCCTCTCGGTGTATTTGTGTATTACAAAGTGATCACACAATTAAGCACAAGAAAAATGTTTGTTTTCTACAATATATGAGAACTCAATGTAAGCACACACTCAATGTTACAAACTCACAACCCCAATTATACTATGTATGAAAATATGTAAGCTCGAGTGGGTGTGTGTAAACAATGAGTGAAAATAAAATATAAACTCAAATAAAATCTAGCTTAATAAAAATAATAATCAACAAATAATATAAATATAAAGCTAAAATTTATTTTAGCAAAACTTCTCTAAAAATCAAGAGTGAGAGAGATTGAGATTGAAGCCCAAACAAGAAAGAAATAATCTCCTCCTCTTGTGAAAACTTCTTCACATAAACACTTGTAAAAAAACTCTTAAACACCCTTAAACCCTTGTTAAAATTGTTTTAAAAACTTTCTTAAGTAATTCAGAAGTTGAGGGCATGGCATAATATAGGATCATGAAACAAAGGCCCAAAAACTAAGAAAATATCACAAAACAACAAATTTTGAAAAACTAGCCGCTATGCCAACTGTCATCAGTTCGGTCGATCGGATGACACAGGTCGATCGACCGAAGGGTGTCCATCGATCGACAGAAACAAAGTTGTCGGTCAATTGACGAACCCTGAGAAAGAAAGTTGAAAAAACTGATTCTGTTCGGTCGACCGGCAGGGTTTGTCCGGTCGACCGAAAACTGACATATGGGATTTCTAGAAACTGAATTGCAGAAATTTGATTTTTAAACACCATTTAAAATATCAAATAAATTCAAAAAATGTAAAACTTTAGAAAATAATTATAAACATGAAAATGAACATGTTACAAAAAGAATTTTTTAAATTACATTTTCCATTTGTGAAAACTCATCATTTTGCAAAATAGTCCAAAACATAAAAACACAATACACTTGTTTTTGTCATTTTGACTTAAACTAAAGTTTGAAAACTTTTATATGGCTTTATAGACTTAGGAAAAGATATAAACTAGTATTATCAAGTCCATAAACTAAGAACACAAAGTTTTATCAAAAATACACATATGTTATGCAATAAACATGATTTCATTGAATTCAAACATGTTAATTAACGAAAGCACATATAAACATGAAACGAATATGTGTATATATGATTATATTCATTTGTTTCATATTTATGTGGCTAAACTTGAAAGCATGAAAATGATAAAAACTTAATTTTGATAAAAGCTATTTCAAGCACACTTTGAAAAACTTTCTAGTGGATTTATAGACTTTTAGGAAAGATGTAAAATATTGTTATTTTGTCTATAATCCAAAAACACAATATATTAAAACAATGTGTGTGTGTGTGTGTGTGTGTGTGTGTGTGTGTGTGTGTGTGTGTGTGTGTGTGAATAATTTGAGCTTTAAGTATAACCATACAAAGTATAATACTAAAATATTATACCCAAGGAATTGATCTTCAATAAAGCACATCTTAGTTGTGGATGAAGCTTGGAAGTGTAATTTGACTTTGAATAGTAAATAGTGTCATTCCACTTTTCCGCCAACCTCCATTGGATGTGATCATGAAAGCGCAAGTCCAACCAACCTCCAACTTCGACGTTTGTCTAGAGTATCTAATAAGTAAAAACAAACACTAGAAAAACGTTGTTAGGGATTATTTGTAACTCATCAAAACAATATTAGAGATATAGGAATGAGACCAAACAATCTCCCCCTTTTTGATGATGAAAAGCAATCTACACAAAGAGTATATATAAAATATACAATGAAGCAAGATACTCATAAATACTCACACTTCTATTGTTTCTTTCCCTTTGTCAACATCAAAATGGGGAAAACAATAAGAATAGAGAGCAAAAGCTCCCCCTACAAATAAGCAAAGGTGAGTGTAAAACAACAAGTATATGAAATACTCCCCCTATCAAAATGCCATATCAAATGTATGCAACGATGACTAAGGCAAAATATATGTGAGCAAGCATAAATATAGAATATGCTAATCACAACTTACATTTTAATGGAGACCAAGAGAAACACATGTATATATTTATTATTTTAAAAAAATGTTGCAAAGGTCTTAAGATATATATATATATATATATATATATATCATGTGAAGGAATAAATAAAAAAAACTTTCAAATGAAAATTAAGAAGATCATGAAAGTCCAAGTGAAAATCAAATGAAGGTCAATAAACAAATGAAATCATAAATTGGTAGACTTATGATATCAAAAATTCATAAACATTCTGTTGGCCTTCTTGTTTTGATAATGTTTAACAAATAATTTACTTCTAATGTTGTTTGTCTAGTGTTCGTATAATTCTATTTATTATAGACAAACAACATGTTGGAGGATGGATGGAATCGAGCATTTACGATCATATCAAATGGAGTTAGCGAAATTATGGAGTGAAGCCTATGCAAGTCAAATTGAAGATCCAAGTTCTAGCTTCATCCGCAAGTATACCAAGTTGAGCTACATCGAAGATCTATCAATCTTGGGTATATTTAGTTTAGGTTTTATATTATGTGTGTTAGTACTTTAAGCTCAATCATATATACACACACATATTTGGTTTTTATACATATAGTTATATATATACACAAGTTTTGGTTTATGTATTTAACAATCATTGTATACATATTTTATTAAGTCTATAAAATCATTTCATAGGGTTTCAAAACATTGTTTATGTTAAAACATCAAATTTTATGTATATCACATTTTCATGTTTTGGACACATTAAAACATCAAATTTTATGTATATCACATTTTCATGTTTTGGACACACTTGCAAAATACATGAGTTTTTATAAATGGGAAATTCAATTTGAGAAATTGTTTTTCTAACATGTTCAATTTTATGTTTATAAATGTTTTCCAAAGATTTATCAATTTTGGAATTAATTTGTTATGATTATTTGAATTTACAAAATCAAGTTTTTAATAAGCTCATGTTCGTGCACATGTTCGTGCATGTGCAAAACAGATACGTTTTCACAATTGGAAAATTTGATTTAAAAATTTATTAATTTACATATTTATCTTCATATATACAAATATTTTCCCAAGTTTTACTAATTTTGGAGTTGTTTTGTTATTTTTAATTGAATTTACAAAACCAAGTTTTCAGCAGTTTTTTCAGAAACTGTATAACTGTGTTCAAACAGTTATTTCTCTCAACTTAAAAATGATATTTCAGAAATTCTTTTTCTAACATGTTTATCTACATGTCTAGAACCTGTCCTCAAATTTTCATAATTTATTGAGTTGATTTACTATTTTTAATTGATTTTATAAAGTCAGATACGCAAAATTCTAGAATCTGTCAAAATTAGAAACTATCCGTGAACAATGCGGTCGACCGCTACAGTCGACCATGCTACAGTGTGGTTGGCCGCCATGGTCGACCGTCTGCAGTTCAGAGAGTAGTTTTGTAGTTTTATTTCTCACGGTTGACCATCGAAGTTACCGTTGTATAGTAACGGTAACTTGCTGATTTTTGTTTTTTAGTGGGTTTTTGGGGGTTTTTTTTTTTTAGTTGTTTTCTTCAAGCCTATATATAACCTTTTGCCATAACTATTTTCCATAACTAAGAGATGTTTTAAATAAGTTTTTACAAGGGTTTAAGTTTGTTTAAGTGTTTGTTTACAAAATTGGGTTTGTGAAGATTGTTTCACAAGAAGAGGAGATCAACTTGGGTTTGAGCTTTCAATTTTACATCTCCATCTCTCTTATTCTAGAGAAGTTTTTCTAAACTCAATTCTAGCTTTGCATTTATATTTATCATTGATTATTATCTTCATTAAGCTAGATTTAAATTGAGTTTACATTTGATTTTGTTGTTTCTCATTGTTTGCACACACAACCATTAAGCTTTAGTATTTAACACATATTGTATATTTGGGTTGTGAGGAGTGTATCATTAAGAGTGAGCTACATTGTGTTCTCATCTATTGTAGAGAATAATTTATTTGTATTGTGAGCATTATTATGAGATATACTTTGTAATACACTTGTACACCGAGAGGGGCGTATGGTGAGAGACGAGGTCGTCCCAAGAGGAGTAGGGTAGTGCCTAGAGGTAGTTATAATTCCTAACACTTAAGGGAGACACGGGCTAGAGACCAACACTTGAGAGGGTGTAAAGTGTGATTGCAAGAGTGTGAGATTATAAAGTTTTCGATGAACTAGAAAACCGAGTGTGAGGTGTAAATGTTATTCGGGTGAGCGTAGAAAACCCGGTTGTGATAGTAGAGATCTCCTCGAGGTGAGGAGCGAAGACGTAGATCAAGTGGTTCGACCGAACTCCGTGATCATATCGTTTTGTTTGTGATTGCATTGGCGTACCTATCCTTGTATTCATATCTTATATCACCTTTGTGTATTGCTCTTCATATTGACCTATCACATTTGTAGATTGTTTATTTCCCCTTGTATTAGTTTATATATCCTTGCATATAATTCACATAGTTTATAATGAAGCATAGGTTATGTGTAGAAATCTTGCATAATGCTTTTTGAAGCGCATGTATTTTCTAAACGAACTTGCTCATGTTTGATAGTGCTTCACGATTGGAAACTTTTGAAGCACATCAAAGGAGATTGGAGGAAGATTCGACACAATTGTGGCGGAATCGACTTGCAGTGATAGAGAGCATCCTGCTAACGACAGCCTTAGGGGATAACCCTAGTGTGGATAGTTGATGATGATATAGCATTTGAATACGAAACTCGCTTTAGTGCTAGGGATTTGCCTATACTCAGGAATTGTATGATCTTGAGCTGTATTATGATATCCGAGTTGGTTAGCCTTCTAAAACTTGATGTGCATAACTAAGGAGATGCTACACCTTAAAGAAAACCAATGACATGCTGAAGTTTAGAAAAAATGAAATAATTGTACCTTCATCTATTTCTAAGCTTAACTCATGCTAATTAATAATACCATGAATAGAAGTAGAAATAATTAGGTATGGCCCCCTCTAGGGTCTAACAATTGGTATAAGAGCTTGGTGCTCTTTGATTTAAGGTCTAATCACCTTGAGTTAAAGATCCAAATTATCTTATTTGTGCTAATCTAGTTATGATTGTTGGCCTTCTTATTTTGATGATGTTTAACAAATAATTTATGACTAATATTGTTTGTCTAGTATTTGTGTTTTCTTATTTTTTGTAGACAAATAACGAGTTGGAGGATGGATGGAATGGCGCTTCAACGACAATATCAAATGGAGGTTGGCGGAATTGTGGAGTGAAGCCATACAATTCAAGTTGAAGATCCAAGTTCAAGTTTCATCCACAAAGTGTACCAAGTCAAGCTTATTGAAGATCAAGATCGGCTTGGGTAATCCAGTTTAGGTTTTATATTATGTGTGTTAGATACTCTAAGCTCAATATCATATACACACACATTTTATTGGTTTTCTTGTATATATATGTAGTCATATATATATACAACACAAGTTTTGGTTTTTATGTTTATAAATATGAAATTACATATTTCATATTTATTATTGTGATTTGGTTTAACTACTTAGATATGAAACAAATATATTTTCATATACATACTCATATGTTTTATTTTCTATTGTATTTATAAAAATATTGTATTCTTAGTTTTTGGACTTAACAATAATCATATACATGTTTTACTAAGTCTATAAAATCATTTTGTAAAGTTTTAAAAGTTGGTTTAGCCAAAATATCAAAATTCACATGTTTACATTTTCATGTTTTGGCCTATTTTGTAAAATGATGATATTTTTTATTTGGGAAGTCCTTTTTGGAAACCAGTCATTGTAGCATGTTTATTATCATGTCTACAATCATTCCCCAAAGTTTTACATTTTTTAGAATTTATTTGATATTTTTTAACAGTGTTTTAAATCAGCAAACTGTTTTCAAAACCTGGAATTTTATATATCAGTTCACGGTCGACCGCCACAGTCGACCGCGCCTGAGTTCTTTCGCCAGTGGGCAACAGAGACTTTCACGGTCAACCGTCACGATCGACCGTGAGCTCGAGATTTTCCACGGTCGACCGCCACGGTCGACCGTCGAAGTCTCTGGAGCTTTTCCTGTTGTTTTTGTTGCTCGCAGTCGACCGCCGCGGTCGGCCGCCGTTTATCCCAACGGCTCTTTTGGTACAGAATCAGATTTCTGATTCTTGGGCTGTTTGGTCTTTTTCTTTGGGGTTTTTGCTGTTGCTTCCTCTTCCTATATAAACCCCCAAACCCCCTTCTATCTCAGCAACCAATGGGATATTTTAAACAAGTTTAAAAAAGTTTTAACAGGGGTTTAAGTTTGGTTTAAAGCTGTTTTGGTTGGTTCACAAGTGAAGGAGATCATCTACATTGTTTGAGCTTCCTTTTATTCCATCTCTCCATCTTGTTTTTCAGAGAAGAATTCCTAAACTCTATTTCTAACTATTTATTGTTTTATTCATAATTTCTATATGCTAGATTTTATTTGAGTTTAGTTGTTTTATTTATTCTCATTGTTACACACACCCACATGAGCTTTTAGTATTTACATACATAGTATATTAGGGTTGTGAGAAATTGTAACATTAAGTTGAGCTTTAATTGAGTTCTCGCATTGTATTAGAGAACAAATCATTTGTTATCTTTGTGAGATTGTAAAGTTTTCGGTTAGCTAGAAAATCGAGTGTGAGGAGAAGACGTTGATCGGTGAACATTGAAAACCGACATTATGAGTGAGTGTATACGTTGATCGGTAATCGTTGAAAACCGACATAGTGTGGTTGTAAACGTTATTCGTGTGAGCATAGAAAACCCGGTTGTGATAGTAGATTTCTCCCCGGGAGAGGGGAGCGGAGACGTAGGACGGAAGGTCCGAACTCCGTGATCACAACGTGAGTTTGAGTTTGCTTTGACGCACTTAATCTTATGTTTATATTTCTTGTCGCCATTGTCCATAGCTCATTATTTTTATCATCCATTATCTAGTTCATATTATTTACCATTGTGTTAGTTTACGTATCCTTGCATATATCATATTGTATATCTCTTTGGTAGGATATATCATCTTGTGCTAGTTTATATATCCTTGCATATATTTATCATATAGGATATATCTCTTTATTCATATTGCTTATTCTTGCTTATAACTCTTGTATATCTATCTTGCAAGAATATACTTGTTAATTAATTTTAATTGGCATTTAAATCGGATTAGATTAGCATAAGACCCTAATCACCCCCCACCCCCCCTCTAGGGTCTAACAATAGGTATTTAGTTTCTTGTGTTGATATATCATGAATATGGATGCATTTCGTTTAGGCTATGATCCAAATATTGCTCCAAAATATAGAAATTTTCCTTTTGCTCAATGGTGCTCTAAATTTAAAATATTTGTTGAATCTAGAAATATCGACTTATGGGAAGTTATTGATTGTGCTTATATTGTGCCCACATTGGAGAAATCCAAGTGGAGCAATCATGATAAGAAAATATTTATAATGAACAAGTTAGTGTTAGAATTCTTGCATAATGCTTTTGAACCATGTATTTCTAACGAACTTGCTCATTTTGATAGTGCTTACACGATTTGGAAACTTTTTGAAGCACATCAAGGAGATTTGGAGGAGATTCGACACATTGTGGCGGAATCGACTTCAAGTGATAGAGGAGCATCCTGCACACAGCCATTAGGGGATAACCCTAGTGTGGTAAGCGATTCGGAATCCGATGATGATCTATCTATTAATGAACTCGCTTGTGCATATGAGAGATTATCACATGCCTATACAAAATTGCAAAATAATTGTATTGATCTTAAAAGCAAGCATATTAGTTTAAAATCCGATCATGAGTTGTTAGCTTCTAAACTTGATGTCATTACTAAGGAGAATGCTACACTTAAAGAAAACAATGACATGCTAAGTTTAGAAAATGAAAAATTGACTTCATCTATTTCTAGCTTAACTCATGCTAATAATAATACCATGATAGAAGTAGAAATAATTAGGTATGGATTTAACAATCATTGTATATACATTTCATTAAGTCTATAAAATCATTTCATAGGGTTTCAAAACATTATTTATGTCAAAACATAAAATTTTATGTATATCACATTTTCATGTTTTGGACACACTTGCAAAATACATGAGTTTTTACAAATAGGAAATTCAATTTGAGAAATTCTTTTTCTAACATGTTCAATTTCATGTTTATAAATGTTTTCCAAAGTTTTATTAGTTTTGGAATTAATTTTTTATGATTATTTGAATTTACAAAATTAAGTTTTTAATAAGCTCATGTTCGTGCACATGTTCGTGCATGTTTTTGCAAAACAGATATGTTTTCACAATTGGGAAATGCAATTTGAAAATTTCATCATTTACATGTTTATATTCATATATATAAACATTTTCCTAAGTTTTACTAATTTTGGAGTTGTTTTGTTATTTTCAATTGAATTTACAAAACCAAGTTTTCAGTAGTTTTTTTAGAAACTGTATATCTATATTCAAACAGATATTTCTCTCAAATTAGAAATAATATTTCATAAATTCTTTCTCTAACATGTTTATCTATATGTCTAGAACCTTTTCTCAAATTTTCATAATTTTTGGAGTTTATTTACTATTTTTAATTGACTTTATAAAGTCAGATACGCAAAATTCTAGAATCTGTCAAAATTAGAAACTGTCCGTGAACAGTGCCGGACAGTGCGGTCGACCGCTACAGTCGACCGTGCTACAGTGTGGTTGACCTCCATGGTCGATCATATGCAGTCTAGAGAGTAGTTTTGTAGTTTTATTCCTCGCGGTCGACCGTCACGGTCGACCGCCGAAGTTACCGTTGTACAGTAACGGTAACTTGCTGATTTTTGTTTTTTAGTGGGTTTTTGGGGTTTTTTTTGAGTTGTTTTCTTCAAGCCTATATATAACCCTTTGCCATAACTATTTTCCATAACTAAGAGATGTTTTAAATAAGTTTTTACAATGGTTTAAGTTTGTTTAAGTGTTTGTTTACAAAATTGGGTTTGTGAAGATTGTTTCACAAGAAGAAGAGATCAACTTGGGTTTGAGCTTTCAATTTCACATCTCCATCTCTCTTGTTCTAGAGAAGTTTTTCTTAACTCAATTCTAGCTTTGCATTTATATTTGTCATTGATTATTATCTTCATTAAGCTAGATTTATATTGAGTTTACATTTGATTTTATTGTTTCTCATTGTTTGCACACACAACCATTGAGCTTTAGTATTTTACACATATTGTATATTTTGGTTGTGGGGAGTGTATCATTGAGAGTAAGCTACATTGTGTTCTCATCTATTGTAGAGAATAATTTATTTGTATTGTGAGTATTATTATGAGATACACTTTGTAATACACTTGTACACCGAGAGGAGCGTGTGGTGAGAGACGGGATCGTCCTAAGAGGAGTGGGGTAGTGCCTAGAGGTAGTTATAATTCCTAACATTTGAGGAAGACATGGGCTAGAGACCAACACTTGAGAAATTGTAAAGTGTGATTGCAAGAGTGTGAGATTGTAAAGTTTTCGGTGAACTAGAAAACCGAGTGTGAGGTGTAAACATTATTCGGGTGAGCGTAGAAAACCTGATTGTGATAGTGGAGATCTCCTCGATGTGAGGAACGGAGACGTAGGTCAAGTGGTTAGACCGAACTCCGTGATCATGTCATTTTGTTTGTGATTGCATTGGCGTACCTATCCTTGTATTCATATCTTATATCGCCTTTGTGTATTGCTCTTCATATTGACCTATCACATTTATAGATTGTTTATTTCTCCTTGTATTAGTTTATATATCCTTGCGTATAATTCACCATATATCTCATTGTTAGGATATTGCTCTTTGGTTATATTGCATATTCTTACTTATAACATATTGTATATCTATCTTGCAAGAATAACTTGTTAATTAGCTTTAATTGGCATAAAATCAGATTAGATTAGCATAAGACCCGAATCACCCCCCCCCCCCCCCCCCTAATTAGCTTTAATTGGCATAAAATCAGATTAGATTAGCATAAGACCCGAATCACCCCCCCCCCCCCCCCCCCCCCCTCTAGGGTCTAACACATTCAACACATAAGTCGTGATCTAAACCATAATAACATCAAAACATACTTGATCTATAAATCATCATATTTGCAGAACAAGAGATCAAGCAAATGGCAATTATACGTTTTATCCACAAGGATCAAAAGAAGTATGCTTAGGATAAAACAAATGAATCTCAATAATATCATTTATAACATGAAAATCTAGATAAACAATCATACCAAGCTCTTAGAGCTTGTTTCAACTCAAATTTGCATCGCAAAAGAATGTATATGCATGATAGCTATGTGAGCAACCATAAAACACTAGACATATGCAAGAATACATTATATAGCACAAATTGATGACCCATAAGCTCAAACACATAAATATCATCATAAAAATATTTTACAATGGTCTCATAAAGCACAAACACATTGTTTAAACCAAAATAAACCAAAAACTTCATAGTTCAAACCAAGATTACAAATCATATGAGAATCATGAACTATGGTTTTAAAATTCAAAAATAAATCATTTTTAATTTTTCAACAATGTAAATGTACATATAAATGAAAATGCTTTCTTTTAAAGGAAAGTATGAGTGGTTTTTTAAAAAAAAATCTTATCAATTTACATTATTATATGAAAATGTGAAATCAAAAAAATAATCCAAAAATATAAAATAAACACAATCAATTTTGTTTTGGCACCCAACCAATTTTGGTCCCAGCAAATTTAGGGACATGACCCCTATCATTTAAGCTCAATGTCATTTGGTTATGATCCCATTTGGACACATTTAGTGAACTAACACGGTCAAAATAATAGTTGTGCAAATAACCCTTCCGATTACAATATGTGCAATGAAAAGGTTGAACTGAATTATGTTGACCTAGTGGTGGTGTACGAAAATCATTTGTAAACATATATTGTCTTTTAAATTCATTTTGCAAATGGGAAACTCTTTTCAAATCAAAATAAAATTTGGTCAAATGACCAAAACGAACATAACAATCATACTTATACACATGAGCATATTTATGATGAGCTTTATGAGCATGTGTATGTGCATGATGTGATGATGAAGCTTTATGAGATGCACATGTAGTTGTGTTATTAATTTTAGAGGGTTTATGTGCATCAAAGAAAAACTTAGCTAAATGTCCTTTACGACCGCAAATTATACACTTGTAAATTTTTCTATATATGTGTGCATAGTGAGTGGATGATTTTGAATTATTTGACTTGACTTGGCACAAATATTCATAAGCTTCTTATGGTTGTCAATACATTTAGTAAGAGTTGAATCTAAGGAAGAAATACAATCTTTAACATTATTCAACTCATCATTTGTCACATTTGCATTGGCAATGGAAGTAGATGAAACATAATTATTTATGAAAGAATTTAATTCATTTCTAATATTTTCTACTTCTAGCATGGAATTATTTTTCTCAGGAGTTAAGCTAGTTATAGATGAGTTCAAATTTTTATTTTCCAAATTCAATTTATCATTGTTTTCTTTAAGTATAGCATTTTCTTTAGCAATGATATCAAATTTGGATTCAAGATTCTCATTATTGGATTTTAACTCTACATGCTTGCTTTTCAAGTCAATAAAATTATTATGCAACTTGGTGTAGACATGCATTAATCTATCATATGCACATGCGAGTTCATTAATAGATAATTTACTTTCGGAATCCGAATCGCATACCACACTAGGGCTATCGCCTAGTGACCGAGTGCATGATGATGATGTTCCAACTTTACTTGAAGTCGATTCCGCCAAAGCGTGTCGAATCTCCTCCAAGTTGCTTTGATGTGCTTCAATAAGCTTTCACACCGTGTAAGCACTATCAAAATGAGCAAGTTTGTTAGAAATACATGGTTCAAAAGCATTAAGAAAAAATTCTAACACTAACTTGTTTATTGTAAACATCTTCTTATCATAATTTCTCTACTTAGATTTCTCCAATATGGGCACAATGTAAACACTATCAATAACTTCTCACAAATCAATATTTTTAGATCTAACATATAGTTTAAATCTAAAACACCATTGAGCATAAGGGAAATTAAAGAATTTAGGAGCAACATTATTATCATAGCCTAAACTAGGTACACCATTCATGTTCATGATATATATGCAAGCAATATAAAATTATCAAAACTAGATTAGTAATATATCAAAATGAGGATCTTTGACTCTAGGCGATTAAGGCACAAATCAAAGAGCATCACGCTCTGATACCAAATGAAATTACCCTAGAGGGGGTTGAATAGAGTATTTGCTAATCTAATCCAATATTGATGCTAATTTAAAACTAATTAACAATTTATTCTTATAAGTATGATATACAACAAATTATGAGCAATAATATGTAATATAAACAAAGGGCGATATAAATATGAACACAAGATGCAAATGAGATAGTACGCAAATGATAATCACAAACACACAATATGATCACAAAGTTCGGTTACCCTCGACCTATGCCTTTGCTCCTCACTCTCGAGGAGAATCTCTACTATCACAACTGGTTTTCAATGTTCACCGAAAATGTTTACAACTCACACAATCTCGGTTTTCTAGCTCACCGAAAAATCTCACAATCTCTCACAATGTAATCACACACTACAACCTCAAGTGTTGGTCTCTCATGTATCGCCTCCCTCAAGTACTCGGATTTATAACCTCTCTCTAGGCTTTACTACCGATACCACTCCTCTTGGTATCGACCACGTCTCTCACCACACACTCCTCTAGGTGTACTTGTGTATTACAAAGTGATCTCATAATTAAACACAAGAAAAATGTTTGTTCTCTACAAGATATGAGAACTCAATGTAAGCCCACACTTAATGTTACAAACTCACCACCCTAATTATACTATGTATGAAAATATTTAAGCTCAAGTGGGTGTGTGTAAACAATGAGTGAAAATAAAATATAAACTTAATTAAAATCTAGCTTAATGAAAATGATAATCAACAATTAATATAAATACAAAGCTAAAATTGATTTTAGCAAAACTTCTCTGAAAATCAAGAGTGAGAGAGATTGAGATTGAAGCCCAAACATGAAAGAAATAATCTCCTCCTCTTGTGAAAACTTTTCACATAAACACTTGTAAAACAAACTCTTAAACACCCTTAAACCCTTATTAAAATTGTTTTAAAAAATTTCTTAAGTGGTTGAAACAAATGCCCAAAAACCAAGAAAATATCACAAAACAATAAAATCTGAAAAACTAGCCGTTATGCCAACGGTCATCTGTTCGGTCCACCGGATGATACTGGTCGGTTGACCGAAGGGTGTCCATCAGTCGACCGAAACAAAGTTGTCGCTTGACTGAGGAAACTTGAGAAACAAAGTTGAAAAAACTGATTCTGGTCGGTCGACCAGCAGGGCTTGTTCGGTCGACCGAAAACTAACATATAGGATTTTCAAAAACTGAATTGCAGAAATTTAATTTTTAAACACCATTTAAAAATATCAAAAAATTCAAAAAATATAAAACTTTGAGAAATGTTTATAAACATAAAAATGAACATGTTACAAAAAGAATTTTTCAAATTGCATTTCCTATTTGTAAAAACTAATTATTTTACAAAATAGTCCAAAACATAAAAACACAACACACTTGTTTTCGTTATTTTGACTTAAACTAAAGTTTGAAAACTTTTGTATGGCTTTATAGACTTAGAAAAGGATATAAACTAGTATTATCAAGTCTATAAACTAAGAACACAAAGTTTTATCAAAAATACACATATGTTATGCAATGAACATGATTTCATTGAATTCAAACATGTTAATTAATAAAAGCACATATAAACATGAAACAAATATGTGTATATATGATTATATTCATTTGTTTCATATTTATGTGGCTAAACTTGAAAGCATGAAAATGATAAAAACTTAATTTTGATAAAAGCCATTTCAAGCACACTTTGAAAAACTTTCTAATGGATTGATAGACTTTTAGGAAATATGTAAAACATTGTCATTTTATCTATAATCCAAAAACACAATATATTAAACAATAAGTGTGTGTGTATGAATAATTTGAGTTTTAAGTATAACCACACAAAGTATAATACTAAAACATTATTGTAGAACCCCGTAAATTTTTATATATGAATATATATGAATTATTAGTAAATAAATAATTCTTAGTTAATAAATAGCTTGAGGTCATTGATGTACATGATAACAAGTTATTTGAGATGATATGAGAGTATGGGTGTAGAGTTTTGTGTGTTGGTTTTGCAAATAAGCAAAACATGCACAAAAACTGAAAATGTCCAGATCAGTCGACACATCAGTCGACTGACTGTATCAGTCGACACATCAGTCGACTGATGCGCTGATTTCCAGTTTTTACAGGTTTCGGGTCTGTTTTGTTTTGATTCGGGTTTGGGTCGGGTTTAAGGGTTCATATATAATCTCCTTCACCCGAAATCATCCCCTCTCCTCTTCAGACCAGAGAAACCCTAGCCCCCTCTCTTCTCTCTCAAACCCTAGGATAGTTCTTGGTGATTTTGGGGCGAAATTGGAGGATTTTCGTCGGGATCTTCAGTTTGCAGCGAAAGGAATCACTCCCCCTCAGATCCAGGAGCTCTTCATCACCTCAGAGGCGAGTAACATCTCGTCCAACCTTGTCCCATTCTTTTTAAATGTTTTCAAATGGTTTTATTGAGATCTCTTTGGCCTAAAACGTATTTTGAGTACAAAGATTGGGTTTTTATTGCATGTAACATGAAGATGTACATTTTCAGTATAATAAATAACCTACCAATGTTTGGTAAATTTAAAATCCAGATCTGAAATGTTTTAAAAGAGATTTAACATGGGTTTTGTTTTGAAAAGTGTTTTTAAAACATAAATACTTATGTTTAGAGTTTTATTCATGTATATGTATGTGAAAGTTATGTTTCAGTTAGTCCATACATGTTAATATTCGTATGATTCATGCTTGGAATTGATGGGGATGAGTTTGGATCAAATTTTTGGCATATAAGAACCTGTACAGATTATCTGCAGTCTGTCGGTCGACTGATCAGTCGACCGACGGGCAAATTGTTCAGCCATCAGTCGACTGATCAGTCGACTGACGGGCTGATTCTGCTTTCTCAGCTTCTCGGTCGACTGGTCAGTCGACTGGCGAGCTGAGGCTGTGCTGTCTGAGCTCCATCAGTCGACGTATGAGTCGACTGACGTCATCAGTCGACACATCAGTCGACTGATGAGCTGTTTTACAGATTCTTGATCTGTTTAAGTTGTCTTTCGGGGTCGCCTCGGTAACCTGACCCTAGTTTATCACGTTAATGATTTATCTGTGCATGTGGGTTGACTTTTGACATGAGTTTAGACATGTACATCGGGATGCGTGCGGGTTTAGATTTGGTGTATTTTTACATGTATGCAAGTGATAAATTACATTTCCTTCATTTATAGTCTACGTGTTGGACAATACATTATTCTGATCCATGTGTTGGATACTTACCATCTTGGTCCATGTGTTGGACATGCATTCTATTCAGTCCATGTGTTGGACCTACATCACTTTTAGTCCATGTGTTGGACATTTTTGCCAAACCTTGAGCATGGTACACATTTGAGTTTTGGAACACGACTTTTTGATACCGTTAAGACATGATAGCTACCTAGACTGGGAATGACACTTATGTAGAATACGACTTGATATTTTATGGCATGGGACACCACATGATACTCTACTTATGTTCTGAGATGGGTTGTCTTTCCTTTTATTTATTTTCTGTTCACGTATTAGACTCCGGGTTTGGTACTTAGGGATTTTCAATTTGGGATACAAGGTATATATATGAGGGTTTCCTTGTTTGGATTATTTCGCTCGACGTACCTATGCCCGTGTTGAAACTTCCTAAGTACTAAAGCCCATTGTTCATTTCTAGGATAATTGCCTATATATATATCTATATATATGTTTTGTGATAACTGTATTTTCTTATACAACGAGCCCTATTCCCTTGGGGTTGGTTGTGATGTTGCTCGCTAGCGCTTGACGCTCGTTGTCCCTCCCCCTTTCAGGTAACGAGCCAGGAGCCCGGAGAGTCGCAGGTTGATGGCGACACACCTTAGTGTTTAGCTGTCTAGTTCTGTTCATGTTGGAGCTCCATTGTAGTTTTTATTAGACATTTGACAGTATTGTTCTAGAAGTTGTAAAGGCTATGTGCCTTATTTCCTTCTTGTCAGACATTTGTATATGAGACTTGTTGAGTATTCCAGATTTATCTACTCAGATTTTGGCTATGTATTTCTGTATTGTTGGATGATGAGATATTTATGTGACTGTTATCATTTCATCAGTATTCCTTGTATAACCTTTTACCTGTTTTGTACCTACACCAGTTATTGATTCTACTAGACAGATGTTAATTGTGATGGTGAAACATGTTATTGCACGGTGTGGTGCATGGCAGGTTTGACATTCTTGGTTTCACCTTGGACTGCAGCCTTGTGTGAACCCAGGGGCGTCACAATTATACCCAAGGAATTGATCTTCAATAAAGCTCATCTTGGTTGTGGATGAAGCTTGGAAGTGCAATTTGACTTTGAATAGTAAATAGCTTCATTCCACTTTTCCGCCAACCTCCATTGGATGTGATCGTGAAAACACAAGTCCAACCAACCTCTAACTTCAATGTTTGTTTAGAATATCTAATGAGCAAACACAAACACTAGACAAACAATGTTAGGGATTGTTTGTAAATCATCAAAACAAGATTAGAGATATAGGCTCATAAACATGAGACCTAACAAAGTTTTCTTTTGGGGATGTAGAACCTTGATGTTCTCAGAATGACTTATTGTTGCCTTTGAATGATCCAAGACTACATCCGGAGTCACACGTTTAGAACTACCCCCTTGCGAGTGTGAAGTCTTAACGTGCTCATGGGCTTCAACACGTACCCCCAGGCTGGAGGTGACAGGAATTCTCCCATAAGGGGAGGCATCCTTGCCCCTTTTGTGCATATCACATGAACAAGTACATTGAGGTGTCCTGATTTGTTTGGAGACAATAGGACACCTTTGAGCAACAATTGGCTTAATAGGAATCTGTGTACGACACCCAATCTAAGGAGCTACTTCGGTTTTCATCAGTGCTTTACCTCGATCTTCGTAGATAGGACCAAAACGATCCGCCATCGTGATTTTGAACTTTAACAGGTTAGGGCTGACCTAAGACTTCAGTGGTGGCGTGGTAGAGGTGGTCGCAGCAGATGGACCAGGAGCGAACGTTGACGTAGGCAAAGAAGAGGCCGCGAAGACTTTTCTTTGGACGAGACCGTTGATGGCGTCTCTACCAAAGCTTTGGGCGAGACAGCTGGGACTGTCTTGACTAAAGGAGATAGTTCCTACTATCTCTAAACTTTGTTTCCGCATGATCTCAGACTTTGGAATCCAAACTTTGCGGGATTTTGGTGGTTCTTTGGTCACCGCTTTCTTCTTCATTTCTTGTGCCTTTTGCACAAGGGCACGAGCATGTGCGGCACGTGCGATCCATCCTCGTCGAATAAGTACTTTTGACAAGAATCCATTCTTCGATTGATGGCTTGGAGGAAGTGATAGTAACTTGTCATTGAGGCGGTTGGATTATCCGACGCTTCCTAGAATCCAAGTCTGCATAGTAGCGAACTCCATCCATTTGCTCCAAAGCTTTTGAAGCTGATGAGTGAGGCATTGATGTTTCCTCTGACGAACCCTCTTCGTCAGAGTTGGAGAATTTTTGTCAGACGACTCATTAACTGGGGAGGAGCTATTGTGAGCAGAGCCTCTGACTTTGTCGATTACCGAAGTAGCATTGTGAGGGGAAACATCAACAACGATTGGGCGAGAGTCGTCACCCATAGCCTTCATCAGAGTAGAAAACCAGAAAACCTTCTTCGAAGACGAAATCTTCCTGCACTTGCGAGGAGAGGAAGACCTTGATGAAGATGAGGAGAGATACTCCTCAAACTTAGCTTGGTCAAATTCTTATTCGACCATTGAGTCGACCAGGGTCTTGATCGGCTGCGACACTCCAGTCTCGACACCAAGACTGCTGGCTCCCACTATGGTTTCTAGCGTATTTACATCGGGAATGATTTTTATTGCATAATCCATTACAAATATTTCAAGGGAAACGAAAGAGTGAGCCTTACACACGTAAAACTTCTCTTTACAATAAAAAAATATTGATGCTCTCTAGTAACACACACATAAACTCCTATTTAGTAGCTCCTTCTTGCATGGGATCTTTGCCTATGCCAGGGATACGTAATCCGTGGACCACCGATTCAACAATCCAAGTTGGATGTGAAGAATGTTGAAAGTTGATGTTTCGACGGGGAAACAAGAACATAAGTGAATATCTTAAGAAGTAAGATGAACACTCTTCTCGAGATCAAATCTAAGTTTGAATTCGAGGAAACACCAAAGAGCACTTGTGATTGCTTGAAGGTGGTGAAAGACTATCTCTTTTGCTCAAAATTCGCCAAAAGCTCATCTCTGCTTTTAGATATTCGTCTCTCCTCTTCACAAGTGCATAAGAGAGGTATTTATAGCCATTGGAAGCCGTAACTGTCGAAAGGGAGTTGAAACAAATGGTGATCTTCATCCCCTTTGGGTGAGACAGTGCTTACTGTCTCAGCCAAAGGGGTGGTTCCAGCCCTTTTTGTGACTACTACCCACTCTCTTAAATTGCGTTAATTGCTGCGTTTTTCGAGGGTAGTGGGTGTCTCTCATGGATACACTATCTCGGC
>NC_033803.1:26373787-26375072 GCF_001876935.1 Asparagus officinalis | reverse complement strand
AAACACTCTCTCGGATGCATGAGCTAGTGTATGTTGTCTCCCCGATTGTGAGACAGCTCCGAGTCCCATCAATTTGCCATTTTGCATGCTCCTTTGCTTCCCTTTACATCGGATGATCTCCCCTGACTTAGATGATGACATTTTTTATCTTCTCTTCGTCTTGAGTTGTGTTTGGAACCTATAGCCATTTTTTACACCTATAATAGTTAAGAGCAAAGGTCCCTAAAAAGATTGGGATTTGAGTTCATAAATCCATCATGACTATGATTAGGAGTTAATCTAATAAGAGAGGGATATTATATTTGAGTTCTCAAGCTATCTACTCCTAAATTTCAAATTTTGAAATAAATATCATCCACACCCTTTTATTTTTTAACTTCTTTTATAAAATAGAATATATATATATATATAAGAAGCAGGAGTCCAAAGAAAAAAACTTCAATGCATTTCGATTTAGAAATGCAAACATATGACCAAAGGAGTAACCGTATAACCCAAGCAAATCAGATATTAAAAAAAATCTAACCCCTCACCATCCAAGCTGGGTTCGATTCCTACTACTGGCTCTATATTCCTTTTCTACATGTAAGCCCCACCCATGCTCTATATTCCTTTTCTACATGTAAGCCCCACCCATGTGAGCATGGGCAAGGGAATACATTTTGACCATTTGACTACACATGTACTGACAATGTTAATTTTGAGAACTTTCTGCCAAAAACTATTGGGGTTTACTGAGAGTTTTAAAGATACTAAGGATTAAACACTTCAACTTAATAAGGTTTCTGTGAAATTTACCTATATTCAATTTTGGTTATTTTAGCATTCAACTTGTAGATATTTTTAAAGACTAAATTAGTAGATTGGTATTAAAAATAGTACCTAATAACCAAATTAGTATTAAAATTATCTCTGCTTACAACAAGGAATTTAAACTTGCACAATGAGATAAATAGACCCAAAAACAAAATTTCGGCTATTTTTCTAGCGACCACTGAGGTAATCTGTCATGCGTATTTAGGTGGAATTTTTATGATGATGTGGTAACCATAGTTGACCTCATTCAACCCATTGGAAGGAGGGATTTTCAAATTACGGTAAAAGAAATGAGGGATTTTTTTAATTTAGGACTTCCCATACTTCTTCCTTCAAATTGATTGTTTTTCATTAGTTGAGCTCGAAGAATCCTTGTTTCCAGTAGTGGAGAAATCCCAATTTAATAGAAAAGGAGAAGAAGCCCCCGAATTAAAAACTCCTTTTTTTCTTTTACACTAATTTGAAAATA
>NC_033803.1:26310928-26373765 GCF_001876935.1 Asparagus officinalis | reverse complement strand
TACAGCTACTATGTCATCATAATATGTCACATAAGCATCACGTGATAGTTACGTAAACGGTCGTCGAAAAAGTTGGCTGAAAAATTTAGCTTTAGGCCTATTTGTCTCATCGTGCAAGTTTAAATATTTTGTTGTTATTGAAAATAATTTTAATACTAATCTTATCATTGGGCAATACAAATATCGTAATTTAGCCTATTTTTAAATTTATCTCAAAATGAGGATAGTTGCAGGCACGGGCATGACACTTGTTGTAGTTGGAGGAACACGCGCCTCCAACTACTAAGATCGAGCACACCTAATAGAGAGCTTGGTATTTGGTGAAGGATCATTGTTTAGATCATACCTTAAATTTAATCATGCAAGAAGAACGACAAAGAAGCCTACTACTCGTTCCAACCAGCCAGAGATAATAAATTCACCTTGCTTCCAGAACGAACTTATATTTGGAGCAGCAACAGCAGCAAGTAAACTGGCTTCTACGCGTGATACTTCCTACGTAATGAAAATAACATATGCTATTCTACCTTTGGACTCGACTAATGGGGTTGAGTTCTATAATAAAATTTCATGTACGGATAATACTTTGTTTCTACTGTTTCGTCCTAAGACCTTTACATTGACTTTCTTCAATGGAGACGCCTTTCCGTATTTGTTGCTCGACGTAATAATATGTTTGAGATATAGACAGAAAACAACAGCTTTAGTAAAATAATAAAAGAAAGAAAGAGGTGGTCATAATTCATTAAGATATAGAAGAATCATAAGTTGGATTGTGTCCACCTCCTCGTAATCCAAAAAGATAGTCCGAGACGGTAGAGTTCTTTAATCAGAACAATGAACACAATCCATAAAAATACCATTACTTCTGCGCCATGATAACCTCTGGTCATCAAACTCTTATTATTTTCTCTGTTATGCTATCATAATCAGTAATAACGTATAGAGTACCTGCAGAGTACAGAGAAATTACCCTTCAATTGGTCCCATACATGCTGCTGACTAATCAAACGCAGTAGTTTGCATGACAAATTACGTTGCTTACAAGCTAATCTAAACCTTCAGGAACCATTTAGGAACATTCTTTTGTTTGATTAAAGCCTAAACCAGCTATCATAGAGATCTTAATCAAAAATGTCCCTTCAACTACAACGCCAAAGATGAAAGTTACTGCAAGCATACGGGTAGGGATTTCTAGTATATAAGGCTTGCAGGTTCCATCAAGCTTCTCAACTCGCCTTGAATTCATTCTTCTCTTCAACATAATGCCTTCTCTTGATCGAAAACTCGTCGCTAGAGATCAATTCAGTTTCAGCTGCAGCTCACTACCCAGAACAGAATCGGCAGAAGAATTTGGGCTTTCTTTCGGAGAATGGACTGAATCATTAAGGAATCAGTCGTCGTCTCTTCAAGAGTTATCTCCTGCGTCACGAGCACAAGCCATTGCCAGCTACAAGAAAGAGATGCTGGAATTTGTAAAAGACGCGCCGGAGAATGTATATGATCTCTCACTGACGGATTTAGTGGAGCTGAAAGAATCTCCTGTGAAAGAGAGACTGCAGTTGAATAAACCGAGAACTGGGAAAAGACATTTCAGAAGTGAGAGTGTAGAAAGTGGGGGATTCCTTTTGAAGATTTTCTTTCCTATACCCTCTTCAAGGAGGAAGAGAAGCACTGGGAGCTTCAATGGCGGTTTGAAGTATAGTAGTAGATCAAGCTCCAGTGGGAGTTCAAGCTCTGATAGTGGCTCAAGCGCCACAAATGGAACTGTTAAGTTGGGTAGTGGCTCAAAAGTTTCGATGAAGGATGGAAAAAAGACCAGCTGTGAAGAGAACTCGGCGAAGGAATATGTGAGGATGCAGCAACATCGTGAACTTAGCAGAAACTGTAGCAGGTAGATGAACGTCCTAAATATTTTCCTCTAATATGGTTTAAATTAACTTCGATATAACAGTTGAATAACATATAAAGAAGTAATAACTAAATTCCTACAAGACTAATCGTGACGTCATACTTAAGTGTTTCACATTAAAAAGAAAAAGGTGCAACTTCTTTTCGTAATTGTATACACTGATAGGTAATTCTGTGAAGCAAGCTACTTTTTTGCAATATGATGCATTCATTTCATTGAATAAGTAAAAACCAATTTCACACTCTCCTCAGCTCAACTGTACATCTAATTTTTGTAGTTACTCATGAAATAAAAGTTCTCATTTCATAAAAAAAACTACGCTCTGAACCATATAGACACTGAAGCTTTACGCAGTTCGATATGAAAAATTTAGAGTTGATCAATTAAGATCTGCAAAAAATATCAGACACATTAACATAATCACACTATTTAAAGGAAGAAAACCTGTAAGCAACAGGATGGTTTTAGTCCTATAAAGTAAATAAAGATCCATATAAAGTTAAGCAGAAAAAACAATTACCATAGAGTTTTTAAGTGTGTTTTTCTCTTCCAGGCATCAGAGTGGCTGTTCTTTCTTCTTCCTCAACCAAAACAAAATCAGAACCAAGAAGACCATATTCTGAGAATATTCCTGTGATGATGATTCAGATTATCATTTTCTTTTAGTTTAAATTAGCAAGTGGGTTGCCTCGGATTGATTGTATAGATGAAAGCTTCATTGACGACAATATAAGAACAGAACCTGTAGCTGAAAAAACAAATTGTCTTATGATGGAACATACTTTGCTGCTTACGTAAAGTTACAAACATACAACCAACCAAAGTGATATTTTAAATTCTCTGGTGATCAGAATATCAAATAGACTATTAGCTGACACATACTTGATGGATGTCCTTAAGCTTATTATAGAGGGTTACGCTAGTGATATAGGTATGTTCAAATTGCAAAAACATTTACTATAGAACCATGCAAACAATTAGCACAGTTGAAGAAGAAAGAAAGAAAAAGAAAAGAAAATGAGAGAGCAATACTTGATATAAGGAGTTTCATTGAAACGTTCAGCATGGTAGCATGCATTCAGCTGCAGGTGTAGCTGAAGTACAAGTGATAAATTGGTGGTATAGCAAGCTATAAATATATCAGAGATATACGACTATTTGCACGATCAACCAATTAAATCTTAAAGGTAAACAAAAGATCAACTGAAACAAAAAAGAGAAATCTGTAAAATCCACATCTCTCACAATTTCATAAAACTATATGACAGTTGCATCGCATATTTTTACAAGTAAAGTGATTTTGTTTGTCAGCTTACAATCTCCAAGAACTTAAAGCATCTAAGTTTGAAGCTACCTGTGCTATTTTCCATCCGATTCTGCTCATTTTGTATTCTCAACTTCTAACGGAGGTCACCAGTGACATGTATAACTGAACAGATCCCAAGGGAGTCGAATTTAGAAAGAGGCAACAGGCTATCTTCAGCATTAGCATACCAGTTCAATAATGACCCCAAAGAGGATTCACATATCTGTAATGTACAATTTGTCATCATATTCACTATGTGTCAGATATCATCTCCAATATCTTTCATGGAAACACCTCTTGTTTTTGCCCTGGAAAAAAATATCAAGAATCTAGGAAGTTCTAAAAATAGGTAGTGAATATGCTTGCAAAATCATGAAAAGGTTACCTTCTAGATAATGAGGCCACCTTCTGACTGGCTTTTGTAGGCTGACTATCTTTAGATGGTTGCTCCACAATAGTAGCGTAGTTAACTGGAAATTATACAGTAACAAAATGAATCACGGGTACTTTGTTTTTGGTATCACTTGTGTTTGAATATTTTTGATGGAGCTCCTTTTTTCATGGAGCTGGAGGTTTTTGGAGGTTTTCTAATTTGACAAGGTTTGTTGAGCTGTCTAGTGATTTGTAAATAGCAAAGTTTTGTTTTGCTATGAGAGGTATCTTATATAATATGGAGTTTGAACAAAAGCCTATTTGGTAACGTAAATATCTAAGTTTCATGCCAAAAAAATAAAAATAAAAATAAAAAGGATCACAAGTTAGTGAAGATAGACGTTAGACGTAAATGGGAATGAAATAAAGTAAAAACATCAATTGTAAGATGTTCAGAGCTAGAAGTTTTCCATAAGAAGTAGACTAGATCAGCATAAGCGATAATACCTTTAACCAATGCTGAATCAAAATTGTCACAAGTTAACTATAAAAAAAGAAGTAATAAGGCAATAGAGTGCAGAATGATTCTCATTCAATTTAAAATAAGTAATTTTAAAGATAAGAGAATATCACTCTGAACCTTATTCTTTAACCTGTCAATTTCATCATTTTTAGTTGGTTACTAGGTTTACCATTTACATTTCGCTAACCATCATATTTGCTGGATGTGTTGATTGGATTTGAATAAATAAGGCCCCCCAGAACTTTGGGGCGCTTCAGATAAAATCCCTTAAAAAGCAAGGAGAAGATGAACCCTGGGGGAAACAAGTAACAGGGATTGCCAGATAATAAGGTCCTCTAATTGCAGGAGACACTTTTTTGGGAGGTGTTGTGGGAAAAGTAAAAGTTGTAGGGGTTTATTTAAGACCTTTTAGAATTGTGGGGATTCCGTGGAAGAAGTTTCGGCTCATGGGGTGGGATGCGGTGGGGTTTGTGTGAAACGTCCCAAAGTTTCTGGGTTTTTTTGTGAAATTTACCCAATAAATAACTTTGAAGATGGGTTTTTGCTCAATTAAACTAAAATAGCATATGTTATTGTACTTCTAGACTTATAAATTGGGTTCTGTTCTATATTGAAATTTCATGTACGGATAATACCTTGCTTCTACAATTTTGTCCTAAGACATCATTGACCATTTTTTTTGGGCTGGTGACGCCTTTACGTCTTGGTTGCTGAACTTGATATCATCTTAAGACAGAAAACAACAGTTTCCATAAAAATAATTTAAAAGAAAGAGAGGTTCAATGACACAAATCATTAAGATAGAAAAATTATCAACTGCGTTATGTCCACCTCCTCATAATCCAGAAGGATAGTCCAACGTTGAACACAGTCCTACTGATAGTTCATCCATCAAAATAACAGTAGATTTGCAGCATGATAAATTTTGGTCATTGAAACCTCTCTAATTATTTCCTCTGTTAGGTTATCATCATCAGTAATAGAGAACTTAGAGTGAGACAACTGGAACAATTAGACTACGACCTTAGCATTCAACTGGTCCAAGATATGGTGCTGACAATCAATATCATAATTTGCATTACAAATTACGTTGCTTACAAGGTAATCTAAGACCTCAGCAACCATTTAGGAACATTCATTTGTTTGATTAAAGCCCAAACTTGCATTTAAGACACAGATCTTAATCATAAATGTCCCTTCATATAGCACTAGCAATAAGACAAGACAACCTACTAACAACAAAGAAGCTGCTGAAAACATACAGGTAGGAATTTTAAGTTATGTTCCTTCCAGTTTTTTAACTCACCTTCAGTTTAACTGTAACGCCCCGCCCGGGAATCCCGGAGTCGGTACGCTATTGATCTGATGGACTGGCCTCACAAACCACCACATGTCTTTTCAGCACGTTTTGTCCTCACTCACGTGCTCCCTGGAAAACTTCCCAGGGGGTCACCCATCCTAGAATTTCTCCAGACCAAGCACGCTTAACTTTGGAGTTTCTAAGAGTTGGGTTCCCGAAAAGAAGATGCATCTTGGTGGTATGAGTATTCCAATCAAATCTATCAATACTAATCACATCACCCTCTCAAGGGTTGGGGTATTACAAACTCCCCCACTTAAACTCACAACGTCCTCGTTGTGCCAAATCATATCATCCAAGACCGTACCATCCGTGTGAGATTCTAGAGGTGGCTCCTACGGCCTCAAGAGGTGGCTCCCGCCCTCTCGACGTAGCACTTTGCGCCGTATAGCACTTAGCTCTCACAATTCCGGTTGGCTTTGCTCTGATACCATTTGTAACGCCCCGCCCGGGAATCCCGGAGTCGGTACGCTATTGATCTGATGGACTGGCCTCACAAACCACCACATGTCTTTTCAGCACGTTTTGTCCTCACTCACGTGCTCCCTGGAAAACTTCCCAGGGGGTCACCCATCCTAGAATTTCTCCAGACCAAGCACGCTTAACTTTGGAGTTTCTAAGAGTTGGGTTCCCGAAAAGAAGATGCATCTTGGTGGTATGAGTATTCCAATCAAATCTATCAATACTAATCACATCACCCTCTCAAGGGTTGGGGTATTACATTAACCTTCTCTTTTGCTCTCCTCTCCCCAGAAAATGTCCTCCCTTGATCGAAAACTTGTCGCCAGAGATCAGTTCAGATTCAGCTGCACCTCACTATCCAGAACGGAAGTTACCGACGAATTTGGGCTTCCTATCGGAGAATGGACCGGATCATTGAGGAATCAGTCGTCGTCTCTTCAACAGTTATCACCTACATCACGAGCACAAACCATCGCCAGATACAAGAGAGAGATGCTGGAATTAGTAAAAGACATGCCAGACAATGCTTATGAGCTCTTATTGAAGGATTTAGCGTTGCTGAACAAATGCCCTGTGAAAAAGAGATTCCCGATGAATAAACCAAGAACTGGGAAGAGGCATTCGAGAAGTGAAAGTGTAGAGAGTGGGGGGTTACTTTTGAAGATTTTCTTTCCATTACCTTCATCAAGGAGAAAAAGAAGCAGTGGAAGCTCCAATGGGGTTTGAAGCCTAGTAGTCGGCCAAGCTCAAGTGGGAGTTCAAGCACTGAAAGTGGTTCAAACTTCGTTAATGAGACCACAAAATCAGACAGTGGCTCCAGAGTGTTGCTGAAGCATCTGACGTAGGATGGAAGAAAGAACACGGAGGATGAATGCATGAGGACGCAGCAGCACAGAGAACTGAGCAGAAACTGCAGCAGGTATGATAAATAATTTTGTAATATTTTCCTTTAAAAAATGTTAACATATAACACTACAGTACAAAATCAAAAGACTGATCATAATATCATATTTTTCGCATCCGATGCAGCTTCACATAATTGTTTATAATAGCTAATATGATTCCATAAAGCAAGTTATTGCTCTATAATGTGACAATTATTTCTTCAAATAAGTAAAACCAATTTCACATTTTCTCCTTAGCCCTAAGCCTCTAATTGTTTCATTAGTTCTTCAGTTATCCATGAAATAAACTTTCTTATTTCATATAGAAAAGAAAACTTCAGTTATAACACCAAATGAAGAAAGGCAAACTTTACCTAGGCAGCGATCATCATTTGTTGGTGCTCGTCGGTGGTTGCTTATGCAGGGAGGCCTAGGGTGCCGAAAGGTGGCCAACAAAGACCAAGGAAGAAAAAGAAAAGGAGAAATAATTAAGGAGTCATTAACCTTAATAACTCCTAACTGGCTTAATATAGTTTTAGTTTTTTGAGATTAGAGTTCCTGACTGCGGTATACCTAAAGTAAATTATGACATAACTAGGAGGGTGAATAGCCCCATATAAACTCAAAATAGAGGTGAGGCCTGGCATCCCAATGACTCACCTTTTTAATCTTTGACTGGCATATCACAGAAAGTAAGGTACAGAGTTGACTTGATCACCTACTAAGGTGTTGCACTTTTAAAATGGTGAGAGTTGATCAATCAAAGTTTGCAAAAGCTAATAAAAAAAGTCACTGTGTAAAATTGTAAATGGGGGGAAACCCAGCATGCAGAATCAAGTAGGATAGTTCTAGTCCTCTTGAAATAAATAAGATCAATACATAGTTAACCAGATAAAACAATTAACCATACAGTTCCTGAATGTATTTTCATCTCCCAGACACCAGAGTGGTTGTTATCTCTTCTTCCCCAACCAAAACAAAAGCAGAACCAAGAAGACCATGTTCTGAGAATATTCCTGCAGTGATCTTTGGATGAAGTCCTGGAACATCAAAGAATGTTACGAGATGATAATTGTAGAATCAATTCTTGTAAAAAATTTCTTTTATTTTTTCCCCCTCCTCGTGTTTCTTCTTGTTTCTTTTCTTAGTCATTGATAACGGTTCAGTTGTAGCTTTTCTTTTAGTTTAAATAAAACAAGTGGATTGTCTCTGACTGATTGCACAGCTTCATTGATGACAATATAAGAACAGAACCTGTAGCTAAATGAACGAGTTGTCGTATGATGGAAACAGACTTTTACTACTTATACAAAGTTATAAACACACAGCCGATGAAATGCTATATATTGAATTCTCTGGTGATCACATCATCAAATAGACAATTAGTAGACACATGGATACCCTTAATGTTATTACAGAAGTTTTACTATTGGTATGCGCATATATTCGATTTACAAAAACAGTCACAATAGATTCATAGAGACAGTGAGCACATCTGAAGAAGAAAGAAAAGAAAAAGATGAGAGAACAAATACCTGATGAAGGAAGTTCCATCCAAACACTCAGGTTGGCAGCATTCATTCAGCTGCGGATTAGCTGAAGTATACAAGTTATAAATAGAATGAAGCTGTAAATATATTATGACTGTTTGCTCATTGAAGGAACCAGATAAATTTAAGGTAAACAAAAGATCAACTGAAACAAAAACATTTCGAATTTGCATTTTTCACAATGTTGTAAGAAAAAAAATATCACAATTACAAGTCATGTTTATACAAGTGCATTGACTTTATATACAGCATACAATCTCCAACAACCTACAGTGTCTAATTCTAAAGCTATCCATGTTATCTCCAATCTGATTCTTCTCATTTTGCATTTCTCCCTTCTAATTGAAGTCACTAACGACTCTTGTATAACTGAATAGATTCCAAGGAGAGAAATTTACAAAGAGGCAATAGACTTTCTTCAGCTTAAACTCTGATAATAATGACAAACAGGGTTCTTATAGCTGTTATGTATTAGCTACCATCAAATTTGTTGTGTATCAGTCATCATCATCTTCAACATCTTTCAAGGAAACACCTCTTGTTCTCGCCCTGTAGAAGAATGAGATGACAATTATGGAATCTAGGAAATGGTCAAAAAGGGGTAGTAATATCTACTAATATGCCAGAAAATATCATGCAAAGGTTACCTTCTAGATGTTGGGGCCACCTTCTGACTAGCTTTTGCGGGTTGAGTATCATTAGAAGGTTTCTCCCCATCAGCAGGGTTAGCTGAAATTATACAGTAACAAAATTGATTACAAGTAGTTAAATGGAAATAAATACTAGACGTAAATGAGAATGACAAAAGTAAAATTATTACAATAATAAAATAGATTACACCAAACATAAGACGTTTTGGGGGTGTTTGGCCAACTGAAAGTGTGAAGGTCATTTTTTACAAGTGTGACAGTGTATGCACATCAGCATGCAAGTGAAATATAGTATTTCATTGCACAAATAAATTATTGTTGAAACTAAGAAAGTAAAGGTGATATGGCAATATCATTTGATTTATTTATTTAATATCATATTAGGCTTTTAATTATTATATGCTAACTATCAAAGAATGAACCAAAAGTGAAACATACATGCTACTTAAAATTACTCATTAACTGGAACAAGAAAATAAGCTCTTGTCACAAATATTTACTTACAAAATCATTCATTACTCATTCTACTAGCCGCCCTAAATTTCGCTACACAAATTAATTGATCTTAATCTAAAAAACCTACTGTTATGGTGCAAATTTCATTTATGGAGGGAGTGTACGGTGAAGTGATGAGCAGAGCAAAAAATAGCGAGGAAATAAAAAGAGGGCAGATTAGATATTCAGTGGTGGGATAAAAACGTGGGAGGAAACAAATATGCAAGAGGCTTTTGAGGCAGTGCTGTACTGAGGAGAACAGAAAATATATAGATCAATAAAAACTAAGTATGCTAGATAAAAGTGGTCTGACTTTTACAGTTTCGCGGTGACTTCAGCAGATATTTTAGGGGAAGTTGAATGTGCGTCATATCTAACAAGGACGATCTTTTGCAGTTCACTTTGAACAAACATGTGAAGTGTTGAAAGTGTGTCGTTCTCCCATTTTCATTTTTAACTTTCAAGTAAACAAACACCATTTAGTGCTAGAAATTTTCCACAGTAAGTAGACTACATCAGCATAAGCGATAATAAATTACACAATGCTGAGTATAACTGTTATGAGTTAAACTATAAAAGGGAAGTTACAATCCATACTTATGATTTTGTCTTTTCAATTTAAAATATATAATTTGAAGATAGAAATATGGCTCCTAATCTTATTCTTAAGTGATCAATTCCATCATTTTAGCTCCTAGTTTACATATGGTTAATTTTCTATTGTGTTGGTTATTGACTGGACTTAATATTTTTTCTTAAATTTTAATCCTATTTTTAAGATAACACAATGATAGGTTAATAATCTACTTCGATTAGTTGTTAACTTGTTATTAGTTAGTTGAGATTCATGCTGCCATTAGACTTGATGAAAGAAAATGATTTAATCAAAATTATAAGAGATGCTGTGTTGATTAAGATTCAAATTTTATGAGATTGGTGTAATCCTTCTCAAGATGTCTACTATTTTGGTTTTATCCATTGAAAGATATTTTGGTCCTAGACCCATCACTTCCAAAACATGAGTTTCTATTGTAAGCCTCAATAAGATTTGATGGTTGTTCCTTTCTTGAATTTGTGGTTGCTAGGATGATCTGACTTTGGAATTTGATTGCCACTGTACAAGGTTAACACTAAAGCTACTTCTTTCCTGTAAAAACGAAGGAAAGAAAAAAAAATGCATGCCATAATACAGCAGTAAAACATAGTTGCAAGGAAAGTAGCCACCTATGGATGGTTGGGTCTCAGAAACACTTGAAGGTAGTTGTGTCTCTGAAACTGTTACTGTATTGTTGTTGGTTGCACTGTCTGGAACAAATGATGACTTGTCTGATGCCTTTGACTTGTGTGCCTTCCGCTTTTTCACAAATGAAAGATTATCAAGCTGCTTCTGTAAACTTTCATTCCTTTCCTGGAGGAAACAGACTTCCAATAGTTACACAAAATGAAAATTGAACTTCTCTAATCTAACTGGAAATAGTATTTAACTTATTTGCCATATCACCTTGATATAAGAGAGGTACAAGATGAAGACAATTTGCCTCAATACTATACAATCATGTAAGATAATTATAAGTAATCAAAGAAAAGAAGAGGAGGTTTAAGAAACAACAACATAACATAAAGGATAAGATTACAAAATAAAAAATAAGATTAAAAAAAGAGAGACAAAAGTCACAAAACAGCTGAGGAAGCTAGAGCTCCAATACGAGATTGGTGCAGTCTTGTACTCCAGAATACAAGTAAAGGGAATTCAAAGTTGCTTGACAGTTGCTCGAACCAATAGAAGGAGAAAAATGGAAAAAGGGAAGAAAGAAGGGTTACAAGACCAACAATGTTGTTATGCATAACTGAGAAGGAAAAGAAACTAGTAGGGAGAATCCAATGTTTAAAAAAAGTAAAGACAAAAAAATCGTTTAGATAAGCGTTATAACCTGTTTTGACACCTAATGGAGCCAGAGTGTTATAAAAGTTAGATAGAAAACGCAAGCTACATTTAACACAGAAAATAACACCAAAAAACATGTTTTATCTATGTAAGATTAAGCGTTATCTAACGTTTGTTAAATTGAGTTAAAGTGGTATTGGATTTTGACACATGGCAATATCTCCACCATCCAAATCAGCATCGCCTTCTACCTCTCACGCCTTCGACAAATGCAAAGTCTTTCGCCAACGACAAGGCTCCTCTCCAGTTCCTCCTCAGCTCCCCAATTTTCTCTCACCGACGAAGAAAACCCTAACCCCATCTCCATCTCCAGCGCCTCTCTAGCTTCTAAACCTTAGCTCCTCTTGACGAAGGCTTCTAAACCCGGACTCCTTTAATTCTTACGGTCCTCCTACTTGTTGAAATTTTTAATGATTCTAATTACTAAAGTGATTATGAGAAGTTTGTATTTATATAATACCTAACCAACTAATTAAAAATAACATGCGTTATGCATTACGCTTTTTGTAGTGCTCCATTAATCCTTAACAAGAGATAGAGCGTAGCGCATTACATTATGCGTTATCATTATTTTCAACATTAGAAGAATCTTAGAAGGAGAGGAACGAAATAAAAAAAACTTCATTCAAAAAAAAATTGAAATCATCATTCATCATTGGATTTAGCCTTTGAATAGACTATGAAGCATAAGGCTCTTGGTATCCTATAACTCCCTCAAGCTAAGTAACATTTACACATATACATTTGAGGTGGCTGCTCATTTAGCAAAATGAGCTACCAAGATATAGAGCTGCGACTCACACCTTTTGATGTGACAAGTAAGGTGGGTATCATCGCATGATTATATCTTGATAACTCATTTAGTAAACTGAGCCGTCACCTCATACTCATTTTTTATACACACACAAATATAGGTGAGCTATTGGAACCATATGTCCTGTGATTTGCTAGGCTTGTATGGAGTTTTAAAAAGAAAGTTTAAAATAGTTGGTCCATGTGTAGAGTCTAAAATAGTTGGTCCCTACGTAGCTGGACTTGTATTGTATTTTAAAAAGAAAGTTTCCAAACTGAAAATGATGAGCACTTATGTGTAAAAACTATTCTCAAGTCATTACCATCTGTGCAATTGTGAAACCCAAAATCTAAACCGTCCCAGTCTCTCTTCCATCTTCTTCGAATCAATCAAAAAAATTTGTGCGAACCTAAGCCTATCATCTCCTTAATCTCTCTTCCATCTTCTTCGAATCAATCAAAAGTAGCAAATTAATTGTGAAAATCCCCATGGTTGCACATATTCTTAACAAAATACAAGATAATAAAGAAGGAATAAGAAGTTAATGATTCTCCTTGATGATGTGTAGAGTGCAACAAAACAAAAGAGAAATTTGTCGCTGACCAGGCTTCTTGAGGAAACAAGCTAACCCATCTTATTTAAATCGAACTCAATCAAGAAATCTTCTTTGCCTCCATTTTTAGTCTAATCTTTAGCTTAAATTGAAGAAACCTATTGTTAAACTCTTGTAAAATGGTTCTATTTTTTTCTCTCAGGCGTCTTTCTTCCTCAAGCCTACTTCCAACCCGCAACAACTTCGCTCTCTTGTACAAACCACCAAATTTTCAACGCCTACCAATGTGATAAAATCCAATGTGTAAATTTAAGAAATTTAATCCACCCAACCTTCACCTACAATTCATTTTCATCTTATTAATATCTCAAGTTCACAATGAACTTACTAGCATCAATTGCGGATTCTCAATTTTATAACAAACTTAAAAAGCCCATATCTCTGTAGAGAGGTCAAGATCGAGAGGAAGAGAGCAGGTTTGTGCGTTTCTTCAACTTCGGAAGGAAAAAAACTCAAATATGATAAGGGCTCATAGGTAGGGGGTTCATGGGTTTGTGGTTTCTTTGATATCGAGATCCAATGGTCATATAGGTTCTACTTCTCTTCAATGCCTGAGAAGAGAATGAGATTTTGAACATCGAAGGGGAATGAGAGAACGAGTTCAAGATCAGAATTAGGACCAGGATTATGGAACTTTTTTGTACACAAGTCCTTTTCATTTTTATGATTCAAATACAAAATAAATTATCTCCGAAAATATCCTAAAAGCCCCACAACTTTGTGCAATGAATCATAGGACATATGGCACTAGCGCTGGAAATTTCCTACGCTAGCAGCTCACCTAACGTTACGTTTTCTCACATATGGTGTATATGTGTTATAATATATATATATATTATTATTATATATATATATATTATATATATTGTAATTCAAAGGGAAATAAGGGAAAAGAAGAGTTAATTTTCTCTTCTCTATTCAATTATATTTATAATAGGAGTCTTTACATAATTATTACATAACCAATATGACTAAATACTAATTAACTCTCTCAACACTCCCCCTCAAGCTGGAGCATATACATTGTACATGCCCAGCTTGTCACAAATAAAATTCACTCGTGTTTTTCCAAGGTTTAGTGCAAAATATCTGAAAGCTGATTCTCAAACGATACATGCTTACCCAAAATAATTCCTCCATCCATCTTCTCACGAACTAGATGACAATCAACCTCAATATGTTTGCTCTTCTCATGGAACACAAGATTCTCAGCAATATGTATAGCGGACTTATTATATCAACATATAATCTTATAGGGCATTCAGGAAGAAAACCAATTTCTATTAAAAGGTCTCTAATCCAAACTAACTCACAAGTCACATTTGCCATTGCTCGATACTCAGACTTCACACTAGATTGAGAAACCACACTTTGTTTCTTGTTTTTTCAAGAAATAAGATTTCTGCCAAGAAAGACAATAACTAGAATTGAACGCCTATCAGAAGATGATCTTGCCCAATCTGCATCTAAAACACCTGCAACTTTTGTGTACCCACAATCTGAATAGAGAATTTCCTTTCCTAGAGCTTTCTTCAGATTTCTGAGAATCCTTTTCACAACCTCTAAATGAATCGTCCTCGATGCTGAAAGAAACTGGATAACTACACTCACAGCAAATGTGATATCTGGCCTGGTTACTGTCAGGTAGTTTAACTTTTCCACTAACCTCTTATATACACCAGCATCCTCCAAAAGTTCCACTATCTAGTAGTAGCTTATTCTTCACATCCATCAGAGCGTTAACAGTTGTACATCTCAACATATCTGTCTCTGAAAACATGTCAAGAACATATTTCCTTTGTGATAAGAGAATGCCCTTTGTGGACCTGAAAACTTTAATACCCAAAAAGTACTTCAAGGAACCGAGGACCTTTATCTGGAAATGTTGCTCTAGGTGCTCCTTCAAGCTGTAATCCCCTCGTATCATCTTCTATGATCATAATATCATCTACATATACAACAAGAAGAATCCTCTTCCCTGCATGAGTCCACCAAAATACTGAGTGGTCTTTTTGTGCTCAACAAAAACCAAACTATTGAACTGCATATGTAAAATGCCCAAACCATGCCCTTGAGATTGCTGAAGCCATAAAGTGACTTCTTCAGCTTACACATCTTCCCATACTCCCTTTGAGCAACAAAACCTAGTGGTTACTCCATATAAACCTCGTCTTCAAGGACACCATTGAGAAAAGCATTATTGATGTCTAATTGATGAAAAGGTGAGTGTAATGTTGTAGCTAATGAGATAATAATCCATATAAAAGTCATTTTTTCAACATGAGAGAAGGTGTCAAGATAGTCAAGCCCATATACCTGAGAATACATTTTTGCGACTAATCTTGCCTTTAAGGGAGCAAGAGCCCCGTTAGGATTTAATTTGACAATGTAAACTTATTTGCAGCCAACAGTTTTTTTCCTGGAGAAAGAGTAACCAGATCTCAAATATCATTCTGCTCGAGAACTATCATCTCATCTTTCATCGCCTCAGTCCAACCTGGAATAGATAGAGCTTCTGACACTGACTTGGGAATGGAGTGAGAATCCAAAGAAGATACAAAAGACTGATATGAAGACGATAAGTGAGAGTATGAGACAAACTTAGAAATCAGATGTCGAGTGCAATATCTCGTACCCTTGCGAAGAGCAATAATGAGATCATCAGTGGTCGTGGCACTAGGTAACTGATCGGTAACAGTCTCACTAGATTGTAAGTCAGAACTTGATACCGAGTTTGACACTGGCACAGAAACTAGGGCATAGCAATATGTATAAACTTGAAGAGGCTTCTCAAATGCAAATGGTTCTAAGTCAAGTACTACATCAGAATCAGACTGACCACTGATGATCTGTGTCTCACGAATAATCAAGTAATCATAATCATCCTCAACAGTAGGAGAAGATGTATGTCAGACTCAAAGAAAGTGATATCTGCTAATAAAACATAGCGACCTAGAGATGCACAATAACATCTATAACTCTTTTGAGTGAGAGAATAACCAAGAAAAATACCTTTAAGGGGTCGCGAATCTAGCTTTGTTTTTTGAGGGCTATGATTATAAACAAAAACATAAGGATCGAAAAATTTTAGGTGGAAGAGAAAACATGTTATTATAAGGGTGTAAATTTTAGTATGGAATTTTATTGTCCAAAACTACAAAAGGCATGCGATTTATCTAGTAACATGCAGTCAAAATGGCATCCTCCCCAAAACTACAAAAGGAATTTTATTGTTTTTTGAGGGCACATTTTGAAGAGGGGTTGAAGATTGAAGCTAATTCCTATGCACCAGACTTGGAGATTTGCAACGCTTTTTTCAATGGTATAAAGCGCAAGCGTGTAGATGATGATTAGGTATGGTTAAAGTAATCCTAGATTGTTATGTCCTTGATCTTCTTTAGTTGATTTCATTGAGTTTATTAGATTTTCGTGTTGCAGATGATTGTCCAGTATTAATATTGATAATGCTACATGTAAGAGAAAAGAAAGTATTAAATTGGATTTTCGTATAAATATATGTATGTGGTTATTTTTTGGCTATTTGCACTCTATTACCCCTAAAGTTTTATCCTTTTTTTACGCCCTTAAAGTTCTATTTTGACAATTTAATACCCCAAAAATTCATTCTTTTGTAATTTTCATATCCTGAAGCTCTATTTTGACAATTTGATACTCCATGATTCAACCTTTTTTATTTTGATACTATGAAGTTCTATTTTGATAATATGTTACCCTAAAGTTTCATTCTTTCTTAATTTTGACATGCTAAAGTTCTACGTTGACAATTTGACACCCCAAAATTTCATCCTTTCATAATTTTGATACCTTGAAGTTCTATAATTTGATACTCCCAAATTTCAAATTGGCGATCCCAAAACCCCTAACTTTGTTCCTCACTTTCTCTAATCTAAAATACTGAAATATGATAAGAAACTCTATTTCTCATTCACTTTTCTATGTTGATGTTCTTGATTAAGATAATGTCAACAATTTCGCAATTTGGGGTATCAACTTGTCAAAATAGAACTTCATGGTATCAAAATTAAAAATAGGTGGGCGCTTAAGTGCAAATAATGTTTATTATTCATGCATTTTGATGTGAAACCTATTGTGGAACCAAGAGGAATACTAATTATTTGATGATTGATCTTTCCACACAAATGTTATGATCTTTCAACTTGTCTTTCTTTTATAATATTGTTATTTCCTAATCCAAATTTGTATCCACTAATCCCGAAAGTGAGTATATTATTATCTTTTTCTAACTGGCATAGCATAAAGAACTTAAATTGTCGAAGATGTTTTTTATATAAATTGCATGGATATTTGGATTTACTGAAGTCCCAAAATAAATTTATTCTGTTTACGAATTTACCATGAGAAAAAGGTAGAAATGGGTCTTTTTTGCATAACAAAGTCATCACAGATGCAATAGAGAAAAAAATGCTATTGCAATTAAGGTAAATATATTGTTAAATTATATGCTGAAGTTGTTTGCGTAGATCCTATTTGTTAGAAGATGAAGCTTTAATCTTCAAGCAAGCAAGCAAATATTCACATTTTGTTCCCTGGTTTTCCTCATCTAGCAGCCATGGCTGCTAGAGATATGATATAAATGCAAAAGATTTTTGTTTTGAATATAAAACATGTCAAAACTATCATATATATATATATATATATATATATAGAGAGAGAGAGAGAAGAAAACTTGTGTCAACTTAAGTTGACATCCACCAAACTTCTTAACCATTAGATGTTTCCTAGGGATCCTTGCATGATATGAAGTGACTTTTTATATATATATGTGTGTGGATAGAAAGTTTGGTGAACAACTATTCCCTATCCACTTAAGTTGATAGGAGTCTTGCTCTATATATATAATATATATATATATATATATATATATATATTATATATATATATTATTATATATATATATAATATATATATATATATATATATATATATATATAAAGGAAATTAGATTTAAATATGAAATAATTCCCCAGAAGTTTGTGATAATAATCACTACACCTTTTCAGAAGACAGAAGTCCTTTCATTTGTAAGAAGCACTCATGTTCTGCAATAAAATATGGTCTTGCATCAGTGTAATATTTTAAAATATGATTTCATACTCAAAACTCATGTTCTGCAGTAAAATATGGTCTTGCGTCAGTGTAATATTTTAAAATATGATTTCATACTCAAAATAACAATCAAACGTATTCATATGATCAAAAACTTTATGTCGGAATTGGCAAAGACTTGAGGGTATGCAAATGATCCCAGTAAGTGTTCCAATCGCATCTTTTATGATATAACTCCACAGGCCAACAGCTAATAAGATAATTAATGGATCAGGACTGCAGTGGAATGCATGTGTATGTGCATAAACAAGGAAAGTTCTAATGTAAAATAAGATACTGCACAACCTTTTATGGACTTCTTCTGTTTGTCCTTTAATGCTCTGAAAAGCGCCAGAGAGAAATCTGCCATGGCTTCATTACCCGAGAAGCTCATGACTTTGCTGAGAGGAAGAGCAATGCGAGGTAGTCCCTTAGACTTCTGAGCTATTAGCTTTGCATGGATGCCATCTGAATTGACAGACAAGTTAGACATTATTTATTATTGTTAAGGACAGAAAAATATTCAAAACTAAAGAGGTATTGATTTGGCATTTTTAAGATCCAACCTGATAATTCACAAATCAAATAATGAGACATTTTGTAAATCACTTGAAGCTATGTTGCACGGGTATGGATGCGGATAAAGAATGAGACATTTGTAAGAGATAGGATATGGGGACTTGGCTATATAGTATATATACACATGTCGAATTAATAATTTATATGAGATCGATTGTTTTTTAATCAGATGTTTTGAGAACTGAAATCCCTATAACATTTTTCTAACAACTTTTATGTTTCTTTTATTGAATAGACTATAAATTGAAAAACCGCTCGTTTTGAACAAGATACAAAACGACCCTTTAAATCAAATTTATGGACTAGGTATGGGCTGAAACCCCACTAGAGTCCAACAAGTTGCAAAAATTTGAGGTGAAGTATAAGATATACATCCAAGAAGTGTATTACGAGTGTTTGAAACTAAAACATGCATTATATAATTGTTGAGTACACGTCTGACAAATGCATGCATTTATTCAAGAACTTTATAAGGAGTGGCAGACAAAGACATGGATAGGGTAAGTGTCAAACAAGGATACAGAAGGTGTCCAGGTAACTTAGACTTGAAGTAAAGCGCGCACACATATTGCATGTACAAAGGCATGGGTTCATCATCATCATTTAAGCATTTCCCCAACAAAGTGGGATCTGCAATGGAGAACATGCTAAAATTGAGAAATTCTTTTTGAGAAAGCTCCTTGAAGAATCGAATGACTATATCTAGACTATCTATTAATCTCGCTATGCCCACCCAAAAGGTTGCCAAATTTCTGATGGTGGAAATCATGAAGAAGAAAGGGGATTGCCCTTCATGCAATAACAACTTCATCCGGAGTAAGAACAATTCTGGAAAAAGGAAATAAAAATAATTCTGCCAAAGGAAAGAAGCAATAACCTTTGATAAAAAAATGACAAGCATCTACGGGCATAATTATGAGTTGGATAGTTTAGAGCACATCACCAAGAAAACAGTAGACAAATAAATAAGAAGAAAAGGTGGAAATAATGTCATCTTAGGGAATAACTAAAGGTTCAACCAAATAGTTTATGGTTATTACAGAAGAGAGGGTGGACACAGAACTAATAAATATGGCATGCAATGTAAAAGGGAGTAGATGAAACTCAATATATAACACGCGAGTTGATATGCATTTCAATTTGCAAGCACACTGGTCCACATAAGACATGACATCCATGTTCCAAATCTTCAGCGCAAATCCAATTCATGTAATATGTGAATGGAGCTGCTTATTTAAAAGGTAATTTTCAGGCTTTTCTGGGTCACACTTCAAATGTATATTGAGTATAAGATAAGGATGGAAGTTCTAGACACTAGATAAGATAAACTCAAAAAGAAGCTTATTCATAATGTATGTGGTAGATTTCACAACATAGTCTATCCTATAAGCATTGATAATCTAGCATTTATGAAAATATTATTTGACTATGAATACAAAATGCATAGTATGAACATATAAATAAAAGTAAATGAAGACTTCAGTTAACCCACCAGAGTGAATAGGCAAAACCTGTGGAGGATTCGAGGTCAGTTTCACATTCCCCAATGACAATGATGCTATGAGATAATCAAGAAATTCAGACCATGATCCACCAAATCCAATGTCATATCTCTGCATTGACATATCTAATGAACATCAGGTACACCGCACAAACTTAAGAAGAGAGACTTTCACCAGGATGCTAATTTCTTCAATAGATGGAAGATTGCTTATCAGTAAATAAAGTGATAAAACTTCATGAAAATGGCATAACTATAAGAAGGAAAAAGTAACAGAATCAGACTTTTCTCATTTCTGAAAAAGTTATGCTTGGAATGCGTTGATACCCTGCAATAGTACATCAAACAGAAATCAAGAGTAGAAGTACAGGATTGTCAATGAAACGTTCTAATAGGATATTTCTGAGGGTGCCAGATGCAAATATCAAATTGTGACGTTTCACAGTTTAGTAGCATCTGAAATACATTTCTTGCACATTTTTCTCCCTCTGCAAGATTCAAAGCTTTTCATTATTAATGTGATATCCAGACCGTGTTAAAGAGAAGAAACTCAAAGCTCTATCAAGGTTGTAGAAAGCAGAAAGCAGAGCGAGGAAGAAGGCTTTTTGGAGCTTAAGCAGGCAAATGTGCTAAGAATTTTTTTCCCCTTTTTAAATAGGGTCAAATTTTAAAACGATTAAGAAAAGGCCAGGAAAAAAATCTGAAAAGTTTGGATAAAAAATTTCGACAAATGCATATGTGATGTTTATAGAGATCCCAAGCATGAACTAGATGTGTAATAATACTTAGAATCAATAATGTGCTAAACTAACATGTAGTTGACTACATACGTCTAATAGTTAACCAGTACGATTAATGCATATTATCAAAGGGAAGGATTTTTCTAGCTGCTTTTGGATTTCGAAACCGTCCCCTGGCGGCTTTTTGGCGGGCTTTTTCAAGTGAAAAACACCTAAGGCCCAAAATGTTGAAGCGGCCGCTAAAAACCGGCAGCTTTTTACAACACTGAGCTCTATAAAATCATATCAAATCGTCCATATCGACCAAATGGACCCCAATGCACCATCATGCTTCTATGGAACTAGCATTTATACCCACATCACCACCTAGCCTAAAAATGAGGTTGCTTCTGATTCCCTTAAGCACACCATCCGGCACTATCATCCGATAATAATCTACAGCTTAAAGTTTGTGTAGCTCTAATCAAAAGCAAACAAGAGACAAAGACAAACTCAAAACTAATTTGCGTCCTTAATTTAAAATTCTACCTAAACCCGTATAAAGATCAAATCTTTAATGCCTCTAAAGCACTTGAATCAAGAGAATTCAGAAAACAGTTCAAAAATCACTGACCATTTGGTCGAGGTCAAAGACGGTGAACATTTGGTTGAAGGTGTGAGAAAGGAAGTCCGAGACGACGATCTCGAGGTGAATGGAGTCGAGGGCGTGAACGTAGAAGAGAACAGGCCGGCTGAGTACTTCGGATTTGGATTTGGCTTCGGCATCGGATTCGGGCTCGGCCTCTCCGAAAATGGGCTCCAGGTTCTCGAAGCCCTTCTCCCCCGACATTGCACCGCAGTATCGGAGATGCTGCAACCCTAATTTTAATGGGGGGTTATTGGTAGGGATTTTTTTATTTTTTTAATTTGAACACGGAGTTTTTGTAGGACTTAAAAGATTGTGTGATCGGTTTAGAATCAGGATTCGTATTTTAGATTTAAATGGACAAATATTTGAAAACAACCCTTTTGAAAAATTAATGAGCAAAATGCATCTTCTCTTATTTTGCCTAGCAAAATTGACCATTTTATCCCGACCAAGACGGTCGATCTTGTTGTCGGTGTTTTTTTAACTACACGCGACTTCTAGTGTCGTATAGTTAGGGCATGGCTAATCTATGATTAGTCATGCCAACCAAATGGACGAGACTAGTAGTCCCGTATATTAGTATATTTAAGTACTTTAGCCCTCGTGACCCTCCCCTCCCCTCTTTCCTTACCTCAATTAGTCCACGACTGTTCTTGAGATCTCGCGACCCCGTCACCACAGATCTCGCGACCCCGCCGACCACGCTCACCCCAGACCGCGCTCGCGACGACAGGCGCCTCCGACCACGCTCGCGACCACCACTGTCTCTAGCCATATCAAACTCCAATCAAGGTGAAAATTTTTGGTATTTTCTTGTGAATTTGATAATTGATATGGATGTATCGGGCTAGGGTTAAATTTTGATATGAATGATATAGTTTTTGATTTAGGGTTTAATTATAATTGGGATATGAAATTTATGGTGTGAATTGTAATTTTTTGTGAGAATTTTGATGAATGATATGGATTGACTAGGGTTTATGATTTTGGATATGAAAATTTTTACTTTTTATTTTGTGAAATATGATGAATAATGTGATTTGGAAGTTAAGGTTTAACCATTATTTGCTTTTCAATTGAGATTAGGGTTTTAAATTTGATTTTTAATTGAGATTAATATTTTCAGTTATAATAGATTATTTACATATGATGGACTGTTGATTTTCAGTTTCGATGGCGAACTCCATACCCATTATTTGCTTCTTTAATGAGAGCCTCAGCGTCGGAGTGAATAGTATGCCTATGAATGAGGGAGGTTTTAGGAAAATGTTTATGCTATCTAAGTCATGTAATTTTGATGGAATGATGAAGGAAATACATAGAATTACTAAAATTAATAAAGAAGAATATTCAAGTAAGGTGTTCTTTAACTGTCTGATAAATGAGAATAGAACAATTGTTGTGGAGATCACCGACGATGAGGAGTTGAATAATATGAAACAATTAGTCGAGAAGCAAGTGTCAATTGAGTTATTCATTGAGAAGTATCTGATTCTCGAATTTGCCCCAAGTTTCGAGACCTCAAGGAGAGTTATCCCGCATGCTTGACTTAGACAATGAATCGAGTGGTTTTATGACATCTCCAAGTCAAGAGCCATAGCCTCAAGTACAACATTAAGCATGCATTCTCTTAGTGGGACGTCAAGTACTATATTTAACGACGCTTCGAGCCATGTTACGAGTGACTTACCAGCCGAATCAATTATAGAAGAAGAAGCAAATGATGACTCAAAATATATTGAAGAAGATGGCATGCAAATTGATAGCATGCATGTGGCTACTGGAATCGATGATGACTCACGTTGGATGGATCAATTTTATGTTAACAATGATTATGTGGAAGCTGAAGATCCGTTGCCCGACAAGTTTCATAATGAGGATTGGATAAATACTTCTCAAGCTGAATTTATTGATGTTGGTCTAACTTTTCAACAGCTTGAGGACTTCACTTTTAAAAGGGGGATCTATTCGAGAACAAGGTGGAATTGATCTTTGCAATCAGAGAATGGTCCCTCAAGAATCGGGTCAAATTCAAGCCGGTAAAAACTAATACAACAAACCACCAAGTAAAATGTTACTTTAACGAGAAGATTGAAGTAGAGCAAGCAAGTGAGCAGGATGAGAGAAACACGAAATGTCCTTGGTTGCTAAATGCACCTATGAGAAAATCATCAAATGGGAAATTTGTAATATATAGATACTGCAGACTTTATACATGTTGCAATCAGTCGGTGGATGTCGATCATTACTCTGCATCTTCATCTTATATATGTAAGCTAATTATGCCTGAAGTGAGGGCTGAACTTGATCTAAATGTAGGTCAGATATTTTAAAGGGTATATGTGACGCCCCTATTTTCACACATGGCTGCAGTCTAAGGTGAACCCAGAGATGTCAAACCTACCATGCATCCACAATGTACAATAACACGTTTCACCATTCATAGTAATATCCTCTAGTGAAATCAAAAGAAGTGTAGGTACAAAACATGCAAAATAAAGAAATGAACATAATGGACATGATATGGAAAGTGATATCTCATAAATAAAAATCATGCCTCAACTGAAATACATCTGATATATGGAATAAAGAAAATGTCTCAACATGAATCAACTAGAAATCATACTAAGGCACACTGCCTTTACAAAACGAAAAAAAAACTCTAAAGTCTGAATGAAATCATAGAAAAATCTATTGTGGAGCTTCAACTAATAACTCATGTGACGGCGAGAATGTTCTATAGGCTAAACGCATACTTTAACAAAAGGCGTGATGATGGCGTAGACTGGACAACATGTGATGGAGTCTCATCTAAGGCTAAACGCATATAAAATTCTAAATATCCGAAAAAAATATCAACTGTGATGGAGTCTCATCTACTAAAAACATGTGATGGCGACTATGCTGGAAGTTCGTCATCCTACGGCTCTCCAGAACTCTGAGCTGCTGCCTGAAAAAATTAGAAAAAAAAACAACAAGAGCGTCAGAACGATACAGCAAGATCATCTCCATCCGTCCCCGGAGAAGGGCTACTAGATGTGATGGAGGCTCTATCTATTAAGCATAGTCTACCTAGATCATTTATCACGTATCTAAATAGAATTAATATTTAGAAACCTACAACACGGGACGTAGTACGTCGAGCGAAATAATCCAAACAAGAAAACCCTCATGTATATACCATATGTCTCAAATTGTAGATAAGTAAATATCAATACCGAGCTAAGAGTAAACAATCTAAATAGAATTAATGATTAGAAACTCACAACACAAAACCGGTACGTCGAGCAAAATAATCCAAACAAGAAAACCTTCATGTATATATCATATGTCTCAAATTGTGAATCGCTAATTATCAATTCCAAACTAGGAATAAAGGAGAGCAATACAAGGAAGTAAAAGTCATCACAAATATCAGACCAAAAATATCTTCCACTATCCTTTGGAAGATAATGTAAACAACTGCATATAATCTCGCATACTTACAAGAGTAAAGTACATCGGTCATATATAACTCAGTGATGAGTCATGTTCATAATGGTGTCCACCAATACTCAGGCTATCAGATAATTATCACAATGCAAATCCTTGTAAAGTTTATAATTCATCGCATTATCATGCGGGACGGACTACCAAATCGGCATTTTAATAGTGTACACGGCTCATTAGTCTTATCGTATCAACGTGCGAGACAGACTCCCAAATCAAGGCATCCTAGGTATACAGCTCACAAGCCTCATCGCATCTACATGCAAGATGGACAACTAGATTAAGCATCCTAAAACTTGACTCAATGGCCTGTACTAATGGTATATCGAGGCATTATCCCAAGTAGTACTGAGCAGTGCTCATCAACGGTATCCATACATGCATATAATGTTTAAATAACTCATATCTCCCATGTAATCGAAACAATAACTGTATTAATCCTCTTTGGGATACCCATGTGTGTGCTACGACACTATATGTGACACCCCTATTTTCACACATGACTGCAGTCCAAGGTGAATCCAGAGATGTTAAACCTGCCATTCACCCATACCGTGTAATAACACGTTTCACCAATCATAGTAATAGCCTCTAGTGGAATCAAATATAAGTGTACGTACAAAGCAGGCAAAATAAGGAAATAAAAACAATAGACGTGATATAGAAAGGGATATCTCATAAATAAAAATCATGTCTCAACTGAAATACATCTGATATCTGCAATAATGAAAATGTCTCAATATGAATCAGCTAAAAATCGTACTAAGGAACATTGCCTTTACAATATGCAAACAAAACTCTAATATCTGAATGAGAACATAAAACTATAGTGGAGCCTTAACTACTAAAATGCGCGACGGTGACTATGCTAGAACTCCATCATCCTGCGGCTCTCCGAAACTATGAGCTACTTGAAAAGAAAATTTAAAACAAAAAGAACAACAAGAAGAGCATCAGAGTGCTACAGCAAGATCACATCCATTCTCCCCCATGGGAAGGGCTGCTAGATAAAGTGGAGGCTCTATCTATTAAGCATAGTCTACCTAGATCATTTTTCCCATATCTAATAGAATTAATATTTAGACACTTATAATGCGAGACATAATACATCGAGAAAAATAATCCTAACAAAGAAACCCTCATGTATATACCATATGTCTCAAATTATAGATACCTAAATATTAACACTAAACTAGAGATAAACAATCTAAATGAAATCAATAATTAGAGACCTACAACACGAGACTAGTACATCGAGAAAAAAAATCCAAACAAGGAAACCCTCATGTATATACCATATGTCTCAAATTGTGAATCGCTAATCATTGATCTCAACTTAAGAATAAAATAAAGTAATACATAAAGTAAAGACATTTATAATATTGTATTTATAATATCTTCTACTGTCACTAGGAAGATAAGATAAATATCAGCATATAATCCTGTGTACTTTCAAGCACAAAGTACATCATCATATATCTCAGCAATGAGTCATATACATAACTGGCATCTGCCAAAGACTCAGGCTATCAATAATCGTCTTAATACAAATCCTTGCAAAATTCTGATTCGTCGTATTATCATGTGGGACGGACTACTCGGTCGGTATCCTAAACAGTGTACACGGCTCATTAGTGTTGGCCTTCTTGCTTTGATGATGATTTAACAAACAATTTACATCTAATATTATTTGTCTAGTGTTTGTATTTTGTTATTTATTGTAGACAAATAATAAGTTGGAGGATGGATGGAATTGCGCATTCATGATCATATCCAATAGAGGTTGGAGGAATTGTGGAGTGAAGTCTTGCAATTCAAGTTGAAGATCCAAGTTCAAGCTTCATCCGCAAGTTTACCAAAAAGAGCTTATTGAAGATCAAGATCAAGCTTGGGTAATTTAGTTTAGGTTTTATATTATGTGTGTTGGTACTTTAAGCTCAATATAATATGCACACACATTTTATTGGTTTATTTGTATATATATATATATATATATATATATATACAACACAAGTTTTGTTTTTATATAAAAATATGGTTTAGGCAAAATGTCAAAATTCATATGTTTACATTTCTATGTTTTGGACCTTCTTACAAAATGATGATATTTTATATTTGGGAAGTCCTTTTTTGAAAACCAGTTTTGTAGCATGTGTATTATCATATCTACAATCATTTTCCAAAGTTTTACATTTTTCTGAATTTATTTGATATTTTTAAACATGGTTTTAAAATCAGAAAATCAACTTTCAAACTGTTCTATTCATGTATCAGTTTGCGGTCGACCGTCACGGTCGACCGCACCTGAGTTTTTACCTATGGAGTCAAATAGAAACTTTCGCAGTTGACCGCCACGGTCGACCATCAGCTCGAATTTTCCACGGTCGACCGCCACGGTCGACTACCAAAGTCTCTAGAAAATTCTCAGCTTCAAAAGTGGCTCGCGGTCGACCGCGAGATTTTCACGGTCGACCGTCGTTCACTCCAACGGCTATTTTTGTACAGAATCAGATTTTTGATTCTTGGGCTTTTTGGTCTTTTCCTTTGGGGTTTTAGCTGATGTTTTGAGTGGGTATAAATACCCCATTGCCTTCAGCTCTTCCAAAACAAGAGAGTGTTTTTTAAAAACAAGTTTAAAGAGTTTTAAACAAGGGTTTAAGTGTTGTTTAAGTTTGTTTAAGAAGCTTTTAAGCATTTGGAAGTTTGAGTTTATGAAATCAATTTCACAAGAGCTTGAGGAGATCATCTATTTGTTGTTTGATCATCCAACTCTTCTCCTTCCACTCTTGATCTATTGAGAAGTTTTCTAAACTCAATATAGCTTTATATTTTATATTGTTTGATTATCATTTTATTAAGCTAGTGTTCATATTGAGTTTAGTTGATTTTATTTTCTCTTTGTTTACACATACAGCATACATTGTATAATTAGGTTGTGGGATTGTGTGACTTAGAGTGTGAGCTTACATTTCGTTCTCATCCATTGTAGAGAACAAAAAACACTTTGTATTGTGCTTAATTGTGAGATCACTTTGTAATACACTTGTACACCGAGAGAAGTGTGTGGCGAGAGTCGGGGATCGTCCCAAGAGGAGCGGTGTCGGTTGATGAACCTAAGGAGACGTTGTATCCGAGCACTTGAGGGAGACACGTCTAGTTCAACACTTGAGAGGGTATAGAGTGGGATTACAAGAGTGTGTTAGTTGTAGAGTTTTTGGTAAACTAGAAAACCGTATTGTGAGGTGTAAACATTGTTCGGGTAAATGTAGAAAACTCGGTTGTGATAGTGGAGATCTCCTCGAGGTGAGGAGCGGAGACGTAGGTCGTGGGGATCGAACTCTGTAATCATATCGTTTGTTTGTGATTGCATTAGCGCACTTATTTTTATGTTCATATCTTATATCGCCTTTGTATATTGCTTGTTGGTTATATTGCCCACTATCTAGTTTAGATTATTTACCCTTGTATTAATTATATATCCTTGCATATATCTCATAGTATTTGTTATTGCTAGGATATTTATCTTTGTTCATATTGCTTATTCTTACTTGTAACATATTGTATATCTCTCTTACAAGAATAACTTGTTATTAGTTTTAATTGGCATAAAATCGGATTAGATTAGCATAAGACCCTAATCACCCTCCCTCTAGGGTCTAACAATTGGTATCAGAGCTTGGTGCTCTTTGATTTAAGGTCTAATCGCCTTGAGTTAAAGATCCAAGTTATCTTTTTGTGCTAATCTTGTTTTGATTTTATTTGTATCTTGCTTGCATACATTTTCTTATTATGGACATACATTGTGCATCTTGTTTAGGCTATGATCCTATTGTTGCTCCTAAAATAGATAATCTACTCTATGACCAATGGTGTTCTAGATTTAACATATTTATTAGATCTAAACAATTCGATTTATGGGAAGTTATTGAAGATGCTTATATTATACCCACTTCGGAAAAATCCAAGTGGAGTAACAATGATAAAAGAAATTTTAATATGAACAAGCTTTTGTTAGAATATTTGCTTAATGCCTTTGACTCATTCTTTTCTAACAAATTTGTTTATTTTTATAGTGCTTACAATTTATGGAAATTCATAGAAGCACATCAAGGCAACTTGGATGAAATCCGACATGGTTTGGAGGATTCTGTTAGCCTTCTTGTTTTGATGATGTTTAACAAACAATTTACTTCTAATGTTGTTTGTCTAGTATTTGTGTTTTCTTATTTATTATAGACAAACAACGTAGTTGGAGGATGGATAGAATTATGCTTCAACGATCATATCCAATGGAGGTTGGCGGAATGTCGGTGTGAGGCCTTGCAATTCAAAGTTAAAGATCAAGTTCAAGCTTCATCCGCATGTGTACCAAGTTGATCTACAATGAAGATCAAGACCAAGCTTGGGTAATCTAGTTTAGATTTTATATTATGTGTGTTAAGTACTCTAAGCTCAATATCATATACACACACAATATTGGATTTTCTCACAAAAACGAGCTATTTTGAGAAACCTTTATGATATTATTTTATTGATCATGTTTACTTTATATTCATGTGTTATAATGTTTATGAAGACATTTCATAAAGTTTCAATATGCGTTTAAACTCTTTTTGTCAAAAATATGTTCTTAACAAATTCATATTCATGCATGCTTTTACAAAATAATGAGTTTTCACAATTGAGAAATGGAAATTGAAAAATTATTTTTGTAACATGTTTGTTTTCATGTTTATAAATATTTTGCAAAGTTTCATCAAGTTTGGAATTGATTTGTTATGTTTAATGGAATTTACAAAATCATGTTTTTGTTCGTGCACATGTTCATGCATGTTTTACAAAACAGATGAGTTTTCATAAATGGGAAGTGATATTCAAGAAGTTCTTTCTTTGACATGTTTATCTACATGTTTAGAAACTTCCCTCAAAATTTTACTATTTTTGGAGTTGATTTACTGTGCCCAATTGATTTTACAAAATCGCGTATGTCAGCAGTTTTTCAGAAACTGTAAATCTGTGTTCAAATATTTATTTCTCTCAACTGGGAAATGATTTTTCATAAATTCTTTCTCTAACATGTTATTCTACATGTCTATAACCTTCCCACAAAAGTTTATATTTTTTGGAGCTGGTTTACTATTTTTAATTGATTTTACAAAACTGAAACACAGTGCTACAGTACCAGCGGTCGACCGGTATTTTTTGTAAGGGGTTTTGGTCTGAGGTTTTGGAGGCTATAAAAACCCTCTTTGATCTCAGTTTTCATGTACTCAAGAAATGTTTTAAACAAGTTTAAAGAGTTTTAAACAAGGGTTTAAGTGTGTTTTAGTGTTTGTTTGGTTTGAAGATTGTTTTCACAAGTGGAGGAGATCATCTTCTTGTTTGGGCTCCAATCTCCATCTCTCCATCTTGTCATCTATTGGAGAAGTTTTCTAAACTCTATCTAGCTTTACATTTGCTTAGTTATTTGATTATCATTCTTTAAAGCTAGTTTTTATATTGAGTTTAGATTTGATTATATTATCTCATTGTTACACACACCCACTTGAGCTTATTGTATTTGCATACATAGTATATTAAGGTTGTGAGAGATTGTAACATTGAGTTGTGCTTAATTATGTTCTCATCTATTGTAGAGAACAAATTTATATTTGTTACATTGTGAGTGGTATAAGGTTTTCGGTGAGCTAGAAAACCGAGTGTGTTGTGAAGTTTTCGGTGAACTAGAAAACCGAGTGTGAGGAGTGAACGTTGTTCGGTGATCGTTGAAAACCGACATATTGTGGTTGTAAACGTTATTCGGGTGAGCGTAGAAAACCCGGTTGTGATAGTGGATTTCTCCCCGGGAGTGGGGAGCGGAGACGTATGACGGAAGGTCCGAACTCCGTGATCATATCTTGTGTTTGAGTGTGCTTTGGCGTTTATTTATACTTGTGTTTATATTTCTTGTCGCCATTGTCATTAGCTCATTATTTATATGATCCACTATCTAGTTCATATTGTTTACCCCTTGTGTTAGTTTTATATCCTTGCATATACATCTAGGATATATCACTTAGTTCATATTTCTTATCCTAGCTTACATATCTTGTTGTGTTTCATACTTGCTAGGATAATTTGTTAATTAGTTTTTAATTGGCATATAATCGGATTAGATTAGCATAAGACTCTAATCACCCCCCTCTAGGGTCTAACAGATTCTTCCTCAAGTGATATTGGAGCTTCATTATGCACACGGCCACTAGGTGATAGCCCTAGTGAGGTTTACGAGTTCGAATCCATCAATGATTTATCTAGTGATGAACTTGCTTGTGCTAGTGAAAATTTATTGCATGCCTATAACAAATTGCACAAAGATTTTATTGATTTACAAAGTAAGCATGATGCATTAAAATCCGATCATGAGTTATTAGCTTCTAAGTTTGAAACTATTCATGATTCTTTAATTTCAAATGTTGCTAGTTTAACTCATGAAAAAGATAATCAAAATAATACTGCTTCTTTTGCAAATAACTATAGATGTTCTACTTCTAATAAAAATGCATATGTGCCTAATGATGAGTTGAATATTGTTAAAAATCACATTTTATATTTAGACTCAACTCTTAATACATGCATTAATAATCATAGGAAGCTTGTGGATATGTGTGCTAAGTCTAAACCAAAATCATCCACTCACTATGCACATATATATAGCAAAGTCTACAAATGCACAAATTGCGGTCATAAAGGCCATCTTGCTAGATTTTGCTATGATGCACACAAATATAAAATTGTCAATACTCCTTGTGCATCTCATCAAGTTTCTTCATCACATGTACATACACATGCACCCATGGTTCATCATAAGCATGCTCATGTGTATGGATGTGATTATTATGATCGTTTTGGTCATTTGGCCGAATATTATTTTAATTTGAAAGGAAAATCAAGTTTGCCAAATATTTCTAGTAGACCACATGTTTTTAAATATGATGTTTGTTGTAGATATGACCACTTAGGAAAGTTTTGGTCATCTATGTTTGCAAATGTTCCTCGTGCACCTTTTAATGGTCAACGTAAGCAAATGATTCCTTTCCATTGTACATATTGCAATCGGATGGGTCATTTGAGTGATTATTGCTATGACTGATCCCGTGCACCACATATGTCCAAGAGGGTTCATAACCCTAGGGCTTTGAGCTTGAATGATAGGGGTCATGTCCCTAACCAATCCGGCACCAAGAATTCTTGGGTGCCAAAATAATTTTTAAACCAAGAATTTTAGTACTTTTACTTTTTCCTTTTCTTGGTTTTGAAAATTATGTTTTAAAATCTTTTTGTTATGAAAATAATTTTTCTTTTATCAAATCTTTTATTTTCATGATTATTAGTTTTGATTTTGATGAGAGGTTTGTGTTTATATAACCCTCCGGGTTTATTGGGTGTATATTCCCAAATCATATTTACCAGATGCTAGAATGATTATATGGGTTGGAACAAGCTTAAGAGCTTAATATATTGTTGTCTCTCTTGAAATTTTTTTATCAAAGATTTTGTTTTGAATTATTGCTTTGAATTCATTATATTTCACTTATATGATGATATTTATGTGTTTGTGTTTATGGATCATCTATTCGTGCCTTATAATGTATTCCATATGTGGTTTGATCAAATCCCACAAAGAAAATTCTCTTGATTGATCAAACATCGTTTTTTTTGGATTTAAACTTTGATTTATGATTTCTTTTGGTTGATTTATTTTTATTTGAAAACTTTTTGCATGATTCTCATATTCCTCTTCTTTTGTTTTCATAAATCTATTCTTTTACATGGTTTTTATATTTTTTGTGTTAATGAGACACTATTTTCATATTGACATATTTATATGTGTTCTCATTATCTTCATGTATGTGAGTAAATTTTTTTAATGAGACACTATTTTCATATTGACATATTTATATGTGTTCTCATTGTCTTTTTGTATGTGAGTTGTATTTAGCATGTTTCTTGCTTGCTTAGCATGTTTCTTGCTTGCTCACATATGTATGCCTTAGCATTCATTGCATATATTCATTAATGCATTTTAATAGGGAGAGCAATCTCTATATCTTTCTATGTGTTATACTCACCCATGCATATTGATAGGGGGAGCTTTCGCTCTCTTCATCTCTTTGATACTCACCCATGCATATTGATAGGGGGAGCTTTCGCTCTCTTCATCTCTTTGTCCCCTTTTTGATGTTTTCAAAGGGGGAGAAATATTGTGAGTATACATTTTCTTGTTTATATGCATGTGAATTATAATTTATATATTCATTTCCTTTCATGCATATATCCTTTTTGTAAATTGTTTGTCATCATCAAAGAATAGATTTATGATTTCTTTTGGTTGATTTGTTTTCATTTGAAAACTTTTTGCATGATTCTCATGTTCCTCTTCTTTTGTTTTCATAAATCTATTCTTTTATATGGTTTTTATATTTTTTGTGTTAATGAGACACTATTTTCATATTGACATATTTATATGTGTTCTCATTGTCTTTTTGTATGTGAGTTGTATTTAGCATGTTTCTTGCTTGCTCACATATGTATGCCTTAGCATTCATTGCATATATTCATTAAGGCATTTTGATAGGGGGAGCAATCCCTATATCTTTCTATGTGTTATACTCAACCATGCATATTGATAGGGGGAGCTTTCGCTCTCTTCATCCCTTTGTCCCATATTTGATGTTGTCAAAGGGGGAGAAATATTGTGAGTATACATTTCCTTATTTTTATGCATGTGAATTATAATTTATATATTCATTTCTTTTCGTGCATATATCCTTTTTGTAAGTTGTTTGTCATCATCAAAAAGGGGGAGATTGTTGACCTTCTTGTTTTGATGATGATTTAACAAATAATTTACATCTAATATTATTTGTCTAGTGTTTGTATTTTGAATTTACATCTAATATTATTTGTCTAGTGTTTGTATTTTGTTATTTATTGTAGACAAATAATAAGTTGGAGGATGGATGGAATACGTCATAAAGGATGGATGGAATTGCGCATTCACGATCATATCCAATGGAGGTTGGAGGAATTGTGGAGTGAAGCCTTGCAATTCAAGTTGAAGATCCAAGTTTAAGCTTCATCCGTAAGTTTACCAAGAAGGGCTTATTGAAGATCAAGATCAAGCTTGGGTAATTTAGTTTAGGTTTTATATTATGTGTGTTGGTACTTTTAAGCTCAATCATATACACACATACACGTTTTGGTTTTTGTATATATATAGTTATATATATACATATATGTTTTGGTTTGATAGGTTTCAAAATATGGTTTAGGCAAAATGTCAAAATTCATATGTTTACATTTCTATGTTTTGGACCTCCTTCTAAAATGATGATATTTTACATTTGGGAAGTCCTTTTTTGAAAACCAATTTTTGTAGCATGTGTATTATCATGTCTACAACCATTTCCCAAAGTTTTACATTTTTCTGAATTTATTTGATATTTTTAAACAGGGTTTTAAAATCATAAAATCAACTTTCAAACTATTTTGTTCATGTATCAGTTTGCGGTCGACCGCCACGGTCGACCGCACCTGAGTTTTTACCTGCGGAGTCAAACAGAAACTTTCATGGTCGACCGCCACGGTCGACCGTTAGCTCGAATTTTCCAAGGTCGACCGCCACAGGTCTCCGGAAAATTCTCAGCTTCGAAAGTGGCTCGCGGTCGACAGTGAGATTTTCACGATCGACCGCGAGATTTTCACGGTCGACCGTCGTTCACTCCAATAGCTATTTTTGTACAGAATCAGATTTTTGATTCTTAGGCTTTTTGGTCTTTTCCTTTAGGGTTTTGGCTGATGTTTTGAGTGGGTATAAATACCCTATTGCCTTCAGCTCTTCCAAAACAAGAGAGTGTTTTTTAAAAACAAGTTTAAAGAGTTTTAAATAAGGGTTTAAATGTTGTTTAAGTTTGTTTAAGAAGCTTTTAAGCATTTGGAAGTTTGAGTTTATGAAATTAATTTCACAAGAGCTTGAGGAGATCATCTATTTGTTGTTTGAGCATCCAACTCTTCTCCTTCCACTCTTGATCTATTGAGAAGTTTTCTAAACTCAATCTAGCTTTATATTTTATATTATTTGATTATCATTTTATTAAGCTAGTGTTCATATTGAGTTTAGTTGATTTTATTTTCTCTTTGTTTACACATACACAACCATTGAGCTTATTGTATTTACATTCATAGTATAATTGGGTTGTGGGATTGTGTAACTTAGAGAGTGAGCTTATAATTCGTTCTCATCCATTGTAGAGAACAAACACTTTGTATTGTGCTTAATTATGAGATCACTTTGTAAAACACTTGTACACCGAGAGAAGTGTGTGGCGAGAGTCGGGGATCGTCCCAAAAGGAGTGGCGTCGGTTGACGAACCTAGGGAGAGGTTGTATCCGAGCACTTGAGGGAGACACGTCTAGTTCAACACTTGAGAGGATGTAGAGTGGGATTACAAGAGTGTGTTAGTTGTAGAGTTTTCGGTAAACTAGAAAACCGTATTATGAGGTGTAAACGTTGTTCGGGTAAATGTAAAAAACCCGGTTGTGATAGTGGATATCTCCTCGAGGTGAGGAGAGGAGACGTAGGTCGTGGGGACCGAACTCCGTAATCATATCGTTTGTTTGTGATTGCATTGGCGCACTTATTTTTATGTTCATATTTTATATCGCCTTTGTATATTGCTTGTTGATTATATTGCCCACTATCTAGTTTAGATTGTTTACCCTTGTGCTAATTATATATCATTGCATATATCTCATAGTATATGTTATTGCTAGGATATTTACCTTTGTTCATATTGCTTATTCTTGCTTGTAACATATTGTATATCTCTCTTGCAAGAATAACTTGTTATTAGTTTTAATTGGCATAAAATCGGATTAAATTAGCATAAGACCCTAATCACCCCCCTCTAGGGTCTAACAATTAGTCTCATCGCTATCTCAGTACGTAACATGAGTGCGGGATGGCCTACTATATAGGTATCCTAAAAGACGACTCATAAGCCTCATCGCACCCTCGTGTAGACGGATTGTTAGACAAAGCATCCAAACCCGACTCAATGGTATGTACAAATGGAATATCAATGCACTACCACACGAGTACTGAACTAAGCTCATCAACAATATCCATCTCATATATAAACTGTGTATATTTGGTATATTGGCGTACTATCTCATAGAGTACTGAGCTGAGCTCATCAACGATATCCAACAAGTGTGTAATTGTGTATTCAAACTCTATCTCAAATATAATCAGGTCAAAACCCGTCATAATCTCCTTCGGAATACCCAAGTGTGTGCTACGACACTATTTGTGTGCATTCATGACTATACATGTATCATCATGCGGCTCGAACCCCACGATCACATCTCGAAATGGTGCAAAACAACGTTCAGGAAAACAACTGTCTTAGTAGTCGACTACTAAGCTTAGTAGGCGACTATACTGAGTCTATTCAGACTCTGTATTCTGGAAAACTACCTTAGTAGTTAACTACTAACAGCACATATTTAGCTTTTGCCTGTTTCGTATATTGTAACTTATTCAAAAACAAATTTTTATTATCATGAAGCATAAAGCAAGATTTAAACTTAATAATTATTAGACAGAGATTATCTCAACAATAATTAAACTCTCAAATTAATCAAATTAGGATTAACATCCTAATTAACCAAAATTCTCAATTTAAACATGGGTTATTAACATGATTAACATAAGCATGATTGCAAATTAACTTAGAACAGGTATAAATTCGTTTAACTATGTTCACAGAACTTAGGTATCACAAACCTAGGATTTAAGTAACTTTAATTAACATGTAAACTCAATTAATTACATAACTAGGGTTTAAACATGATTAGAGCATGATTAACATGTTAAGAACAAAATTAAAAGTAACCCTAATGATCATGATCATGAATCTAATGAGAACAGCAAGGAAAAACTACAAATCTAGCATTGGGTTAAGATTTATCATCAAAAGTTAAGTTTTTATCACATTAGATCAAGATCTAAGCATCATGTTAATGATATTATTTCATAAAAACATGATTTAATCTATGGGTAATGTTTGGAGGGAGATAATCTTGCCTCAATACGTGCGTCAACTCCTAAACACATTTGTAATATCTCATCTTCAACTGAAAGCCCACGATCTGGCCCTCTGCTCGATGAACATCTCGAATCTCCTCGAGAAACACCAAAAACTAGATCTAGGTTTTGAGAGGAGATGGTGACTGTGAACTCACATGAAAAGAGGGTAAAAAGAGCTTTAAAACGAGTATATATACGCATATATACAATTGGGTTCGAAACAAAACGAATCCGACCCGAAACCCATAAGAAATCTAAAAACAGCCCGACTAGTCGACTAATACTACTATTAGTCAACTAATAGCCTTACTAGTTGACTACTAATATTAGTAGTCGACTACTAAGACTCAAATCAGTCTGTTTGGGAAAATAGTCTTCGGTATTTTGGCTGCAACTTTCCCGTCCGACCTCGGAATGAGGTGATTTAAGATGATTTGGAAAGCTGTTGAAGAGACCTACACTTTTGTCTTTTAAGTTTTTCTAGATTCAAACTGTATCTGTGTATAAAACATAAATACTCCTAACTGGTCATTTTTCTAGATTCAAGCTCATGCATATGTAGTGCACGATTTCACTCCTATATTCATATATATACATTGGATTGATCTCAAATCAATCCCTAGCATACTCAAATATAAATATATGTTATTTATCACCATACAACATATTTATTATTTTATTTATCATAATATATTTAAATTTATGGGGTTTTACACTATATGTGTATACTCATGATTGTACGTGTATCATCGTGTGCCTCGAACCCCACGTTTGAAAACAAAAGATGTAAAAACAACACTTTAAACAAAAAAGAACACAGTTTTAGATCCTTTGTTTTGATGATGATTTACAGACACCATTATTGGTGCTAATTGTTTATTGAGTTATATTGTAGATCACATATCATTAGCACCTTATATGGAGGATTGGATGAAAAATGAGCTATAACGACAATATCTAAGGAGGTGAAGGCAAAGTGATGAAGCAATGCTTTCAAGAGCACCATATGCATAAGAAAGCTTCATCTACTCAAGAGTAAATATCAAGACTCAAGTCATGTATTTCTATGTGAGGGATATTTGCTATTTTATTTTTCTCTCTAGTACTTAATGTAGGCAAGTAGTTTGTTGATTACATTTGAAGCTCATGGGATATCACACTTGTACACTTTCAAAACTCGTATTCTGGTACTTTTGCTAAAATGATGATTTTTATAGATATGAGGATCTTTTTGCAAAATTCCTTTTCAAACAAGTTTATCAAAATGTTTATAAACTATTCCCAAAGTTTTACATTTTTTGGAGTTTATTTACTATTTTTAACAGACATTGAAACTTAATTTCAAAATCGATTCAGGCTGATAACTTGTTATCAGTCGACTGACCAGTCGACTGATGACATCAGTCGACTGATGTATCGACTGATGAAACTGTCTACAATAATCAAAAGTTTCTGTTCTGTTTTGGTCGACTGACAAGTCAACTGACGAGTTGTTAGTCGACTGAAAGTGATCGTCAGCCGACTGATGAGCTGATACTTGAATACAATGTTCAGCTCATCAGTTGACTGATGCTTCCCATCAGTCGACTGATAAGCAGTCTAACAGCTAGTTTTTTACAGAATCTGTTTCTCGGTTTTTGGGGGATTTTTTTTGCTGATTCTTTAGGGTTTTGGTTGTTGTATTCTCTTCCTATAAATACCCAACAACCCCAACTACTTCAGTACAAAAGCTTTCATTGCAAATCTCTTGTGTTTGAGTTTATTGTTTTCAAAAAGCTTCAACTTTCATTTTTCTTTCACTATTTTAAAGCCCATATCCCAAGCTTCAATTGCAATCTCCTCTCTTGTCATAGGGCTAGTGTAAAGAGAGAGCTTTTTTTCGATTTACTACTATTGTGAGATTGATCTCGTGGAGATCTACTGTGTGGTTGTGAGATCTTGGTAGAGATCGTTGTGTAGAAGAAGTCTCGGCTTCCAAACAGGGTGTGTAGTGGATTTCTCCTCGAGAGTGGGGAGCGGGGACGTAGGTCAGTGGTTTGAACCTCGTGAACATACCGCGTGTCATCAATTGGCTAACTATCTCTATCCCTACTCTCTTTTATTGTCATTGTATTTCATATTTGTGTGTGGTTTGTTGGAATATCTTTTAATTGCATATTATTTATCTATAAACCCTATTCACCCCCCCTCTAGGGCCTTTCACACAGGTCGGTCGACCGCCGATGGTCGATCGAAAGCAACCGTGCACAAAATGTGCACGCTCGGGGCCTCACCGGTCGACCGACTATTCTTGGTCGATCGACCAGCCAGAGAGGAAAACCCAAGTTCAGGTTTCTGATGTTTTGTATTTTGTAACTTTATTTAAAAACTTATTTTTATTAACACGAGGCATATAACAGGATTAAATCTTTCATAATTACTTAACAGGAATTAACTCATCATGATATAAACACTTGAATTAAACTAATTAAGATTTAATATCCTAATTAATTAAAATTTCTCAAATAACCTAATTTATAAATATGGTTAAGTAAATATGATAATCTAAACATTGAACAAAGATAAATTCGTTTAAACATGCTCACATCACTTAGGTATCATTAACCTAGGGTTTAGACATCTTTAATTAGCAGGAAAACTCAAATAATTATTAAACTAGGGTTTAAACATGATTAACAAGTTAAAAATAAAATTAAATACAACCCTAATGATTATGATCATTAAACTAATATAAACAGCAACTAAAACTACAGATTTTCATATTGGTTTAAAGATTAACATCATAAACTAATATTTTAAAATATCGAGTTAAGCTTAAACAAGAGATTCATTAATTAAACATATTAAATCTTGAATTAACTATACGAAGATGTTTGGAGGAAGATGATATTGCCTCAAACATCGTGTTGAACTCCTGAACACGTGCGTGCAAGATCCCTCTTCACCAAAGTTGCAAAATCCTGCCTTCCTCTCGAAAAACGCCTCAAGAACTCTCCCAAATCTCATAAATTATGATTAAGATTTGAGAGAGAGGAAGAGGAACTGCTAGGGTTTAAAATACTAATGAAAAGATGTATTTTTCGTGTGTAAACATGTATATATATAGCTGCAAACCCTAACCAAACAGCCCAAACCTGAAACAGGAAACCTAATCAGACTGGGAAAATAGTCTTTAATATTTTGGCTATAACATTCATGTACAGCCTCGGATTGAGGTGATTTAAGATGCGTTGAAAAGCTATTGAAGATACCTACAATGTATGTCTTTTGAGTTTTTCCATATTCAAACTATATCAGTGTGTAAAGCATATATACTCTTAACTAGTTATTTTTCCAGATTTCTTCTTTGTGCATGTTTAACCCTTGTATACTCTCATATATACTCTTAATTAATCTCAAATTAATTGTTAGCATAATCATTCATCCATAAATGATATCCATCATAATTAGAGCTTATTTATAATATAATTCACCCTATTTTCCAAATTCACGGGGTTTTACATTCACCCCCTCCTAAAAAAATTTCGTTCTCGAAATTCCGCAATCGTATCTTAGAGATTAATAATATGAGAAAAGCACGATGAGGAGATAACCCAGACAAGGAAACCCTTTCGTACACACCTCGTACCATTAATCCACAGATATGAAACATAAGCGATATTTACACTTAACAATCTAGAATGTAAAATTAATCCATAGATATGAAACATAAGCGATATTTACACTTAACAATCTAGAATGTAAATACTCTCACTTAACACCTAACTAAACAGAACTAGTAAAGTCGAGTGAAAAAAATCCAAACAAGGAACCCTCCATATATATATCATGTGCTCCGAACGATTAGAAGCTAAGTGTTAATACCCTCATTCCAGCGTTAAATATAAATATAACTACGGAAAATAATCATAAATACAAGCAATTTATAACTAATCATTTTACCTACTCAAACAGGTACGTGTTGTCACGACGCATATCATCTTTGCGCACCTAAGAAGCTATTAGGACTCATGTTTATGAGCCTACTATCTGATCTTGTTTTGATGATTTACAAACAAAACCTAATATCGTTTGTCTAGTGTTTGCATTTGCCTATTAGGTAACTTAAACAAACAACATTTAAAGGAGGTTAGTGGAATACCAAAATGAAGCCAATACAATTCAAGTCAAAAATTCAAGATCAAGCTTCATCCACAAAGCAAACCAAGACATGCTTATTGAAGATCATCAAGTTTGGGTACATTAGTTTAGGAGTTTATATTATGTGTGGTTATGCTTATAGCTCAAATTCATACACGTACATGTTTTGAGAAAATATTATATTTTTGGATTATTAACTTAACACAAATATTTTATATCTTTTCTAAAGTCTATTAATCCATCTACAAATATCTCAAAACTTGTTTGAAGAAATTCCATCAAAATTAAGTGTTGAACAAACACGTATTTTAACTGTTTTGTAAAATAGTAAGTTTTCACAAATACGAACTGATATTTTAAAATTTTCTTCTTTAACATGTTTTTTTCATGTTTATAAATGTTTTCCAAAGTTTTACTAATTTTGAAGTTAATTTGTAAGTCAAATCTTAGAGATTTAATTCAAAAGTTTTGAAAAGAACATGCTAACTCTTTGTTTTGATTAACTTTCAAGTCTCTTGATCAAAAATTGTTTTTCAAGACCATATATACAAAACAACAATGTATATAAAAAAATGGTTAGTGTTATAGATATATATGTATATAATTTTTTTTCACTCTCTAATTCTTGGTGATTGTTAACGGGCTTTCTAAGTGATCATTTAACGAGTTTTGGGCCAATGAATCCCAACCCAATTGGGCTTAGGTCATTAAGTATATAAATACTCATTCGGCTTAATTACTCAGTTAACTTAGGGTTTATAAGATAGAATCACCTTGAATTTAAGAGTTTGTTTTTTGTGCCCATTTTTCGCACTCTTCTTTTATAAGGTTAGTTTTTTTTAATATATATATGTGTATAAGTATATATAGTTTGAAAAAAATGTGTAAATCAAGATAACTTGAAAAAAATATTTTCAACTCCAAGTTAAGCATGCAAAAATTTCATTATTTTTAATTAAAAGTCTAAGGTAAGACTTAAGTACAGTATACTACTTGAAAAATCATTTCTTTGGAGTTATCATAAAAGGTGAACTTGAGTATATCACTAACTAGGAATTAGAAAATTTAAAATCTATCAATTAGATCAATTATTACTTAACTCTATTAATTGGCAAGTGAGAGTATTTTTAATTTTTTTAGAAAAAGGAAAAAATGACAAAAATGCAACTAAAAAGGTAAAATAAAGGGAAAAAATAACTAATTCCCACCCCCACACCTAAATTTTGCATTGTCCTCAATGCAAATTCGCTGATGCAAAAAGTAAAGCAGATAAGACTTGAAGAACTTACATTTGTTCGGTCGACAACGATGATAAGGATCTAGAATTACTGTTAGTATAAGGATGAAGAAATCAAATAAGAGAGAAAAAATTATAATTATTTTTTTTCATTTTATTTTATTTTATTTTATTTTTTAGTTTTTTATTTATTTTATTATTATTATTATTTTTACAGATAATGAGGTTCATGAAGAACCAACACCTCTTCCTCTCCGAGTGTAGAAAATTCTAAAAATGGTTTCAGACGTTGACCATTTATTTTAAAAATGTTACCATTTTTAGGATTTTCTATCTCGACAGCCCCATGCGAAAAAACTTGTTTGACAAAAAATGGACCTGTCCATCTTGATCTCAAATTTCTAGGAAAAAGATACAATTTTGAATTGTACAATAAAACTTTCTGTCCTGGAGAGAAATTTTTTTGTAAATTGATTTGTCATGAAAAATCTTGGTTTTTTCTTTGTAAATTTTTGAGTTTATGTACGCATCATTTCGAATTTCTTCCAACTCATTTATTTGGAGCAATCTGTTCTTACCTGCCGAGTCTGAGTTAAAATTTAACTGTTTTATTGCCCACATTGCTCGATGCTCCAACTCCACTGGTAGGTGGCAAGCTTTCCCAAACACTAGTCTGTATGGTGACTTCCCCAAATTGGCCTTAAAAGCTGTTCTATATGCTCACAGAGCATCACATAATTTTACAGACCAATCTTTTATGTTATGATTAACTGTTTTTTCTAAGATTTATTTGATCTGCCTGTTTGTGACATCTACTTGTCCACTAGTTTGGGGGTGATAAGGAGTTGACTATTTGTGTGTGATTGAATATTTCCTCATCAAAGTCTCAAAAGAATGGTTACAGAAATGTGTACCGTTGTCACTGATGATTGCTCGGGGTACTCCAAACCGTGCAAAAATGTTCTCTTTCAAAAACTTGACAACGACCTTGTTGTCATTAGTTTTGCAAGCTACCGCCTCAACCCATTTTGACATGTATTCAACGGCTACTAGAATGTAAACATTTCCAAAGGAATTTGGAAATGGTCCCATGAAATCGATACACCACAAATTAAAAATTTTAACAGATAAGATGGGTTGTAAAGGCATCATATTTCTCCTAGTGACCTTCTCTAAAAGCTGACAGCGGTTACAAGTTTTGTAAAACTCATATGAATCCTTAAAAAGAGTGGGCCAGTATAGTCCAGATTGGAGAATTTTTTTAGCTGTTTTTCTTGGGCCAAAGTGACCCCCTCATGCTTGCTCATGACAAAAGGATAGAACACTCCTAGTTTCTTCAGTGGGAACACACCTCCTAAAGATCTGATCAGGACAATATTTGAACAAATATGGATCATCATAGTAAAAGTATTTTACTTGGGAGAGAAAACGGGATCTATCCTGTTTGGACCGATAAGATAGGATCTGGTTCATGACTATGTAGTTCACAATGTCGGCGAACCATGGAACATATTGGATTTCTAGAAGTTGTTCATCTGGAAAATATTCATTGATCGGGACGGTTGATGTTGGTGCATTTGGGAGTCGAGAGAGGTGATCTGCTACGGGGTTCTCTGTTCCCCTTCTGTCAAGAATTTGAATATCAAACTCTTTGAATGTCAAACTCTTGAAGAAGGAGAATCCATCTAATGAGCCGTGCTTTAGCATCCTTTTTGATCAAAAGATACTTTAGTGTGACATGATCTGTAAAAACTTTGGTTAAGGAGCCGATGAGGTAGGACCTGAATTTTTCTAAGGCAAAGACTACAGTTAAAAACTCTTTTTCTGTGACAGAGTAATTTTACTGGGCATCATTCAGAGTCCTACTGGCGTAGTAGATCACATGTGGTTTTCCATCAAACCGTTGTCCTAAAACAGCTCCAATCGCAGAATCAGATGCATCACACATCAGTTCGAAGGGTACGGTCCAGTCCGGTGCATGAATGATAGGAGTTATGGTTAGCTCTTTTTTCAGATATTCAAAAGCTTTGAGGCAGTCGGGAGAGAAGACAAATGATGTATCCTTGGCTAAGGGATTGGTCAAGGGTCTAGCAATTTTGCTGAAATCCTTGATGAAACGTCGGTAAAAACCAGCATGACTAAGAAACGATATGACATCTTTGACTGTTTTGGGAGGAGAGAGATTGGAAATGAGATCTACCTTAGCTTTGTCCACTTCGATTCCCCTATTGGAAACTACATGTCCTAAGATAATGCCTTGTTTGACCATGAAATGATATTTCTCCCAATTAAGAGTCAGATTTTTCTCCCTACACCGTTCTAGGACCAGTTTAAGATGATGCAAACATTGGGAAAATATGTCACCAAAAATAGAAAAGTCGTCCATAAAAATTTCGAGAAATCTCTCTACCATGTCAGAAAATATACTGATCATGCAGCGTTGGAAAGTGGCAGGTACGTTACACAGCCCAAAGGGCATGCGTCGGTATGCAAATGTTCCATACGGGCAAGTAAAGGTGGTTTTCTCCTGATCTTCGGGAGCGATAGGGATTTGATTGTAACCTAAATATCCATCCAGGAAACAATAGAACTCGTATCCTGCTAAACGCTCTAACATTTGGTCAATGAAAGGAAGAGGGAAGTGATCTTTCCGAGTGGCTAAGTTGAGTTTTCTGTAGTCAATACAAACTCGTCATCCAGTTTGGATTCGAGTAGGAATCAGCTCATTAGCCTCATTTTAGATCACGGTGATCCCAGATTTCTTTGGAACAACTTGGACATGACTCACTCAGGAACTATCAGAAATGGGATAAATGATCCTATGATCGAGACATTTCAGAATGACTTTCCTAACGGCTTCTTTTATCACTGGGTTTAACCTACGTTGAGGATCTCTAGTAGGTTTGGCGTCATCTATCAAATGGATTCGGTGTTGAACAATGGTTGGACTAATCCCTTTGATATCAGCCATGGTCCATCCAATGGCTTCCCTATTCTCTCTTAAAACAGCTAAGAGAGCTTCCTTTTGACCGGTAGTCAACTCAGAAGAAATGATAACTGGTAAAGACTCGTTCTCCCCTAAGTAGGCATACTCTAGATTTTCAGGCAGAGGTTTGAGCTCTAACTTAGGGCGTTCCTCCACAGATGGGCGAAGTTGGACTCAGGGTTCTATCTCCAAAGGTTCTCGTTACCAGCCAGCAACAGAAACATGATTGACCAGCAGATCTAACTCTAGTTCCTCATCAGAAAACTCGTCAATCATTAAATCAGATGCATTTGAATCAGACCACTACCACATAATTGATCTATTGCAACGGTTAAGGCGCAACGGTTTTAACTGTTGCGTTAGATATCTATCGTAACGGTTTTCAGGATCTAATACAACATTTAATATAAAATGTTGCCATTGGTCTAATAATTGTTTCGGGGCTTAATAATTGTTAGTGGCCTTTGAGAGCTTTAGTAAAGCCCATGGTTTGACCGCACCGCTCAAAGGAAACCTGTCTCTCTCTCAAATCCCTAAAATCGCCCTCCTCTCATCGTCATTGTCAGAGCTCACTCTGGTCGCCAAAACCAGCGCCGCCCTCCCTCCTTCCCTCTCTCTCGCCAAAACAAGCGCCGCCCTCCTCTCATCGTCGCCGTCGTCGGAGTTCTCGCCGCCTCCTCCTCCCCTAAAATCCCTAATTCGATCTCCTCCTCTGATTCGAGCTCCTCCTCCTTCATTTGTATATTCGAGCTCCTCCTCCTTCATTTGTAGATTCGAGCTCCTCTTCCTCCTCCTCCTCCTCCTCCTCCTTCGTCGCTGCTGCCTTTTGTCCTCTACATTGAAAGGTACATGTCTATTTCTTGCCTTTCTCTTTAAATAGTAATAGGTATGTTAATAGAGATAGCTTCACATTTTTTACCCTATACCTGATCTTATTTTAGCTTTACATTCTTTTACCATACCGCTGAATTTATTTTTTGATTGCTATTTCCTGCCTTTTGTCCTCTACATTGAAATTTACATGATTGCTGATTGATAACTTCTTTTATCTTTTCAAGTGGTTTGGTCTCTTGCACTTAAATCTGTACTAGATATATGAAGGGTGCTGATGAATTCAAAGTGATGACTTCAAGCTTCAGATAGATGGCATGTAGTTTATTAAGAGTTATGGTTTATTGAATGCTAATTGAATGCTTATTAAAACAGTGTCAAAATTTGTTGAACCATTAAAGAAGCTTTAGTTGTCAAGTCTCATAATTCTTTATGAGTTTATCTAAACTGTTTGCTATTTAAGCTGCTGATGATTAATTCCTTGCTTATACCAGTTGGTACGAGAAATAAATAAAACTAATATCCCTTCAGATCACATCTTTGTTGGCCAGGCTTAGAATCAAATCACCAACAAGGTCAAGCTTATTAAGTATTAACAGGTGAATAATGCATCACCTTGAGGACCACATTTGCCATCTGTGTCGGTGTGTTGCTCAATTCAGGATATTAATCTTTTGACGTGAATTAGAGCTCAACATTTTTGATGGTTTAAGTGTTCGAACTGTCCGTTTGGACAAACATATGAAGTGAGTGGTCATATCATGATTTGTCCCCAGTTTTTTTGGACAAGGTCAACGGTTTCATCTGTAAGTGAGGCATGCATCATTGCCTCTTATTGACTAATATGCACATGTAATTTACGTTGAAAAAAAAAATTGCAGTAGCTCATATGATCTTAATCTCATGTGTGACTAGTAAGCTAAATGATGCACCATTAGTATCATTGAAATTGGACTGCTTGTGTTAAATTTGATTTATCCACTTTCTTATGACCCATTGATGACTTATTTTCTTGAATGCATGAGACTAACCTTCATAGACACCAAATTCACCATAGAAGCCTAGTGAAAATTTCATACACAATGAATATTTGATGCACTAGGCACGTTTCACATTTATGGAAATTGTGATTAAATTCATACCTAAATCCTCATGTACGTCTTAAATATTTGTAGACTTCTTAGTGACATTTGCCAGGCTTCTATATAAATGTCTACAAGAGATCACTAGTCTAGATATCTAAATTAATTGAGCTAAGAAAACCCAACAGTGTGCATTGGTTGTGACTGGGAAGATAAGCGTCAGTGTTGTGTACATTAATTGTAGATTGGAGTTGAACTAGTGCATACTGTTGGGTTCTATCTAAATTAACATGGCTCTTGTTTTAGCTTGCACTTCCATCTTGAGTGAACAGGTGGGCAACTTATGCAGATGTTGTATGTGATATGTTACATACTGTGTTCCATATAATTGTTACTTTTAATTCCCTTTTACTGGTAGATGTGACTCCAATTTGTACCGTCCAATTAACCTAAATGCTTTGTGCTCCTAGAGATAATAGTGGTTGTCAATTCTCAATGGCCTCTCCTTTCATTTAGTGGCTATTCATAACCTGAAGCAATCCAAGTTTTACAACGGTAGCATGTGAGATGTTGCTCTAATAATTGGACCTAAATTAAATCTGCTTGATGACTCAATAATTAGACCTAAATTATGTGGGAAAATTTTTGGTACCAACACTGAGAGATTAACAATTGGCATCTATGTGTGAAAAATTGCATTTAACTCTAGAATGAGTATTCTGTACATTAACATCAGGACCACATTATTTCTTCCTGCCTCCCTCACTGGAGCTTGAGTCTGAGGTTGAGCTTGAATATCCCCGGTCTTCTTTTTAGAACATCATTCAGTATTACATAATTTGTTCCATCAGTAATTAGTTTCATTTTCCCTCTAATTGCTGAGATATATTCAGTTGGAGATAAATTTTAAAACCCAAAACTCTGCCAACTAGAGCTTTGGATATGATTTACTCTGTCAATTAGAGCTTTGGATATGATTTTGTTTTCTCCTTCATATTCATTTTACAAATTGTAGGTGCTGTATTATAGCGCTTGTGGATGATTTTAAGATAGAAGTGCTCGTTTGTGGTTAGTTCATTGCAACTTCTTTGTGTAATCATTAACATGGCTCTTGTTTTAGCTTGCACTTCCATCTTGAGTGAACAGGTGGCTAACCGCATAGATTGGGGACTTCATTATGCAACTAATCTTTGTGGTATCAAGAATTCTGTTCTGATCTCAGAGGTATATATTAGCATACACCTGTATATATTAGCATATATAATAGATAAGTCCATAACTGTGTTAGATATTGGGTGTGGCTTCGGCAGCTTAGGAGCGCATCTTTTCTCAAAACAGCTTCTAACAATGTGCATCGCAAGATGTGGAATCGACTAGGAGAAGAATGGTATGTTTTTTCTCTTATACTTTATTTCTTATTCAGACTTTGTGGTAAATTCTAGATGATTGACTTCGTTTCTGGTTCAGTTGAATGCAAAACTACTGATCAATCATTCTACTAGTTGATTTGTGCATGTAACTTTTACTTATGTTATCAAAATAGAAAAATAGATGTGTCTGTCTACATAAAAAATTAGTAGCAGAGGCTCATGTATAGAACTGACTCGATATGATATGTATGCTTGCATGTAAACAGGGCATGATTGCTTTATAGGCATAGTTGGACCTACATGTGAATTGGTAAGTTATGCATTAAAAATATCACCATTAACATATCCCATATTGGTCAATAAGAGAGATTACATCAGCTTAAGACAAATGTTTAGATTCAATGAAGTAGGCTTATAATGTGAATATGCCTCACTGAATTGGATACTAAATCATTTGCTTTGATCATGACATGCTCATTAAGATACTAACAATTCTTATGTAACAGTGGATCCAGCATATTTTTTTGTTGGGAAATGCTTATCTTGGATCTTGCATTATGAAGTTGAATAAATAACATTTGAACTGACTGATGCAGATGATATTTTCTTGGTCCAAGTGGACAGACTTTTCTTAGGTTAATCCAAACTCAACTGAACTTGCAATTCATGGTAATTTGAAATGATCATAGTTTAAACTGTAATTTCTTTTTACACCGATTGACAATTTTATTTTTCGTTCATCAAATTTGCACTCAAAGGACTTAGCCGAGGACGCATTAAATTGGAACTCTGCTGTTCGCAACTATTGGTCTCTTCTTTCACCTCTGATTTTCTCGGATCATCCAAAGAGGCCTGGTGATGAGGATCCCTCTCCACCTTTTAACATGCTCAGAAATGTGCTTGACATGAATGCTCGATTAGGCGGGTTCTATGCTGCACTGTTAAATGCAGGAAAATCTGTTTGGGTTATTAATGTTGTTCCCACAAGTGGTCCAAATTATGTCTCTCTCATCATTGACATGGGATTTATTTCAGCACGACTGGTATGCATTTAAACCTTCTAAAGAAAATCTTCATAGTTTGTATTATTTACAATATATTCACTAGGACCACGGCGTTCTAAGTCAGGACAATCGTTGATTTACATTTACCTGTATCTGCTAAGATGTAAAGGCTTGGCCTAACACCAACTATATTAGCCTGACAATGGGTTATTATTGCTATGCCTGTCAAGGAGCCCCAGTACAAAGGTGCCCAGCCCCAATGGTTGATATCTTTTTTTTTATTTGATTTGCCTAACTGCCCCAACGGTTGGAACCGTTGGGGCAAACTTGGCAACCGTTGGGGCTGACTCAGCCCCAACGCAATTTGTCCCAACGGTCCTTTTTTCAGCCCCAACGGTTCTAACTGTTGGGGTCATGATTTGCCCCAACGGTTTCAACCGTTGGGGCAGCCCTGCTTTGTACTAGTGTGAGCCAAAAAATTCCGCTCCCTAAAATCGCCGTGGCCAAGATCTTCATATAATCGGCGATCTCATCACTGAATTCGTCGTTGTTTTCATATTGGATCTCATCTCCAATCTCCTCTCCGATATCATCTTCGAGCTTGTTGTCATTCTCGTCGTCGACCTACTCTCGTTGGTCTCGTCGCCGTCTTCAGTCCTCGCTGGAGTCCATTTACTTTCGTCGCCGTTTTCATCTTGTTCGTTTCATCGTCGAGCTACTCTCGTTGCTCCAGAAATTGAGCCCATATCTCGCTAACGGGAGCTTTCTAGGGTTTGCTCCACCTATCTCTTCTCACGATATTTTGATTTCTCAATTCCCACTACCGCTTTCTGAGTTCAAATTGATTTTTCCAGTTAAATTTAGTGATTTTTAAAGTTATTGACTAGCATATAAATTAGCCGGGAAATCTGTGATGATGTATATGAAATCTTTTCAATGACCCGCTTAGTTATTGCATGTTATATATCACTTTTATTTCTCAAGTTTTGTCCCAAAAAAATTGATAATTTGTTATGATGTGTATCTGAGTCATGTTCCCCAATTAAATGAGTTGCAGACAACTTGTATGCTATATATAATCCTTATCATCACAAAGAAGATAATGTTATATATCACTTTTTATAAGTCATGCCTAATATCAGTATAATCTTATGTTCTTGAGCCAAGAAAGGGTTCATATAAGCAATTGACATGTGGCATATTTTATTGATTATATTCAGAAATCCATCTTTATTCCTGAAACATAAGAGTTCACTTGTGACCAGCATGGGGCTGATAAGTCGGAAGGTTCAATTGACATATAAATGCGGAACATTGTTAACTTAGATATGGACCTGTAAAGGAGACTTTGGTGTGGAGCTCAAGATTCTGAGATTAGGATCATTCTTCTGAGTTCTAGGAAAGAAGTTCAGGGACAATCATCTGCATGTTTTGTTGTTTAGTGTACTTTCATCATGTATTATAAACTGAAATAATACATGATTGCTCTATTATTGAGCAAAATTCATAACTAGCTGTAAATAGTTGGACAAGCTTAGTTGCTATGTAATTTTTCTTATTAAACTAGTGAAAGAACCAATGCACACATGTTGACCCGTACAGATGGGAACATCTTGGATGCATCTGTGCATCATATAGTTTCAGAAGTTGTTGCCTATTGAAATTGATTTTGACCTTCATGTTGATGAAAACATGATTTTATCCCTTGAGATATTAAATTCCATAGTGCAAATCAATGTTTAAGCTTTTCATTTGGAATTACCTCTCTGATTTGCTGCAGCAAAAGCTATGCACTTTATTTTGGTCCCTTCATGCGCAGTTTATTCTGTACAAACCAGTAGAATCACTGTAGTCCTTGAAAACATATGGTTGCACACTTGGATTGGCTCAGTCCAAATTCTACTGCTTGGACTACTGAAATTGAGCCTGCCATGTCAGTGCGTGAGGATCACCATTAGTTGGTCTCATGACTTGAGCATCCAACAAACTTCAGGATAAGATCCACACGTGCAGATGAATCAGCTTTAATAGTTGGTCCTGCAGCCCAACATTCGGGACCGTCACGCTCCAATGCCTTAAGAGCTTAAACTGTGTAGACTCCAGCAAACGTACGAGTATAAACTGTGTTAACGCCGGTCAACGCGTTACAGTAAAGATCGATATCGGTCAACGCATCAGCAATTTCGCCAAAATAAGGCAAAAGATGACTCCAAGGATTCCAGTTACAATCAGATATGAATTCCCGACGGAGAATTACAATCAGATATGAATTTCTGACGGAGAGGATTAGTTCAAAGTCAACTCAATGGCACGAGCTAAGTTCAGAAACTTACACACCAATCTCAGTTCAAGATTTCGACAACGGTCAGACGATAAACGCAGCGCCGGAAGAACTTCATCTATTCGATGGAACAATGAATAGATTGAAGGCTGAAGAAGTTAAGAATTGAGGTAGTTAAAGGTCGCTCTACGAAATAGAGGAGATGGCCTATCTTATCCAAAGCATTCCAGACTCCTCTATAAAAGAATGAGTCTGGAATACTTTGGAGGGGGTATCTGTAGGCGTCTAAAAATGCCTATAGGTATCCACACACAGCTCGAGACAGAGAGAAGACGACGGACATTGTTATCCGAGTCTAAGAGGATTATCTGACGCCGACAAGCGCCTGAAGCAAAACGGCGAATCAAGTGACCTGCGCGCTTGACAGTCAGCTCGCGCGCGCCAATCAGCACGCACGCGTCAATCAACACGCACGCGTCAATCAACTCAAAGCATATAAATCAACAAACCTGCGCGAGCGCATGACAGAACAAACTGACCTGCGCGAGCGCGGGACGGAACAAACCGACCCCTGTCGCTCGTTCTCACCCGACCGCGCGGGTCGGATTGCGTCCGACCCGCCGCAACCGCTGGTCAGGACCAGTCTGCCCGCGCTGTTTTGACCCCCTGAGTGTATTCGACTGTTTTAACGGTCTTTCTCGAGATCCTTTTGCAGTTCCAGGAGGTTCTTAACTAGCTTTGAGATTCATCCCCAAACGTGGTGTAGGCTGTTTGTTCAACTGAAGATAGAGCCAAATCACTTGTTCTCATCCAAATAACCGCATCCGAGGCCTATAAATACAAGCTTAGGGCCTCCTTTCAGCGGGGACGAATATTTATCAAGACGTGGAGGTGCTGCTGGATTGAGGAGTCAAGAAGCACGAATTTTAGCGAAGGTAAATCAGATCCCGACGAACTTTGGCATAAAGAAGGAGCTATTCGAAGGATCTGAACCCCGTTCGTCCGTCCCTTGAGATTAGGCTTGGTCTTAATCTCGAGAAGAGCCCTGATTTCGCTTGGTCGATCTCAGCGCTTCAAATCAAATACTTCCTCGGCGAAGGCGAAGTTCTGCCGAATTTTCCATCAACCGGATCCAGATCTAAGGCGGTCCACGGATAAACCCCGGCATAGGCAAAGATTCCACGCAAGCAGAAGACCGATAAACGATCTCTGCGTTTGTTTTGACGAGAGTTGTAACTTTTGTTTTCATTGTGTAAAGATCTTATAAAAAGATTATCTTTTTTTGTTTTTATTGTAACGACCGAAGTTGTAATGAATACCGCAATGAATACAACAACTTTCGACGCAAACACCAAGTTATATGGTTTGGACCATCTGCTTCATATTTTATGTTCCTAAGGATAATAGTGTCCTTTCACCTTGGGGTAGACCAGTGTTTCTTGTTGCAACTCATAAGCTCAGCTCAAGCAGAGAGGTTAACGAATTTCAGGTCCTCTATGCTGCGAGTTTTTCAGTGAGGTCTTTTGAGTTCAAGGTTCTCTGCTTCTAAGTTTCCTTAGTCAAGTTGGTGGATTCTCAGCATATAGATATTTAATACGTAAACATTCATGAAACATTTAGAAGTGTTGATGCCATGCAGGGAAAATGAAGCTGCGACGCTAATTAAGTATGGTTTTCAGTTCCTGGTTTGTTTCTATTAAAACTTCATTAATAAGTTCGTTATTCACCTTGATATTACCTTATGGTTGTTTCTTTAAACAGCTGATGGAAACCAATGCCCAACTGTGGTACATAGTAGGGGAGTATATCTCATCTTCTGAGGTAAGAAGTTCTAGCACTCATTCCATAGCTTTCAGCAAGATTAGCATATTTCTTGTTGTTACATGTGCCCATCGATGATCAAGGACTTGATACTTTTATAAAATTTTATAAATCTTTTGTTGTGTCCATATCTAACTCCATTTTAAGGGGAAGACACAGTTGATGCTCTATCTATCTATGCACATCTTATACACATGCATTTATGTTGGTCCAATGTACCTATGTATGCGCACACGTATAACTATTCATGCATTAATTAATTTATACATACATATATACATGTATGGACGTATGCATGCTTACATTTATGTGACTGTTTGTGTGCATGTGTAATGTACTTTTTCTATATTCTAATGTTTTGGTTTTTGCTCATTGTTTGAAGGATTATGGCGTGGACCCCACAGATTTGATATCGTTTCTTCTTGAGCTTAGTTTTCATACCATGGGCAAGGTATTGACTGTATGTGCTTTTCATTATGAAGTTACTTCATGTTATATACATATATAATGTATTAGATTTATAAGCAAAATCTCTTCTCGAGTAAGTGAGTTTAAAACTAAGTAGGGATAACATTTTTAGTTTTTAGGGATAAAATGACATTGCTACATTAGCGTGAAGAAAGTCACAAGAATTAACGGTTAGAGAATTTTACAAAACTTGATATGACAATTTTGCCCTTAGGGATGCATGTGCAGACATTGATTAGTATTTGGACAAACTGTAACAGTGGGTGATTCTAGATCAAGTTCAAAAGAGGAGATCATTTGAGGTAATTTCAAATCTAGAATTCTCAATCCTAAATTCATTGTTTGGGAAGCATCCATGTAATATTTGTCACATGTGCAACTTGAAACAACATACTTTTTTCCCCAATTTATCCAAACCCTTTTTTGTTAAAATGGTTGGATTTGGTTGTGGCAACAAACAAGAGCATGATGTACATTGTTCTCTTAACTTCCTTTTCAAACATCTTTTTTCCCCAATTTTATTATCATCATTGCAAAAATTATGCTGATTCATGGAAATTTACACAGGTACAGAAATGATGAAAGCCAAGATTGAGATTGATACTGACAGGTTCCTAGTGAGTATTTGACATTGAGGAACAAGTTTTTAGAAACAAATAGAGAATATAGTCTTTGACCGAGAAGTTTCATGTTTTGTAATCAAATGTTGATGTACATTGTTTGAAAGTTAGTTCGGTACGATATTTTCTGAGTTGAAATGTTGGTAGTGTGGATTTAATACTTTGTAGTTTTTATACTATACTGATGTATGTTGGCACTTATCATTATGGTTGATTATGCTCAACATAATCACTTTTATATTGTGTATTAAAATTTGACTTGGCCATGTTCTTAAAAAGATTGTCCAGGTAATTGAATACTATAATTATTTTGACGTAGGAAACCAAGAACAGCTTCGATTGAGCAGTTGCAATAGCTCGATTAAAACCGTTGCGATAGCTCGATCAAAACCGCTGCGATAGCTCGATCCAAACTGTTGCGATAGCTCAATCCAAACTGTTGCGTTAGGTCTTTTAAAACTGTTGCAATAGCTCCAACTGTCGCCGTAGCTTTATCAAAACCATACTTATAGCCTACTAAAACCGTTGCGTTAGGTCTTTTAAAACTGTTGTAATACCTCCAACTGTTGCCGTAGCTCTATCAAAACCATATATTTAGCCTACTAAAACCGTTGCATTAGGTCTTTTAAAACTGTTGTAATATCTAAAAAAACCGCTGCAGTAGCTTGAAAACCGTCGCAATAGCTCAATCAAAACCGCTGCAATAGCTTAAAAACCGTCGCAATAGCTCAATCAAAACCGTTGCAATGGCTTAAAAACCACTTACCTTTTAAAACCGTTGCGTTAGATGCAGGGGCAACGGTTCAAAAAACCGTCGCAATAGAGTTCAAAACCGTTACGGTAGAGGTAGGGCAACGGCAGCATATGAGGCGGTTTGAGAACCGTCGCACTTGCTCAAGGGCGACGGTTCCATGGCTAGCGCAACGGTTTTGAACTGTTGCGTTAGAGCAAATATGTGGTAGTGGACTCACACTCTCCCTCTTGTTGTTCACTTGATATTCCTTGAATGAAATTCACTTCCATAGGTTTATCAGATGGATCACTAGGCTGCCTTCACAGGTTGAAGATATTGAGGTCAACAGTCATATTCCCAAAAGATAGTTTCATCTGACCGGTTCTACAATTGATCAAAGTATTTGAGGTGGCTAAAAACGGTCTTCCTAGAATGACAGGGATTTGATTTTTGAGATTGGAAACGGATTGCGTTTCCAAGACAATAAAATCAACAGGGAAAATGAACTCTCCAACTTTGATCAGAACATCCTCTACCTCTCCTTTGGGAATTTTTACAGATCTATCAGCTAACTACAGAGTGCATATTGTCGGTTTAAGTTCTCCTACACCTAGCTGTTGATAGACTGAATAAGAAAGGAGGTTGACGCTGGCTCCCAAGTCTAGAAGTGCCTTATCAATGTGAGTGTTACCTATGACGCATGGAATTGTGGGATAACCAGGGTCCTTGTATTTTAACGGTATGGGTTTTGAAAAAATTTCGCTGAGGTTGGCAGCTAAGAAGACTTTCTTGGGGACGTTAGTGGTTCTTTTCTTAGTGCATAAGTCCTTCAAGAACATTACATAAGAGGGGATTTGTTCGATTGCATCTAGGAGAGGGATGTTGATCTTGACCTGTTTAAATGTTTCTAGGATTTTCTCAACCTGCGGGGAGTTTTTCCTAGGTTTGAGTCTATCTGGAAAGGGGGCAAAGGGCCTATACCTATCTAGATCAGGCTCAATCTCATGTTCAGCGTTTTGGTCATCGGAAGGAATTGCTTCATCGGAAGGAGCATGTTGGATGGGAGAAGGGGTTTGATCCGGTGGCATTCTAACTTGGTTGTCTATTTGTTTTCCTGATCGCAGTGTGTGAACTGCATTCACATGAGTTGGATGGGTTGAACTGGATCCATTGTCTTTAGGGTTTGCAACAGGTTGGCTTGGGAATTTTCCTTTTTCTCTCTCACTCACGGCAGTGGCTAGTTGCCCAAGTTGGGTTTCTAACCGGATTTTCCTTTTTCTCTCTCACTCACGGCAGTGGCTAGTTGCCCAAGTTGGGTTTCTAACCGGGCTATGGGAGTGTTCGAGTTGAGCACTTGGCCGGTGGTTTGCATGAAGGAATTTAGAGTGATGGATGACTAGGTCAACATGTTGGTAGTTTGTGTAGAAGCTTTGATCATAGCTTCTAAACCCTTTTCTAAGATACTTAAACATTTGTCATGATCAGAATTTGAAGGATTTGTAGGCTGGTGAGGATGAGGATGTTGGGTTGGAAAAGTTGGGTTAGCTTGTTGAAAATTATTTGGTGCGTTGAATGGAAGTGTATTTTCCCTAGGGAATTGTTGGTTCGACGCGGGAATGAAGTTTTGATTTTCGGGAGAATTTCCTTGATTCCATACAAAGTTAGGATGATTTCTCCAACCTGGATTGTAGGTTGGAGAAAATAGATCATTTCTAGGGTGCTAGAATGTAGCGTTCATCTGTTCTAATACATGATTGTTTTCTAGGAGAGGACATTCCTATAAAACATGGGTAGAAGACTGACAGTTATGACATCCCGGGGCAGAAACATGATTGATTTGAGCTGGAGCTCGTTCCTTAACTTCTAAGGCTTCTAACCTCCGCAGAATCGTCGCCATCTTTGCTTCAGAAGCAATGTTTGACTCCAGGGAAAGACCACTAGACTTAGATTGGGGAACTGATGAAACCCTGTCATCACAGTGTTCCCACTGTATTGTTTTCTCGGATAAACTCTCTAGAAATTCTCAAGCTTCATCGGCGTTTTTTCTCATAAAATCTCCCTGACACATCGATTCTAAAGATGTTTTTGAAGAATAGTCCAATCCTTCATATATAACTTGGCACAATCGCCATTTCTCTAGACCATGATGAGAACATTGGATTAAAAAATCTTTAAATCGGTCAAAATATTTCCATAATGGCTCCCCTAGGACAATTTTAAAGTTTTGAATACTGTTCCTAAGCTTTACCGTTTTATGAATAAGAATTTTTTTTGAGAAAAACGGTGACAAATTCCTCCCAAGTTGAGATGGAATTTATCGGTAAGCTGTACAGTCATTTTTTAGCTTTGTCCTTAAGAGCAAATGGAATAAATCTAAGCTTAATCGCATCTTCGGTTAATTCTCTCATTTTAATTATAATACACACTTCCTCAAATTCCGAGATAAAAATATATGCATCTTCTGTTTTATTTCCTAGGAATTTGGGAAACATGTTTATATAATACGGTCTAAGCTCAAAATTTGCTCCATTTGCTTCGGGGAGCCTTATGCAAGACGGAATTACATTTCTAGTAGGGTAATACATATGCTGGAGAACCGGTTGATTTGCCATTTCTTGGATTGGTTCAACACGGATTAAACGATGAGAATTATCCCTAACCCAAGTTTGCATACACCAAAACAACTTCTTTTTATAATTTTTTTAAAGAAAGAAAGAAAATTAGTTTTTTTTATGAGAAGAAAAAAAAAATCTTAACTAAAACAAATCAAAGCAATTACTTTTTAATCACTCTAATTCTAGGGTTTAGCCTAACTCAACTAGACCAGCTTCTAACCAAAAACTCCTACAGTGAAAAGATTAAAGTTTTACCCAGATAGTTAGCCAGGTAAGGATAGTACTAGAGGGTGATCATAGATCAATTAAGTATCTCGTTCCTTACGGAGCGCTTTACGCAACTCCTAAACCTTGCCTCAGACACCAACTAATCTGAGAAAACTTAAACCGGTTCACTTAAGGATTTCTTATTCCTTATTGAGCTCGAGTCCTTAGGGGCCAACGTCTAATGAGTTTTAGAAGGCTTGGGTTTGTGAAGTGAGGAAGTAGTGATTTGTGGGCTAAGGAAAGGGTGATAAAATCCCTTACCTTATCTTAATTATGGGGTTTTACCCTTAAGAATGTTTTAAGTATGTGCCAAATCAAGTGCTACAATTATTTTGGTGAATTCCTACAAACTATACGAAATGCAACCCTAGAAATTAAAAGCGACTAAAAAAGGATGATAAAAAGAAAATCTTTATATTTTTTAATTATGGTCAACAACAATCAAATATGAGAAGAGAACTCTTGTTTGAATTTATTATCTTGTTAGTTAATGTCCAAGTGAAAGGTGAATTTTATTATGGTCAACAAAAATAATTTTTTTTTAAAATTCCTAATTGTCTCTAATGGTGAAGCTAACTAAAAAGGATGGAATTGAAAAAGCTAGAAAGAAGACTTACCCGAAAGCAATTCTCCAAGTTCTTGATCTTCAATCCAAGATTTTCAAGCTCCAAGCGGTTCCTTCACAAGAAAACACATAAGTTAAAGAACCAAAATAATAAAATCCTATTTTAACACCTTCCCCGGCAACGACGCCAAAAACTTGATGCGGCATAATTATGTACCAAAATTACAAGTGCACAATTGATCAAGTTATAGTATAAAAAGTTATCGATCCCACGAGGAAGGTGATTTTAAGAGATTATTAGAATAGGTTCTTATGTTGTGTGCGTGACAAAATGGGATTAAAGAATAAGTGTGATTGTGATGAGTGATTGTTGTGAATATATGCAAGAGACAATAAATTGAATTTTAGAGAAAAGAAATAAGAATCAAAGAATAAATGAAATCATAAGGGGAGAAAGAAGAATGAATAAAATCAAGAAATAAAATCAAGAATGAAAAGAAAATTCAAGAAAGTCAAGATGGAGGATTCACTTAAGATATGAGAAATCTAGAATTTAATCCACTAGCTAATCTCAATTACAAAATACAAACTATTCTCTTTTTGTCATATTTCAACTTAGATTTATTAAGCATAGACTATCAAACCATTTAAGGAAAGTATAACCTATCAAATTATCATCTAAGTCAAAATAAAAATCATGATAAGAATAACAACAAGATAGTAATCTTAGAATTCATAAGTATATTCTATCAAACCATTTAAGATAAGCATAGATTATCAAATTCTTCTTCTACCAATTAGTTCTCTAATTGATTATCCTAAACATGATCATTTTAAGTATAAAAGAATAATTCATACAATATAAAGGAAATTAGACTAGTTTTATACAATTCTAAGATTACTACAAGAATTAATTTCACATCTTAAGAAATAAAAGCAAGAAGAAAAAGAACTAATTACAAAAATAAAAAGAAAAGAAAAATCTAAACTATGAATGAGAAATAAATCTAACTACAAAGAATTAAAATCTAAACTACAAAATAAATTACAAGAAAATAAATCTACTCTACAAATTAAAGTGTAAAAAAAAAATAAAAAGATAAGAAAATAAATCTACACTACAAGCATGAATGTAAATCTAACTAATAAGCAATAATAAAGAAATTACTAAAAAGAAATAAAAGAGGAAAATAAAAGAAATGCAAACCTTCAAATTTCTCTTCATCTCCATCCTCATCATTCAACAAAGAGGAGAAAAGACAAATTTAAAGTGGAGAAAAATTATTATTATTAATTGCAACAAAAGTTATAATTTTTGGAAGGCCTTCTCAATTAAGAGTAGTCTTCCTCTCCAAATGGAGTTACAAAAATTTTCACACCTCTAACCCCTCACTCTCTACCCCTATTTATAGTAAACATCAGTGAATGAGAGCCATTGGATTGAAATCTTATCCAAAAAATAACAAATTTCAGCCTTTGATTCGTAACAAACTGGCCGATGGTATCGATGCTGGCATCGATACGGGCATCGATGCCCCCATCGATGCTGGCATCGATGCCCCCATCGATGCTGGCATCGATGTGAACTTGTCTCTGGTTGTTGTCCGCAGATTCCTCTTGGGTTTGTTCTTGGGCTTGGGCCTTGGACAATTTCTTGATTTCTTCATGCATTTGTTTGGGCTTTGGCATTTCTTGGGCTTTTGGATAATTTGGAAATTAATTTTCCAATGGGCTTCTTTGTTTTATTTCTTCATTTAATCAATGGGTTTTTGTTGAGAGATGAGAGTTTGAGATTTATTCTTCATTAACCTGTATTTAAAGATAAAAACATTTATTAGTGGCATATTTATTCATATAAAATAGATAATGAGGGTATAAAATTGTAATAAAACATGATTATCACAAAGTCAATGTCTGAAGTAAATAAACTAGAGTTCTCAACAAGTCTCAAATATAAAATGTCTGAATAAGAGGAAATAAGGCACACAGTCTTTACGACTTCTAGAATAAAATCCTCAAATGTCTAATCAAAAGTCTACAGTGGAGCTCAAAAGAAAAAATATAACTAAAGTAGACAGCTGAATCACTAAAGTGCATTGCCGTCAACCTGCGACTCTCCGGGCACCTGGCTCGTTACCTGAAAGGGGAGGGACAACGAGCGTCAAAGCGCTAGTGAGCAACATCACAACCAACCCCAAGGGAGAGGGCTCGTTATATACAGAATATACAGTTAATACATATATACATAAAATCATTTATCCTAACAATAAGAGGAAATTATAACACGAGCATAGGTACGTCGAGCGAAATAATCCAAACAAGGAAACCCTCATGTATATACCTTGTAGTTCAAATTGTAAATCCCTAACTATAAGAGGATTTTAGTATTTAGGAAATTTCAACACGAGCATAGGTACGTTAAGCGAAATAATCCAAACAAGGAAACCCTCATGTATATACATTGTATCTTAAATTGTAAATTCCTAAATACCAAACCCAGAATCTAATACAGGAACAATAATAAAAAGAAGACAAATCCATCTCAGAACTTAAATACTATGTCCTGTCACAACCCACATAAGTGCCATGTCCAGCCTATGTAAGTTTAAGTCATACTCAAGGTTTAACGGGTGCCCAACACATGGACTAAAACTAGATGTAGTGAATGTCCAACACATGGACTGCATATGTAATTTGTCCAGCACATGGACTGAAAAATGAATCTCCAACACATGGACTGAATATGATAAATGTCCAACACATGGACTACATAATAATTGTCCAATACATGGACTAAATGAAATATATGAAAAGACGCATATACACTAATGTCACACGTGTCTTGGTGTGCAAAATCTAAACTCGTGTCCGCAAGTCATCTCACATGTAGAGATACAAAATAAACATAAATTTATAATATCAGATATTTGAGGCGACTCCTCTTTCACATAGAAGCACACAATGATAGTAAACATGTCCAAACAGTTTCGGTTAAAACGAAACAACCCATACAGATCCAAACTGAGGAAAAACTAGAAATTTCCTCATGAGTCGACTCATGAGTCGATTGGGATCATAGGTCAACTCATTGGTTGACCAGACAAACAGAAAGGAAAACTGTAAATTTCCCGTCAGTCGACTCATTGGTCGACTCATCAGTCGACTCATAAGTCGGCTGATAAGTCGACTGATTGGTCAACTGAGCAGAAAATTCCCAGTTTTCTGCATACATTGATTATCTGCAAAAAAAATTCAACCTAAAGTTCCTCTTCATCAATTCTAGCAATATAAATATGATTCTTACATATATGTACCAAACTAAAACGAAAATTTTGCATATAATTACTTACATTAAAACCCTAAACATATTTATACATGTTTAAAAACGTATTGAAATCGATAAATCTCAAAGAAAACCCATGTTTAAATCTAATTCCAGATCTGGATCTACATTACAAACGTTGGTGAGTTTTTTTATTAACTGAAACATTTAAATCTTGCAACCCATATTATAAAGAATCTATCTTTATACACAAAATACGTTTTAGGCTCAAAAATCCGAATTAAAACTCAATAAAAATTATACAAACAGTGGGTATAGGGCTGGTCGAGATGTTACTCGCCTCTGATATGCTGCACAACTCCTGAATCTGCAAGAGAACGATCTCCTTCGCTGCAGTGCACAAAATTCCGATGCAAACCCTTTCGAAACTCCTCCAAATCGCCTAAATCCGAGCTAGGGTTTGAGAGGGAAA
>NC_033803.1:26210834-26310918 GCF_001876935.1 Asparagus officinalis | reverse complement strand
GTTTTGGGTTTTGTGAGATCTGATGGGTTTTGGGGTTGGTTTCGGGTAAAAGAAATTATATATGAGCGGTCAAACCCGAAACAAAACCGAAAAAACCCGTAAACTAAAAGAAAAACTAAAAATCAGCCCGTCAGTCGACTCATAGGTCGACTCATAAGTCGACTGAGCAGACATTTTCCAGATTCATGCATGTTTTGCTTATTTGCCAAAACCAATGTACAAAACTCTATAAAAATACACTCATACATCTCTAATAACTTGTTATCCAGTATATCCATGACCTCAAGCCATTTACCACAATAAAATTATTTATCACCAATAATTCACATATCTTCATAGTAAAAAAAAAAAATACGGGGTTTTACAATTGCCCCGTTGCGGTAATCTCGAGAAGAGTGGTTATCTCGCTGTTGCCGAGATAATTGCTTCGGTTTTTTGATTCCTTCGCGAATCAACAAAGCTCCGGATCTGATCTGATCATTTGGTAGTCCACGGATATCAACATTCCCGTCACAGGCCAAGATCCCACGCAAGTAGTGGAGGATAAACGTTCGTTGCGTTTGTTTAGACGAGAGTTGTATTTTTTTCGTTTTCATTGTGTAAGAGTCTTATAAAAAGACTATCCTTTTTTGTTGTTATTGTAACGACTGAAGTTGTAATGACTACATCAATGAAGACATCAACTTTCTCCCCAAACAAATATCTATAGTTCCTATCTTTCGCTATATGGTCAAAATCTCTATTTTGCGTACTTGTTTGGTTATTATTAAATAATTGAACTCATCCACCTCTCTTTTATTTCCCCGTCGGTCACTAAAACTATTTGATCCTTACTTTTTAATACACCTAATATTACCCAAATCTCTACTCTTCATTTCATTAATCTTAGCAAGCATATATATGTCTTTCTCTTCCTCCTTAGATTCTAACTTCTTATAAAAAATTTCACAAGCCCTGTATTTATTCTCACTAACTTCCTTCCTTACTAGTTTATATTTTTCTAAGTTTTCCCTACTCCTACACTTTTGCCACTCTTTATATAAAGTTTTTTTTCTCTCTCTAAAGCTTTTGTACACTCTCACTCCACCACCAACTCTCCTTACCGTCTAATCTATAACCTTTAAATTCTCCTAGTATATCTTTAGCCACTTTCCTCATACAAGAAGACATGCTATTCCACATAATATTAGTCTCATTATCTATATTCCATATATCTTCTTTCATTATCTTATCTTTAAAATGTATTAAATTCTCTCCTTTTAAATTCTATCATTTAGTTCTTAGTCTTTTGTTCATGTTAGTTTTTCTACTCCACTTTTTAATAGATATGTCTAAGACCATCAATCTATGTTATGTACTTAAACTCTCTCCTGATATAACCTTACAATCCTTGCGTATTAACCTATTCACCATTCTAGTAAGAAAAAAGTATATTTGACTATTATTAAAACCACTTTTAAAAGTTATTAAGTGTTCATCCATTTTTCTAAAAAGTGTATTTTCTATTATCAAATCATATAGTATTACAAACTCTAGAATTGATTTACCCATATCGTTCTTATCTCCATACCCGAAACCTCCATGTATCATCTCATATTCGTTATTATCCTTACCAACATGCCCACTAAGACCCCCTCCTATAAATAATTTCTCTTCAAATAGGATTCATTGAACTAATTCAACTAATCTATCCCAAAATTCCCTTTTAGTACTCTCGGGCTAGCATATTTGTGGTGCGTATGTACTAATAATATTAATAACCTCTATACCTAAGACAACTTTTATTAGTATTGTTCTATCTCCAACTCTTCTTACATCTACAACACTTTCTTTTTTATTATATTATCTACAAGAACTACCACTCCATTCCCATTCTTCTCTTTACCTGTGTACCAAAGATTATATCCGATCGTTTTAATTTCTCTAGATTTTTCATCTGTCCATTTGGTTTCTTATAAACAAATTATATTTTTTCTTCTAATCATGACATCCACTAATTCTATTGTCTTTCCTGTAAGTGTACCTATTTTCCAAGTAGCTAACCTAATTCTATTTTCTTGTAAAAATCTCCTACTATTTTCCTTCTTAGACCGTTCTAGTCAATGCCTAATACTACTAAGTACCCTATTAGAGGATTGTAGATTCTTAGAACATCCTTACTTATTTGTCATAATACCGGAGTGACATCGATGTAATGCGTCGCTTCCTAGGGATGCTCTACCAAACCATCCTTGCTTACTTATTATTGTATCGGGGTGAGATTGATGCAACACGTTACGGTGAGGACGTCCCAACGAATATATAATAAGATTCATTTTTTATATGGATCCGACTATATTTTATGTTGGCCATCGACTACTTAATACAATCTTTCTGTTTTATCCTGACTTGGAGCAGACATCACTCACAAACAACATTGTGGGAGTTTCCAACAAATAAAAAGAGTAAATGAACACGCATTGCTGACAAACAGCATCGGCGGAGTTTTCAACAAATAAAAGGAGTGAATGAGAAGAGCGAATGAAAAAGACGGACCAAAATGAACTTGGAAAAAGTGAAGAAATCCCTAGAATCAGCAGGCGAAGAGATCGCCTCAACCCAAACCCTGGAATCTCTCCCCTCTAAGTTCTACGACTCCTTCATCCTTCAAGGCCTCAGAATCGATCGAATCGAACCCAACCGCCTCCTCTGCACTCTCACAGTCCCCCCTCGTCTTCTCGTAATCATCTTCACCATTTCCCCCTCAATTTCTCGGATTTTCTTCGATTTAATTTGATTTCATTTTCGTCGTCTAGAACGGCGGCGCGTTTCTTCACGGTGGGGCCACCGCGTCTCTGATCGATCTGGTGGGGTCCGCTGCTTTCTTCACTGCGGGGGCGCAGACCAAAGGCTCGCCCTTGGAGATCAGCGTTGCTTACTTGGATGCAGCCTTTGCCAATGTAAGTATGCTGGTATATTTTTCAGTTCTGAGGACGTGTAGCTGGTAATTCTTGGGTTATAATTCATGGGTCAGTTTTAATTTTGCTGTTCTAGTGCAAATTGTTCTTGTGAGCTTCCTGATATGAGTTTTTTTAAAGCTTTAGACTACATATGTTATTATTTAGTAATGTGATTCTAAAGAATAAACTGATGAAGGCGAAAGAATAATTGTGTCAACACCTTGAGTTTTTTTTATTCCGGCAGAAGATATCTACTTATTCATTAACATTAATACAAACTTGAAAAATAAACCTACCAAAATTGATTTCCATCAGTCATGGGTAATCACAACAATCATGAATTATATTTCCTATTACATATAGCTATAAAAGGAAAAGTATCATTGATAATAAAAAGATATGGAATTTGTACAAAAGGAAAATGCTATCTGTGGTCCGGGCCTTGATTTTGCAACACATGTCGAATATTGTCATGATCTTCTTGTCAACTAGGAATGTTGCAATGATCTTCTTGTGTATTGTGGATGTCAACATGATCTTCTTGCCTATCGTGAATATTGCCATGATCTTGATGATCTTCTATTCTAATATGATTGAAGCATTGGACTTCTATATTGTGTAATTTAGCTATTGGACAATATCTATTTTTGTTAATTTGTCATTTTTTGTAAAAAGCGGTAATTTTATGTAAGCTTTTAAGTTTATAATTATATATATGGTAGTCTTAGTCCGCTAATAAGAGTTTCCATAACTTTAATATTTCATATTCTAAGGGGCTGTTTGGTTGGTTTCTTTAAATCAAAGAAAAGTAAATAGGACCCCGAAACCATTAAAAGTTGATTTCCATCCATTTCCATCCTTAAAAATCACTCATATCATTCAATAATATGGTGACAACTCATCTCATCTCATCTCCTTTCTTACTTTTAAGAATGAACCAAACACAAGAAATGGGTCACATCATCCAATAATATGATAACAACTCATCTCATCTCATTAAAATTTGATTTCCATCCATTTCCTCAAAAAAAAAATTTGATTTCCATCCATCTCATTAAAATTTGATTTCCATCCATTTCCCCCAAAAAAAAAAAAAAAAAAAAAATCATGAAATGGGCTTCCCTAAATATGGGTCACATCATCCAATAATATAATGAAAACTCATCTCATATCATCTCTTTTCTTAGTTTTAAAAATTAACCAAACACAAGAAAAGAACCTATTATAGAAAATAAATTTCTTATAATTGATTTTCTTATTTATTTAGCCAACAAAACAACCTCAAAACAAGTTATGAAATTTGTTTCTTAAAAATTCACCCACATCATCCAATAATATGGTGACAACTCATCTCATCTCATCTCCTTTCTTACTTTTTAAGAAGTGAACCAAACACAAGAAAATAACCTATTATAGGAAATATGTTTCTTTTTCTTTGATTTCCTTGTTTTTTAAGCCAACCAAACAAGCCCCTTAAACTATTCTCATGTTGATTAACTTGGTATAAAAAGATGTCTTGTTTTACCCTCCAAGTTTCCTTGTTTCTATTTCTGGTTTTGAATGGCTAAGTTTAGTTCTGTCTTTTCTGGAATAATGGCTCGTGTCATTTCGGTGATGAGAGGTTTATGTGGTAGTAGAATCCCCTTTAACTTGCTAAGTACTCCAATAGAGCAGTAGCACATAAAGGTTACAAAGCCACATCATAGATCACCTAAAGGTTACAAAGTCCCATCATATAAGAAGGCAAGGACTGTTGAATAAGAGAAATGTTGAGAAATATTTGTCTCTCATCAAGAGTACTTTGTATATTCAAAGTGTTCCTGCATGTCAGATGAGTGGGGCAATTGTTTTGAATCAGCCTCTGATGAAGGCCATTGCTAAACTAGTTGTGGATCAATGTTCTTGTATGCAGAGGGTTTCTCAAGAATAGAGAATATGCCAACAATTGAATTGTTTTTATAGAGATGCACTGAAGAAATGATGTCATGTAATATTCTTCAAGTTGCTATTGGTAATGCTCCAAAATACAAACTTGTTGAAAGGAGATAGAGAATGTAAACTGATAAATTTCTGCTAACCATGCAGCGCCATTCTGAGCTAAATGTAGATTGGAACTTTTGAAAATGGCTGAACAAGAGTTAACTTTCTGTTTTGTTGATGCAACTTGTTGGTTGTGATGAGACATTGGGCAACAGTTACTTTTCTTGAGGCTGGGGAAAACTGGTAAAACATGGGGATGAATGATCAATTATGATGGGGGCCTCAGTCACTAACTAATTTATGGAGGCTCGTTTTTAAAGATTTTCTCATAGTGGTTTGGTAACTTTGCAACGTATTCTATTTGATTAGGAAGTTAAGAGTTAAGAGTTCAGATTGATTATAATTTATAATGAGTTCATAATTTAGTTCTGGAGGAGCAGTAGATCATGCCATCTGAGAGCATGAATATTTCAGTATTCTTCTAGAAGTAACTGAAGCTATATTGTAAAACATATTGTATGGGAATGCAATTTGTGGGCAATTAGGTGAATGAAGGTTATAGATATATATGCATTCTGGGAAGAACTGTCAGTGGGTGTTGCAGAGGAAATTTTATTTAGATGATTGTTTGAAGGAAACGAGTTTTAGAGGAAATTAGTTATGCATTCAAAAATGTAGTACACCTGGAGGTGTAATGGTTTTCTTTTATTTAAGAATCAGAAACCCAGTTCTGAAAAGATATTGCATTTTACTAAGAGATATTGGCACGACTGAAAGTATTGTTTGTAACCAAAGTGCATTTTACTAAATAGTAGTTGGTTGTGATAATGATGGATTGGAAAATAGTACCATAATACTAGAGTACTGGTGCGCACTAGGAGTAAATAAGTAGAGGTTTTCCTGTCTTCTTTGGCATTCAGTTTGTAATTAAACAATTATGTTGCATGGACACGGCATGAGACACTGGCACAATACAAATTCTGACAAGGATACAGTGATACACATAATGATTGAACCATTTTCAACATTAGTCCAACATGTCATACTCTCATGGTAGATGTTTCTGTGCTACGTCATAATTAGTATTATGTTCTACCTGGACTTTGATTTTTTATATGCACTTTTTGGGGTTTTGCATATGATCCTCATCGTAGCATACATATAAAGTAGAATTATCACTAGATCAACTTGTATATCATAATATTCACAACTTCGCTTACAAGATAAACATTGATGCTCTTCAAGATTCACTTCAAAGAAATTCTTGATTTTTTGTTTCCTTGGTTAAAATACTCTTTTAGCGATAAATGTAGTATTTATACCTTTTTAGCGCTCGACTTGAGCTTTCTAACTCCAGGAGGATGTTTTATGTCTATAATGGCCAAATAATTTGGGCTATTCCTCTTTATTAAATGCTCACTTTAAGAAGCTAGAGATCTAAATCCTTTTTCTCTCTCTCTCTCTCTCTCACACACACACAACCTCATGAAATCCCCCTTCTGTAATGTCTTTCTTTGTAGAAAAAACCATGTCTTCTCTCTCACTCTCTCTGAAACCGATCAACTCTCCCCTCGTAGTGCTAGCCCAATCAGTTCTCTCCCCTCACAATCCGATGCTCCTCATCTCTCTTAACCCACAATATCATCAACATAGTTGTTCTCATTGCAATGGCTAATCAACTCTCCCTTTTCTCAACTCTAAATTAATGAAAATTTTGAACTTATAAATACTTAGTGGTATGTATAAAACTTGCGTTTCTACTGAATTTTGATGCTGATTTTCTTGATTGTAAGTAGTTATTCTTTTATTTCTGCATATTACTTTCAAGTCTTTGAATTTCAACATGTAATGCGAGAATTTTCTTGCTCATATGCTCTCTTCATTACCAAAATAGCAAACGGGAAAGAGGCAAATAGGAATTAATTTATTTCGAAAGTATAGGTATTTTTAAAAAGAAAAATATTAGTGAGGTTTACTAGAAAAGGAAGTGTTGTGTATAGATAGATGTGTCCTCTTACCAACCTCAAATTCCTAAACCTCCAACTTCTACATCGAAAAGAAGCAAAAGAGGTTTAAAATTAAGATAAGATGCTGAGAAAATCCCAACATAAACAATGGATGAAAACTCTAGTAGAACAAGTTATCAAAATAAACCCAAAACCAATGTTATCAAAGGCATATGCCTTATGCGCCCTATGATGCGAGGTAGTGGTGAAGTGTACCACGTCTAATGTGGCAGTGCCTTTTGCACCTTGCAAGTACCCTGCGTGGCTGCGCCTCTTGCAGTGTGTACACAAGACATAATCTCATATATTTTTGTTCTTTAACATTTAATTGGGTCTTTATACCCGTTAACCCCCTTCCTAATAAGGAATGTAAACCCCTTAAACCTTTTCAGTAGCTACCTTGAGGACCCTAACTAATTCTTGTTTACTATTTAGTTTTTCTTCGTTATTAGCCTTGATTTGACTTTTGATTTGAAAAGGTATGAACTTCGCTATTATGTTGGATGTGTTAGTATTAGGAATTAAGACTTTATTTTGTGATTTGTATTAGATATTACTTATTTTGACACATTTTTTAAGAAAAATTAATAAACTTCTTCTTTCATGCTTGATTATCTCTCTTAAAAATTATGTCTACAGTGTACTCCTCGCTTTACTAGGATGCACACATTGCATTGCACCTTTTGTATGTGCTCGTAAAGAGACTTTTTTGTCCCATTGTACCTCGCGCGTTGATAACACTGCCATAGACAATAAGATCTTCCTTATATGCTCTCTTCCTCATCATTATTAGAATAGCAAAAGGGAAAAGGGCAAATAGAAAGTAACATACCTCGAGAGTATAGGTATAGTTAAAAACAAAGAATAGCAAGTTTAATTGGAGAAGAAAGCGTCACATATTGGTAGAGGATTTTCCCACTAACCTCAATTCCCTAAACTTCGAAGCACTGCATAAAAGAGAAGCAAAAAAGAGTTAGAAATTATTACTTAATACAATCAATATTAATTGTAATGGCTACTCTAATATATACATAAAAAGTAATAAAAAAGGTAAAACAAGCACTACTTACAACCAAGAAAATTACTTATCCTTGTGTATCAAATTCTGCCAAAAAGCAAGCTTTATACGATCACTGAGTATTTGTAAATTTAAAATTTTCATTAATTTGAAGTTGTGAGAGGGGGGAGCTGATTGGTCATAATTACTGACAATTATATTAATGGTATTAATGGTGTAGTGGGTTAAGAAAATGAGAGGCATTCTGGCACCAACCTTAAAGCTTTATATGCCCCACTATATTATCAACGTAATTGACAATTATGGCAAATTTGCAATGACCACTCAACTCCCCTTCTCTTAACTCTAAATTAATGAAAATTTTAAACTTATTAATGTTGTAATGGCCCCAAAATTTGATACCGAGGTGGGGCCAGGAAGATATAAAAAATTAGGCATGACCAAGGCATTAGAGGGAGGGTTGACTTGCTTAATTCTTATATACACTCTTGTTTAAAGCAACAGTACGAAATATGACAATAATAATACACAACTCCCAGAGCTATAGGGCTGACAGCAGAGTCCACAGAATTATCGTAAATCCAAAAAAGGGCATAAGGGAACATAGCACTATAGTGTTCAAGAACATAATGTAAATCATCATTATTTATAACATATTACATCACAACAATACTATAAAATGAAAGAACTAGCTATATACTTCTTGCTTGCGCATTTCAGCTAAACTTCTTCGGGCTTTGCAATCCCCATGCCTTTGACATGTTCGCTTCTTGCGAACGGGTGCAGAAACAAATAGGATTGAGCAAATGGCTTAGTAGGCAACCACAATAATATCCATGGTACGACTATAGAACAAAAAGGAATTGACAATGCTGCTAATCGAAATGAATTGTAGATATTGTCAATAAAGAATCAAACTCTAATATTTAGGATTCAAATCCTCTTAACCACAAGATTCATCAATGGTCACATGCATGCTTTATAAAACACCCAACGACAAGTTTCCTTGCGTAAAGTGTAATGTCTCACTGGCAAGTTTCCTCACATATTAGGAAATGTGCAAATAAACACCCATCGACAAGTTTCCTCGCATAAAGGCTAATATCCATGAATATAGAGTGTTAAACAAAGACAAGACTTGCAATTAAACAATTGATATTTACTCAAAACTAAGATGTCACAATTCGAGGAATGACTATTTCAACCAAGGTTTTAAATGTCGGATATTAGGTTCATGTCGGACGGCTAAAATTCATGCTGGATAACGAAAATCAGAGATATGTTGGGGGACATGAAAAAATATCATGGTGTGCATGTGTAATATAAATATCATAAATAAAATCTAAACATACTTAATAAATTATATTATCTAAACATATAAAAAATACATAATTTATGATGTCTAAGATTGATGTTGAAGGAAAGAGGTGAGAAAAGGAAAGTCTTATGTCATCGGTTAAGGAGTAAGAAGATCGCCCGATATTGATATCGAAAGATCAAATCGGAGAAGAGATCGATGAGATGTCGAAGGAGAGAGAAGATGAGTGACGGAAATGACTTTGATCTTTTGTTTCCATTTCCTCTAACTGATCGGGTTTTGTCTTTGAAAGCAATATAAAAACAATTAAGAATTTAAACCCAAACCTATATAAACATAAAAACCAGTTACTTTTTTAGACTGAAAAATCGGCCGACATGGCCGACATGTCTCTCGATATATTCGACATGAACTCTGAAAATACAATACACATTGAAAAGCTCCATATCTTGTCGGTTGGCCCAAAAATCCGACATGTCCGACATGACGGTCGACATTTAAGACACTGACTCCAACATAATCAAACATGGAGTTTCAATTGCATATATTGACAATTAATTAAGGGTATACCTGTAAGCACGTAATTGGCAATCAACCCACACATGAAGCATTTCCAATTGGACTTTACGGAAGAAATAGAGTATACAAATGAATATCCAATTTCAACTATGAAATTTTCAAGAAAACAAAAGATAGGAAAAACAAAAAGGGGGAATGGAAGCAGGAAATAAAGTTTCCAATGAATTCCAAGCAAAAAGCTCAGAATTTGGTTTCTTGGAAATGCCGGCATTGTTTAAGGTTTTAAGAAACCTATTTGCTATAATTTTGTCCTGGGAAACAAAGTTTTAGAAAACTTTTTAGGAGATCAGTTTCCTGGGTGGATGTGTTACAGAGGGTTTTCCATAGCTTTCTGTTGTCTTTGGGCGAACCAAACCGGCCCTTAGTGAAAGGGCGAGAACTCAAGTGTGCTCCATGTGTAAATTGGAGTTTGTTTTTAGTATATTGATATAGAGGCCACCAAGAGTTATGGATATAGGAAATGAAGGGACCTTCTGAAGCGAGTTATATATTACTTGATCCCTTTAGCTAATTACATTTTGCTTGATCAATGATGGGATGTACAGATGTTTTTATTAATGGGATTTTATCTTGCTCTCTCATTATTACATGGTGTAATGTTTAAGATTCCTGGGAATGATGCTCGAGGGATATAAAGCAGCGCACGCTGGTTCTATCCTTGATTGGGATCTCTCTAGTTTGAGAGGAAATTCTTAGTAGAGGTGGGTTTGACCAACTAATATAACTCAATGTTTTAGGGCTTGTTTGGATTGAGGGGAATAAGAGAGAAGGGAAGTTAGGGGAACCATTCACCTTGTTTGGGAACATTTAGGAGGTGAAGTTATTCACCCTAGTTCCCCTTGGTTCACCCCTTAATAGTATAAAATTTGTTACCCCCCAAATTGGGGTGTAACCAAGGGGAAGAGAACTTCCTTCCCTTTCCTTCCCTTCTCTCACCTAGTTTCCCTTAACTTCCCTTAACCCCATTGAAATCCAAACACACCCTTAATCTCTTTGAGCTGGTTATAAGCTAACAACTAGTTGAGATTAGAGGCTTTAGCTAGAACTTTGTTGAAGTTTGTATTTTTTGGCAGAGTATTTGATACAGTATTGCTTTAGATCTGACACTGAAAAAAATAAACGAAAATTTCTCTAGTTTGAGAGGAATTTCTTAGTAGAGGTGGGTTTGACCAACTAATATAACTCAATGTTTTAATCTCTTTGAGCTGGTTATAAGCTGACAACTAGTTGAGATTAGAGGCTTTAGCTAGAACTTTGTTGAAGTTTGTATTTTTTGGCAGAGAGTATTTGATACAGGATTGCTTTAGATCTGACACTGAAAAAAATAAACGAAAATTTCTCTAGTTTGAGAGGAAATTCTTAGTAGAGGTGGGTTTGACCAACTAATATAACTCAATGTTTTAATCTCTTTGAGCTGGTTATAAGTTGACAACTAGTTGAGATTAGAGGCTTTAGCTAGAACTTTGTTGAAGTTTGTATTTTTTGGCAGAGAGTATTTGATACAGGATTGCTTTAGATCTGACTCTGAAAAAAATAAACGAAAATTTCATGAAGCTTCAATCAGATTTAGTTCAATTAGGATTAGATAAGTTAGTTATGATTTTATTTAATTTTATCCTTTCCTCTAGTTAAGATCTTATCTAATGTTATATTCTTTTAGTTAGGATGTTATTTGATGTTATCTCTACTTTAGTTAGGTTTTTTTTGTAATCCTAGTTTTTCTATAAATAAGATTTTCTTTTTTTATTTAAGGAAAGAGAAGAATGCTTGTGTGAAATTTGCATGTCGATTGCAGCTAGTATTAGACATATGAGTTTGCCAGTATGTGAAGTGCTCTGGTGTAAAGCCGGACATTTCTATCTTATTTTTTAAATGAAGAGTGCAATTTTTATATATATATTTTTATTTTTATACATCAGTCTAAACAGATCGCTATTTTTCCATTACTCATCAATAGCGGTAAATACCATGTAGAATATTGTTAAAGATACGAGGAGGAAGGAGGGAGCTTCACAAAATTTCTTTCACTTGTCATAATTTTTTTATTTAAATTTTGCTACCTCGCCATCTCATTTCACTTGTCATAACTTGGGGCAATCTATGGAGGATATATCTGCTGGCTACTATTACAATGTTATTACAATGTTTGTAGAGCTTGCGTATGGTATTAGAGAAATGAGAAGAGGAGCTCCATAAAATTTCTTTCATTTGGCAAAACTTGGGACCATCCATGGGTGAAATGCGCTTGCTTGTGGTGGGTGAGCTCATAGGTTTAATTGAGGAGGCTCACCTCTGGTAATTTTATTCTCTATTAGGGTTGATAGTTGCACTTATTCATCTTCTGGTTAAGAGTGAAAAACCCTGGTTCTTTCTTGTTCAAGAATTTTTGATTGAATTGAGTTTTGTATTTATTTACCTATAGGTTTCCACGTAATGACAGGTCTCTCTCTGCCTAGCTTTAAGTTAGTCTTGATCATTATTTCTTGTCCTATTGTTTCAGAAATTTTGACTGTTGTTAACTAAGCAGGCTAAAAATAGTTTGACAGCATTTGTTTCACTGTTTGAAAATTAACATGCACTTTTCTTTTGAAGATGGAATCCTTGTTTTACCGCCTTAGACCCCTAGATAATTTTAGTCCTTCAATAACCCAGGAGGATGGTTTCTCTGTCTCTTTTATATGGAATCCTTATTTTTATCACCTTAGGCTCCTAGGTAATTTTTGTCCTTCAATAACCCATGAGGCTGGTTTTCTGTCTCTTTTATATTGAGAACTTTTGTTATCATTTTGCATTATATGCTTCCTAAGGGAAGTTTATTATATTACTCTGTGGTTAATATCATCCAGGAGGAAATTGAGATTGAAGCCAAAGTTCTACGAGCTGGAAGATCAGTAGGAGTTGCTACTGTAGAGTTAAGGAAGAAAAACGGCGGAAAAATTATAGCTCAGGCCCGTTATACAAAGTATCTTGGTGCATCTAGCAAACTATAATTATGCCTTTCATATGCTTTGTATTATGGAACCATGGTTATTGTTTTCACAGATTAAACTCCATTAGAAAATAAGAACCTTGTTGTACAATTGTTTGTGTTGTATTATTGTTGCTTTCAGAAGGTAAATGGTTACGAAGAAAAGGAAGTTTATGTTTGATGAAGTACAGGACATTTCTGAGCTAGAGTTCGTACTACACTTGAAGAATGCCAAGTAAAGTAAACCTTTCTTTGATTTCTGCCATATGCTAATCCAAGTCTTTTGTTGATGTAATCACCTTGGCTTTTGGATGTAAAATATTTCCTCCATGTTGAATTGAGCCTCCCATAAACTCTCAGAATACACAAAGGAGTAAATCTTGTTATCTTGTTAAAGAGTGCGTCCAAGTTGGGTAACGAACAAACGGGCTATTTGGTTTGACATTTTAGTTCAATTAGCTGGTGACGAGGCGATGTAAGAAGTAGATCAGGTTCGTTTGAATTGGGGGGCAGAACGGATATTTGGAGATGGGAGAGTTTTCTTAGACAGCGATAACTCATCTAGAACGTCAGTTTCTATTTGTATTACCAGAAATGAAAGTGCGGGGTTCTTTGATCTTTTTAATTTTGATAGCATTTCAGGGGAATGATCCTATTCTTTTGTCTCTCTCCGTTCTAAAAATAACATGGAGTTTGTAGTCCGAGTGAAAACCTGAGGAGAGAAGAACGTAGTTGATTAGCTATGAGAACGGGATGCATCAAGTCTATAAGTTCCACGTCAAAAACTATTAACCTTCGCCTACAAATTAGTCAAGTCAAAACCATAACCTACACTCACAAACTAATTTGTTGATGTAGGATGTTTAACAGACAATTTCATGGAGGATTTAGACAATCACGAGCTAAATACATATTTATACGTATTATTGACTTCAGCAAAAAAACAATCATATTATCCAACCTAGAAGGCGAATTTTGACACGTTATATATGTAAACCGCCTATCTCGACGAGACGAAGCCAACTAGATTGTCAGCTTTTAAAATCTTATGAGTAATACACAGTTTTGGTTAAAATCCAAAAATAAACATTTTTCAATTTATTTTTAGTAATTAAGTTGGAGTCTATTTAGATTAGGAAATAAATTCAATATTAAAGTCAAATTAGATTAGGAAACAAATTCAATATTAGAGTCAAATTAGATTAGGAAACAAATTTAATTTTGATTCATGATTTGTTTCCTCTATTATATGGAGTCTTTTTAGGATAGAATTTGATACTTTCTATTTCTTTGTAATTCTAGTCTTACTAGGAGTCTTATTTATTTTCTATTTAAGCTGAGAACTGTAAGCTCTAAAGGCATAGTTTTACATCAATAAAATTTCTATATTAATATTTTCTTCGTGAATTCGGAGATCGTACTTTGTGGATTTAGAGAATATCCCTCGGTGGATTCTGAGGTTATCACTTCCGCGCTGCGTCAATTGGTATCAGAGCTTTATTCCTCCGATCCGATGACAGGTGATGAAGCCCCTATGTCTTGAACTAAGTTCGATGAGTTAAAGATCGATGTTAATCAGACGAAGACTGCCATAGAGCGACTTGCGTCGGTAGGAGGGTGTCTGAACACGGTAGGAGTTCAAAATTACGTTGATGGTCGCCAGCGACATGATTCGACTCTACAGGATGAATTCAACAGCGACAATGACCCAAAGAAAGACCTTGGAGTTGGGAAGAGTACTAAAGAAGCAATAAAGAAAGAAGAACAACATCCAAAGCACAATATCTTCCTCACGAGATGCACTGTGATGCAGAAAGTTTGTGATGTTATTATTGACAGTCACAATATAAAGAATCTTGTCTCTTGGCATATGATGAATAAGTTAGGTTTGAAGATAGAGAAACACCCACCTCTCTACAAGATCGACTGGATTCGCAAGGTCAATGATGTGCAAAACGATGAGATGTGTCGGGTACCTTTTTCTATTGGTCACAGCTATGTTGATGATGTGTTGTGTGATGTGGTCAAGATGGATACTTGTCATATGCTTTTAGGTAGGCCATGATAATTCGATATTGGAGCTATCTATAAAAGCAGAGACAATGTTTATATCTTTAAGAAGGATGGACGCAGAATTGTACTTATGCCTCTTACAGAAAAAGGAGCCATCTAAGATAAAAGCTACTGAGAAGAAGAAACCTTTGGTGACAAACAACGAGGCTTTAGCAGAAAATATGAAACAATTTGAAGAGATCTATGTTAGGTCTCATGTTTATGAGCGTATTGTCTAATCTGATTTTGATGATTAACAAATAATTCCTAACATCGTTTGTCGAGTGTTTGCATTTTGTTTGTTAGGTATTCTCCACAAAGATCCTCCAGTTAGAGCTTGGTTGGACTTGCACCTACACTATAATATCCATTGGAGGTTGGAAGGAATTTGGATTGAAGTCCTTTACGCATTCAAGTCAAAGATCCAATGTCGCGCTTCATCCCTCTTCCCAGATCAAGCTTAACGAAGTTCATTTGTCTTGGGTATAGTGTTTGTAGGTTAGGTGTTTACTTTATGTGGTATACTTAGAGCTCAAATCATACCCACACATTATTTCGATTTATCGTTTTTCGTTGCCTTTACACATTATTTCGATTTATCCACAAAGACAAGTTTTAGTCATATAAATATGAAACTCAGAGATATACTTACAAACATACACATTTGTTTCATATTTATTATTTTTGGAAAAATAATGTGTTTACGGATTAAAGACTTGATTATACTATTTTACATCCTTTCTAAAGTCTATTAATCCATTAAAAAGAATCTCAAAACTTGTTTGAGAAGATTTCATCAAAACCAAGCATTTCATGATTTCGCATTTTTGACCGTTTTCCAAAACAGTGAGTTTTCACTCTTAGGAAATGATATTTTAGAAATTCTTTTTTCTAATATAAATATTTTCCCAAGTTTTATTATTTTTGGAGTTGATTTACTATTTTAAATCAAATTTACAAAATTAACTCTTCAAGAAATTTCAGAAACTGGAATATCTATTTTTCAGTCAGTGAGTTTTCACAAATACGAAGTGATATTTCAGAAATTTCTTCTCTAACATGTTTATCTTCATGTGTATAAATGTTTTCTAAAGTTTTACTATTTTTAGAGTTGATTTGCTATATTAAATTGAAATTAGAAAATCAGCTTCTCAAAATTTTAGCTAACCTGTGTATCGGTTATAAGTCGACCGATTCTTATAATAAGTCGACCGATCACCTCTTATTAGTCAACTGATATCATTTTGTAGTCGACCGACTAGAGTGATTTTCCAGCCTTTTATTTTTCAAACAATTCAGTTGGCCGATATGTTTCATCAGTCGACCGATCAATGGTAAAATGACTGTAACGACTAGTTTTTGGCTGTTTTCTTTTAAGAGGGTATATATAGCCCTCATAACTCATTGGTTTCATGATGGAAGTTTAGAAAAAGGTTTTGCAAGTTTGTTTAAAGGGTTTTAAGAGAAAATCATGGATGTTTCTTTGTTTGAAGGAGTTTTTACAAAGAGAAGGATTTCATCTTCAAATCTCTACCTCTCTTTGTTTTAGAGAAATTTTTCTAATCTCTTCATCTAGCTATTTAATATTTTGGTTCTCATGTTTTTATGCTAGATTGAATTGAGTTTAATTTTCATTTTACTCATTGTTTTCACACACAACCACTTGAGATTTAGTATTTCACATTAAGTATATTTAGGTTGTGAGAATGATTCTTTGAGAGAGCTTACATTTTATTCTCATTTGTATTGGAGAACAAATTCTTTATTTGCACTTATCGTTGTAACACGTTATAATACACTAGAATACTTAGAGAAGTGGTTGGAGAGAGACCGAAGTCAATACTAAGAGGAGTGAGTTGGTTGTAATGCCTAGGGAGAAGTTGTAATTCCAAACACAGGTAGTCCAACACTTAGAGGAGTGTGGCTTGTGGGATTCACAACGTGTGCATTGTAAAAATTTGTGGTGAACTTTGAAAACTGTGTAGTATTTTTGAGATAGTGTAGATCTCCTCGAGGTGAGGAGCGGAGACGTAGGTCGAGTGTTAGACCGAACTCCGTGATCATATCGTTTGTTTGCGATTATGTTTTTGGCACACTATTTCTATTTATATCTTGTGATTATTGTTTATATCGCCTATTGCCTTTTGCTTATCCTTGCATATCTCATTGTATATCATATTGTTAGGATATTGCATTGTAAAGTTTTTAATTCGGCATCGTAATCGTATTAGATTAGCAATTACCCTATTCAACCCCCCTCCCCCGTTTAGGGTAATTTCAGTCTATGATTTAGTTGTAATTGGAAATAAAAAACGTACCCATGCCGAAATTCCTCCTAAGGTGAAAACACTCGTTATGCATGAGATTCATTATGGTGATATGATAGTGAAGATGGATGATATGCATGATATTCTCAAATCGGTTGAGAGTGATATTGCATATATTGATGTTATCCCGATGGAGGAGAAGGATAAATTAGAGAGTGAGGCAACTGATGATATGTGTAAATTTCTTGGTGGAGGGCTAGAGACAAAGGAGATGAAAGAATTGTGTATGGAGTGTGACTCAGGATTTTCTTCTCTGGAACCAAAGATTGTGAATAATTTCAAGATGATTTTGATGATACTTTCAGCACTAGAATATGAGAAGCAACATGGAACATTTTGAGGAGTTTTTCAAGTCAATTGCACATCCACATGCCGCCAATAAAATACACATGATGTCGGAAAGAATAATACACAAATTTGATTCAGAAGAAGTCCAAACCAAGAAGGTAAAAGAACAAATGGAGAAAATCAATGCGAAGTACAAGGCGGATGCTGATCGATGCATGCTAAGAAAGATATTTATCGATGAAGCTGCTATTCAAGCAAATATAAGCTCGAGGTCGAGCTTCTTTCAACAAGGAGAGACTGATGTAGGTTGTTTAACAGACAATTTCATGGAAGATTAGGACAATCACGAACTAAATACAGATTTATATGTATTATTGACTTTCTCAAAGAAACAATCATATCTTCCAACCTAGAAGGCGGATTCTGACATATTATATATATAAATCGCCTATCTCGACTAGAAGAAGCCAACTAGATTGTCAGATTTTTAAAATCTCATCAGCAATACCCAGTATTGGTTGAAATCTAAAAATAATCAGTTTTTAGTTTATTTTTAGAAATAAAGTTGGAGTCTATTTAGATTAGGAAATAAATTCATTATTAGAGTTAAATTAGATTAGGAAATAAATTCAATATTAGAATCAAATTAGATTAGGAAACAAATTCAATTTTGATTCATGATTTGTTTCCTCTATTATAGGGAGTCTTTTTAGATTAGGAAACAAATTCAATTTTGATTCATGATTTGTTTCCTCTATTATAGGGAGTCTTTTTAGGATAGAATTTGATACTTTCTTCCTCTATTATAGGGAGTCTTTTTAGGATAGAATTTGATACTTTCTATTTCTTTGTAATTCTAGTCTTTCTAGGTGTCTTGTTTATTTTCTATTTAAGCTGAGAATTGTAAGCCCTAGAGGCATAACTTTACATCAATAAAATTTTTATTTTAATATTTTCTTTGTGGATTCGAAGTTCATCGTGAATTCGTAGATAGTTCTTTGTGGATTCAGAGAACACTCATTAGTGGATTCCGAGGTTATCACTTTTGCGCTGCGTCATATGGTCACCAGTGTTGTATTTAGAAAAATTTTCCTGACTAAAGATGAAAATATAATATTATAAGGCTATAGTACCTGATGAAAATACACTTGTGCATTTTACTGTTGAAAATTTAGATGGGATTTTACTTTCGAATGGATGAATTCAAGTGTTATTACTAATTTTTAGTGTTCTTAGACATCTTGGATGCAATTTTAATTTTACTTATTTATTTAATATTTTTTTTTGGAAATATTAAACACGATTTTACATTTACATACAATTTTAATTTTACTGTTGCGATAAGTATCTAGTTACATCTTGAAGTTTCTTCTTCCTTGAAGCTTTTAAGGCCTCTTCCACGTTGCCAACATTCACTCGCAATGTATAATTTAGAGACTAGTCAAATAAAACGTTTATCTTCTAATTTCATTGTTTTACACTAATCCACGTTCTATCTCTCGATTTACTAGCTTTTCCACCTACCTACTTTCTCATTTCTTGATAGGTATACAGAGCATTTTATCTGGTGAATAAAGCCAGATCAGCGTTGACAAGATCCCACGCTCGATCCCTACGGCAGAGATTCGTCCCCCTTCCCCTGTATGTGCACACGCAACACCATGTGGATTACAAACCCCAAGGCCTTACTTTGAAGTTTTAAGAGTTTTACGCAAGTGATTTCATTTCGCGAGGCTGGCGATCCTTTGCCTATTTATGCACGCATCACGCAGAGAACCGAAGGGCATTAGGGAGGGAGAGAGAGAGAGGAGTAACGATGGATCTGAATGAAGTCGAGAAGTGGCTTCAGGGAGGAGACGGCGACGACGAGGCGATGAAGCTGGAGCAATGGGAGGAGGCGTTGGCTTGTAAATTCTTCGACGCCTTCACCGTTAAGGGAATCCATGTTGATTTAGTCCAGCGTGGAAGATTGGTTTGCTCAATGAAAGTTCCTCCTCGCCTCATCAACGTAAGCTAAAATATATCTCCTCGTTGTACTTCTGGAGTTCATATATACGTTCATAATTACGGCAACAACAATAGGACATTTGTTCCTTAATTTTAAGACCAACTATTTACAAGCATTCTATATATTTTCCTTTCACTTTCTTTAGGATTCTTTATTCATCGTCCTGTACTAGATCTCAGTCTATACCCTAGATGTCCACCACCGATGCCATCCTCCGCCTTAATTTATCAGGCACAAACGTAGCTGATACGTTCTTATAGATATTAGAAAATTAGACATAAAAACCGTAATTGGTTTCTTGCAGTTATGGTTTCAAAAGCATTATGGAAAAATCTCTGTTCTTTGAATTTTAATTAATTGTATAAACATAAAGTCCTGATTCCAATGCATCAGCGAAAAGTGCATTTATGCCCCGGAACGTCGATACTTACTCAACTGAGAAGATGAGGGCGAGAGAATGTCTTATTGTTTTTAAAGCATAGTTATTATTTTAACTTTTATCCTCACGGCCATCTTTATTGGCATTAGTTTTCTTTTGCCAACGTGCAAGAGATCTAAAAATTTACAGTTCATTTGCTTCATATTTCAGAGTACTGTTTATTTTTGTAAAAAAATCTAAACATGTGAATATAAATGCAATTTGATGGCAGGATTTGGGTAATTTTCTACATAGCGGAGCGGTAACTTCGCTTGTTGACCTGGTGGGATCTGCGGTGTTCTTTAGTACTGGTTCTCCTAGCTCAGGGGTTTCTATTGAGATCTCTGTTTCTTATTTGCGTCCAGCTTATCTTCATGTAAGTTTGCACCTTATACAATTCCCCAAGATAGAAAAAAGAGGGAATAAAAAAATCCCAATGAATATAGATAATAAAATATTGATCCATTACAAATATTAACTTAAAATTCCTTTAGGAGTTCAAAGATTACTAGAAAGACTCTTGAGTGGCAACTTGAAAGAGTAAATAGGACGAGTTAACTGCGAAAAAGCTAGGTGGAACCAAGACTTTCTTATATATACAATGCTTATACAAATGGTAAATAACATGAACTACCTTCAAAATGTGTTAGTTAATTGTAACGAGACGGTAGGTAGGTACTCATGATCTGATAGAGAAAGCACATGCAGATTTAAATATACGGATAGATGAGCGAGCTAATACGTGCATTGGTAACTTGACTGACCAAGATATCAAGATTTTTGGGTCAGCGCGTTACCTAACATTTCATATTTAATTAAGCCTTAATATTTAGGGTAATGGGTCTAGCCATCTTGTCTTCAAGGTGCATGAACTGCAGACAACTTGTGGAAGATAATATCTCGCCTTGATATTGGCTTAGTAATCTTATTATTCTAGTCTTGACCTAGGATGTCAATTAAAAGGATAGAGATATCCACGGACGTATCGATATTCTTATCTGATATGTACGATGCATATACAAGTGTTAAATATAAATATCTATATCCGTTAGAGCATGGAACAAACATAATAATTTGGTAGGATCTAATACAAATTAATATGAATATAATTAAGTAGGATCTGTTGATCAGGATCTAAGAAAGGATCAGATGGTAAATTATTTCAACGATAGATCAGTGGTTATAATAGTAGTTTATCTAGAGATGTAACCTTAATTTTTTAGATATGTTGGCGATCTAAGATATGTCAATCTTCTAATGTTTTCCCAATTTCTGATTTGTATCCGTATACAATTTTGACAGATATGAACGATAACTTTTTATGTAAGATTCATGTTGTATTCCTATTATAGTGTCAAACTATATATATATATTAGAGGATGAGGATATAGTAAGTACTACATCCGCTGAATTAGGTGGCTGATTAGTCCTGATTCTTCAATGTAGGATGAGATTGAGATTGAAGCAAAGGTTTTGCGAATGGGAAAGAGAGTTGGAGTTGCTATGGTGGAGCTGAGAGAGAAGAAGACCGGGAAGCTCATAGCTCAAGGTCGTCATGCCAAGTATCTTGCCGTATCCAGTAAACTTTGAAGTCTGATCAACAGACCACTGATCAACTAATAGCTGAGTAAACAAATAAATATTATAATAGAAGTGACCTTTAGAGTGGAGCTCTAAATTAAGATAGATCACTTACCATTTCGTATTTTCGTTTGTATTTGCACTTCGATCTATATTTCTAATTACGTTTTCTCCCCTTCATCCTTTGGAATAAATCACATTGTAAAAATATCATTCACACGCTATTGTACTAGCTTTCTCGCTTGATGTCTCCTAATTTATTCATTTTCAATACCAAATGAGAGAAAAAAAATGGATACAATTTACCTTTCAAAACCATTTTGCTTAAGAATAAAAACAAGAGAAAAGGTAGATCCGAGCGCGTTGACCCTATCAAGGTTTCCCATCTGCAAATACTTGCTTGTGTTAGTATTAGTTAATCCTATTCGATTGACATTGATTGAAAAATTATTTGACAACACAGATCGTGATTAATTAAAATCGCTTAAGTATTCGTTCAACCCGTTATCAGAAAATCCTTAATCTTAGATGAAAAGGTGGAAGCTACAGATAAATTGGTATCAAAAGTCAAGCCAATTTTGGTTGTTGAAAAAGAACAAGTGCGTTCAAAATACATTGAAGGTAACATTAATGTTAATCCTATTCAAAATATATTGAAGGTAAGATTAATGTTAGGCTAAATAGCACTTAAATGTCTTATAGTTTCACTCACTTTTTATATGCCCTCACTTGTTTTTTTCGTAGGATTTATAAATCCTAAGTTATTTAAAATTGATATGCTAGTATTGTCAATCATGCAAATGTGAAATTTTTTATTCTAGGGCTTCTCTATGCTACTTACAAGATAATTATATATAGTGTCTTACAAGATAATTATAGTGCCTTTTTAAGTATTATTATTATTATTAAACTTACTAATAAATCTACCAAAAAATTCTAATTTAAATTAGACACAGCACCAGCTTAACAATAATGGTTAGAAAGCTTTAAAACTAGCCTATAAGTATCATGGAGGACTACTCGGATGAAAATATTTCACGTTTGATTGATAGAAGATACCAACATGCCAAAAAGCAACTTTGGGTATATTAATGTTACGAAAAACAAGTTAGAATATATAAGTGTTAAGTGAATGAAACTATGAGGTATTTAACAGCTATTTAGCATTAATGTAGTCATTAACAGAAACAAAGCACCAACAAAATATTACTCTATCATTCAATGCATCTTAAATTCAAAAGAAACGGCCACATGGGACCAACAAATAAATTACAACTATGCTCAAAATAATAGTAAATCGATAGGAATTTGGAGAGGCTACTTTAATGCGTACAAGAAATTTATAGAATGGATGGAATTTTAGAGAAAGAAAGCTAGGGCTTGAATGAAAAAAAGAGACTTGTATTAGAAATAGTGGTTTCTACAACTAGTGTCTCTAAAAAATCTTCTCTCAACTTGATGCTTTACGAGGCCCTCTCATGGGGTATTTATGGGCACCCATGGTGCTTCTACAATATTCGCTTTCTACACACTTCTATACTTCTACACACTTCTACACTTTTACAAAATCTTCATGGAAAATATTAGACTATTTAGAAACTATTTTTAGAGAAATCTTATGGACTATTCTAGATTCTCACTAATTACCATGTTACTTAGAAAATTCTCTAGAAAATTCTAGGACTAAAGAATTTTAATAATTTGTAGGAAATTCAAGAGAGTTTGATCGTCAACACTCCCCCTCAAACTCTTTTGACAATGTTTGGTTTCTTAGGATTCATGTATAGAGTCCGCTAGCAATTCCTAGAATGAGCGAGGACGTAATACGTTTACCTCGAAAATTATGAATTTTTTTATGATTACCTTACTTTGATTGAAAAGTATTTGCGTGAATATTATGTGATACATTATGTTATGTATATATGTTTGCGATCTCATTTACTGTGTATACTAAGCTCTCCTCTTAATATTATAAATGTCGGGACGAGGATGCGGTCGAGGTAAAACTCGTACCCGGAGAGCTAGACAAGCAGAGCCCAAGCCGCAGCAGGCTCCATAGTATCTGATCGACTCGGTAACGCCGATTACAGAAGTAGAGACTAGCAACACTCGAGGAGCGATCTCATTTACGTTTTCTAGAGTTCCACCACCAGTTTTACCAATCGTGCCTATTGAAGAGGCAATACTAATAATTTTACCATCACCACAACTAGCTGTTGATAAAGCCATAGAGCAGGAGACTTAGCTCTTTAAGAATAAGAAAGACATCAGACACAGAGAGTATCATAGTTTTAGGGCACATCAGATTCATGTGCAATCTATAAATGGAAGAAATATGTGAAAGTTTCTTAACGTCGACTCAGTACTAAAACAGAAGTTAAATGTATTCAGCGTAGAGGGTATCACCGGGAGATAGCACCGAAGGATGGCACCGATTTTAGATTTTTACTGGAGCAGCGAATACCACTTATTTGGGAGAATTTTGGTTGCTTCTTTGATAATCAGTTAGAGCTAGTCCGATTAAATTAGGGAGATATGTCTATAGCTAATTATAGAATTATGACCAGCATAATGACAATGGCAAGGGCAAGAGACCTATTGCGGAATCTAGAGAGTCTTAGCAGCAGGGTAAGTGATGCGGCATAAACATGTACCAAAAAATGTTGCAAGTGCACAACCGTGTCAAGTTATAGTATAAAGATATCGATCCCACGAGGAAGGTGTTTTGTAGGAGAAAATATAAAATCGGCTCTTATGTTGTGTGCGTGACAAATAGGAGTGATGAGTGAATGTGATTGTGGAGAGATAATGAGAGTGAAAGTGATGGTGTGTAAATCAATGTTTTTGAGAGTGGATGTGAGTAAAAAATAAATATGATCAACAAGGCAAGAAGGAAGAATGAATAAAATCGAGAAACAAATAAAAAATCAAGAATGTAAAGATAACGGATTCAATTAAAGATATGGGTAATCTAGAATTGAATTCACTTCTTAGAAAAAGGTGATTCCCTAGAGGGTTCTAGCCTAAAGGCGAATCAAAGAAAGTAAAAATAAACAAAAAGAAAAACTAAACCCAAGAGGGTTCTAGCCTTAAGGTGAATAGTGCAAGAATTTAAAATCTAACTACAAAATAAATTACAAAATCTAAACTACAAAATAAATTACAAGAATTAAATGTAAGAAAATAAATCTACTCTATAAGCATGAAATAAATCTAATCTATGAGCATGAAATAAATTTAAGGCAAGAGGGTTCTAGCCTCTTGGCTATTTAAACAAGAAAATAAAATCTAATTACAAGCATGAAAATAAATCTAAACTAATAAGCAATAAAAGAGGAATAGGAAAAACAAACCTTCAAATTAATCTCCATCTTCATCTTCATCTTCATCATCCAACAAAGAGAAAAAGAGAAAAATTTAAAGTGGTGAAAAAATTATTTTATTAATTGTAACAAAAAGTTACAAATTTGGAAGACTTTCTCAATTAAGAGTAGCCCTCCTCTCCAAAAGGAGTTATAAAAATTTTTACACCCTTAACCCCTCACTCTCTATCCCTATTTATAGTAATCATCAATGAATATGAGCCATTGGATTTGTCTTGAGCCCCAAGCAAAGCAATCTCCACCTTTGAATTTGCTTTTTTTTCTTCTCTAGCCTAACATAGGAGGCCCATATGATTTTCAAATCCAAGTCCGGTCCATCCAAATTTTCAGCAACCATTCATATTAAATCAAATCCAGTCCATCCAAATTGAAAATCCACATCTGCAGCGGCCCATTGAGCTTCATTGATTTTCAAAATTAAATCAAGGCCGGTCCCCTTTCATTTGATCAACATCTGCACACAATGCCAAGTCCGGCCCATGTGCTTTTCAAAATTAAATCTCCAGCAGCCTAAAGTCCGACCCATTTAATTTTCTGCAGCAACCGGTCATGGGAAAAATTCAAAATCAATTCTATCTCCAGCAGCCTTGAGAGCTTATGGGTGTAGGGATTTGTTGATGGGCTTTGGGCCTTGAGTTTGTGCTGGCTTCTTTTGGAAATTTTAGGATATTTGGGCTTTTGACCCTTTAAAATTCAAATATTTTATTTGGCTTCTTGAATTTCTCTTATTTCTTCATTTACTCAAGGGCCTTTGTTGAGAGATGAGATTTTTGGGATTTATTCTTCATTAACCTGTAATTAAAGATAAAAGCAATTATTAGTGGTATATTTATTCATATAAAATAGATAATGAGGGTATAAAATTATAATAAAATGTGATTATCAAATACCCCACACCTAAACTTTTGCTAGTCCTCTAGCAAAGAAAATAAAAAGAAAATCCTAACTCACTTTCACAGGAATCGTGATTGTATTTAGCGCATACAACAAGCCTTTAAACCCCTAGGTTACCCTAGTGGACGAGTTGTAGTCTCGTGAGGGTTTGCAGTGAATATACCCACAAAATTCGGTCAACTTGCCAAATTAAAGGAGTCAGCAAATAACTAAATTCACTTGATAACTTTTAGATAATCTAATAGGAGCCAGTTATCACTCAAGAAAACATTTTTTTATATATAACTCTAAGATATATTTTCAAGAAAATCTTCTTATTGTAGCAATACAAAACCATGCCAAACTTAGAAATTTAATTTAAAAGTTTTGAAAAGAACATGCTAACTCTTTGTTTTAAATAATTTTCAAGTTGCTTGATTTAAAATATTTTCCAAGACCATATATACAACTATAAAACATTTATTAGTTTTTTTTATTTTTTATTTTTTTAACTCTTTCTTCCTTGGTGATTTTTTTTACTTTAACGGGCTTTCTAAGTAACCATTTAACGAGTTTTGGGCCAATGGATCCCAACCCAAATGGGCTTAGGTCATTAAGTATGGAAATACTCCTTGGGCTTAATTACTCGGTCAGTTTAGGCTTTATAAGATAGAATCACCTCGAATTCAAGAGTTTTTTTTTCTTTTTGGTGCCCATTTTTTGCACTCTTCTTTTGCAAATTTTTTTTGTATATGTATATATATTTTGAAAATATGTAAATCAAGACACTTTGAAAAAAAATATTTTTAACTCTAAGTTAAGCATGCAAAAATTTTATTATTTTAAATAAAATCCAAGTTAAGGCTTAAGTAAAGTATACTATTTTGAAAATCAATTCTTAAGAAATTTATTTAGAGTTATCATAAAAGGTGAACTTAAGTACATAACCAACTAGGGATTAGAAAATTTTAAATTTATCAAATAAATTAATTATTACATAACTCTATCAATTTGGCAAGTGACGATATTTTTATAATTTTTTTAATAAAAGAAAAAAAAGAAAAAATGTAACTAAAGATATAAAATAAAGAGGAAAAATAACTAATTCCCACCCCACACCTAAATTTTGCATTGTCCTCAATGTAAACTCTATGATGCATAAAGTAAAGCAGATAAGAAGTGAAGCACTTACATTTGGTCGGCTGATAAAAATCTGCAATTACCTTTGGTCTGAGGAGGATGAAATCAAAAATTTATCTTTTTTTTCTTTTCTTTTATTATTTTTTTCTTTTTTTTTCTTTTTTTTAACAACTGAACAAGAAATTCTCAAATGAGAGAAGAATAAATTCTTTTTATTATTCTAAAATAAACAAAATAAATAATGTAGAATTAAATATTCAACATGAAGAGTTCCTGTTCTATATTGAATCCTACCTTACTGTTGAAAATTCTTCCCCGGATTTTAAACAAATTCAGAATGATATAATCAATAATGTGAATTTCCAAGCATTTCGGGGTGTTCAGTAATTCTTGCAACAAAGTAAGGTAGATATTATTGGTGTCATGTATTTTTTATTGGTGTCATGCATTTTGTATTTCTTAATGAACTTAGACTCTTGTACTGTGAAGTTTTGTTTTCTAACAACCAATTCTTCTGTGAAGTTCTGAAAATTTGGTTGTTGATTATTCTCCAAGAATCTAAGTTCATCAAGAAAGAGTTCTTCAAAATTTAATTCAAAGCAGCAAATGTTTAACACAGTTTTATTATTCTCAAGGACCTGATCTGCTTCTTCTAAAAACTCTAACTCTTCATCAAAAATTTCCTCAAAACTTAAATCACACTCTTCTTCTTCTTCTTCTTCTTCTGATCTTTCCTGAATGTAGTTTATTTCTAGAGGCTGATTATTTGGTTGGTCCGCTGGATTAAAAATGTTAAGATCAGCAGTCAAATTCCCAAAGGACAGCTTCATTTGACCAGTTCTACAGTTGATGAGAGCATTAGAAGTGGCTAAGAAAGGTCGTCCTAAGATGACAGGTGTCTGTCATTTGGGATTGGAAACATGCTGTGTTTCCAAGACTACAAAATCTACTGGAAAAATAAAATCTTCAACCTTAATCAGAACATCCTCTAACTCACCCATAGGGACCTTGACAGATCTATCAGCCAACTGTAAGGTGCATTTGGTTGGGTTCAGTACACCTAGACCCAATTGCTGATAGACTGAATATGGAAGCAAATTGACACTGGCCCCTAAGTCTAAAAGCGCCTTATCAATGTGAGTATTACCAATGATACATGAAATGATGGGGGAACCTGGATCTTTACGTTTCAAAGGTATGGGATTTGACAGCATTTCACTGATATTGGCGGCTAAAAAGACTTTCTTTGGAACATTTATTCTCCTCTTCTTAGTGCACAATTCTTTTAAAAATTTAGCATAAGATGGAATTTGTTCAATTACATCTAAGAGAGGAATATTGACCTTAACCTGCTTGAATGTTTCTAGGATCTTCTCCTCCTGAGGAGAGTGTTTCCTAGACCTGAGTCTATCTGGAAAGGGAGCAACCGGTCTAAATCTATCAAAAGTAGGCTCAGGTTCGGGTTCAGGTTCTTGGTCATCTGAGGGGAGTGATTGTTGAATAGATTTATCAGAAGGAGAAGAAGAAGGATTTTGTATTGGATCAAAAGTTTGACTTGGAGGAGTTCTTACTTGATTATCGACCTGTCTACCTGACCGAAGTGAATGGATTGCATTCACTTGAGCTTCATAGGATGAACTGCATCCTGTGTTATTAGGGTTGACCACGGGTTGACTCGAAAATTTTCCTTTCTCTCTTTCACTCACGGCACTAGCTAGTTGACCAAGTTGGGATTCTAATCTAGCTATAGCTTGAGTGTTGGAGTTGAGCATTTGTCCGGTTGATTGCATGAAGGAATTCAGCATGCTAGACGTTTGAGTCAACATATTCGTGGTTTGAGTAGAGGCCTTAATTATGGTTTCTAAACCCCTTTCCAAGACATTGAGACGTTTATCCTGATCTGGATTGTGAGGAGTCTGAATTACAGCTTGATGAAGAGGAGACTGATTTTGATACGACAGATTGGGTTGTTGAAATTGTGGATGAGAATTGAAATGGATGAGAATTAAAAGGAACTGTGTTTCCCCTAGGAAAATGTTGGGTCGAAGCGGGAGTGAAGTTTTGAGTTCCGGGAGAATTTCCTTGATTCCATGCAAAGTTGGGATAATTTCTCCAACCTGGATTGTAGGTTGGAGAAAATGGATCATTTCTAGGGTGCTGGAATGCAACATTCATCTGTTCTAATGCATTGTTGTTTCCTAGGAGAGGGCATTACTCTGAAACGTGGGTAGGAGACTGACAATTATGACATCCTGAGACAGAAACATGATTGATTTGAGCTGGAGCTCGTTCCTTAATTTCTAAAGCTTCTAAATTTTGCAGAATCGTCGCCATCTTCGCTTCAGAAGCAATGTTTGACTCCAAGGAAAGACCACTAGACTTAGATTGGGGAACTGATGAAACCCTATCATCACAGTGTTCCCATTGCATTGTTTTTTCAGAAAGACTCTCTAAAAACTCCCAAGCTTCATCAGTATTTTTCCTCATAAAATCTCCGTGGCACATTGATTCTAAGGAATTTTTTGCAGAATAATCTAGTCCCTCGTAAATTATTTGGCACAATCGTAATTTCTCTAAACCGTGATGAGGACATTGGATGAGAAGATCTTTAAATCGGTCAAACTACTTCCAAAAAGGTTCTCCCGGGATAATTTTAAAGTTTTGGATGCTGTTCCTAAGCTTTACCGTTTTATGAATAGGGAAAAATTTCTTAAGAAAAACGGTGACAAATTTATCCCAAGTTGAGATAGAATTTGTTGGTAAGCTGTACAGCTATTTTTTAGCTTTATCCTTAAGAGCAAATGGAATAAATCTAAGCTTAATCGCATCTTCATTTAATTCTCTCATTTTAATCATAATACATACTTTCTCAAATTCCAAAATAAAAATATATGCATCTTCTGTTTCATTACCAAGGAATTTGGGAAGCATGTTTATGTATTACGGTCTAAGCTCAAAACTTATTCCATTTGTTTCGGGGAGTCTAATGCACGAGGGGATTGCATTCCTAATGGGATAGCACATATCATGAAGAACGGGTGGATTAGGATGCTCCATTTCTATGATTGGTTCAAAGCGAATTAATCGATGTGTATTATCCCTAATCCACTGTTGCATACACCAAAATATTTCTTTTTATTTTTTATTTTTTTTAAGAGGAAAAAAATTAGTTTTTTTATGAGAAGAAAAGGATAAAGAAAAATCCTAACTAAAACAAATCAAAAGAATCACTTTTCAATCACTCTAATTCTAGGGTTTAGCCTAATTCACTAGACCAGCTCCTAACCAAAAACTCCTACAGTGAAAAGATCAAAGTTTTACCCAGGTAGTTAGCCAGGTAAGGATAGTACTAGAGGGTGATCAAAGATCAATTAATTACCTCTTTCCTTACGGAGCACTTTACGCAACCCCTAAACATTGCCTTAGACACCAACTAATCTGAGAAAACTTAAACCGGCTCACTTAAGGATTTCTTGTTCCTTATTGAGCTCGAATCCTTAGGGGCCAATGTCTAATGAGTTTTATTAGGCTTGGGTGGTATAGTGAGGAATTAGTGATTTTTGGGCTAAGGAAAGGGTGATGAAATCCCTCACCTTATCTTGATTATGGGGTTTTGCCCTTAAAAATATTTTTAAGTGTGTGCCAAATCAAGATGCTCAAATAACTTGGTGAATTCCTACTATCAATATGAAATGCAACCCTATGAATTAAAAGCAACTAAAAAGGATGGAATTTTTTTTAATTAAGATTAACAAGCAAACAAATGAGAAGGGGGAAATTTGTTTGAATTTATTATCTTGTTAGTAAATGTCAAAGTGGAGGATGAATTTTATTATGTTTAACAAAAAAATAAAATCCTTTTTTTTAAGTCCTAATTGTCTCTAATTGTGAAGAAGTAGCTAAAGGGTGGAATTAAAAACTAAAAAGAGGACTTACCCGAAAGCAATGCTCCAAATTCTTGATCTTCAATCCAAGATTTTCAAGCTCCAAGCGTTTTCTTCACAAAAAACACACAAGTTAAAGAACCAAAATAATTAAAACCTACTTAAGCACCTTCCCCGGCAACGGCGCCAAAAACTTGATGCGGCATAAACATGTACCAAAAAGGTTGCAAGTGCACAACCGTGTCAAGTTATAGTATTTAAGATATCGATCCCACGAGGAAGGTGTTTTGTAGGAGAAAATATAAAATCGGTTCTTATGTTGTGTGTGTGACAAGTAGGAGTGATAAGTGAATGTGATTGTGAAGAGATTGAGAGAGTGAAAATGGTGTGTAAATAGATGCAAAGTGTAAGTGAGAGTGGATGTGACAAAGAATGAATATGATCAATAAGGCAAGAAGGAAAAGGAAAATAAAAATCAAGAATAAAGAAAATAAAATTCAAAAAGAAAATGCAAGAAATTAAAGATGGTGGATTCAATTATAGATATGGATAATCTAAAATTGAACCCACTTCTTAGAAAAGGGTGATTCCCTAGAGGGTTCTCAAGAAAATAAAATCTAATTACAAGCATGAAAATAAATCTAAACTAATAAGCAATAAAAGAGGAATAAGAAAAACAAACCTTCAAATTAATCTCCATCTTCATCTTCATCTTCATCATCCAACAAAGAGAAAAAGAGAAAAATTTAAAGTGGTGAAAAAAATTATTTTATTAATTGTAACAAAAAGTTACAAATTTAGAAGGCCTTCTCAATTAAGAGTAGCCATCCTCTCCAAAAGGAGTTATAAAAATTTTTACACCCTTAACCCCTCACTCTCTATCCCTATTTATAGTAATCATCAATGAATATGAGCCATTGGATTTGTCTTGAGCCCCAAGCAAAGCAATCTCCACCTTTGAATTTGCTTTTTGTTCTTCTCTAGCCCAACATAGGAGGCCCATATGATTTTCAAATCCAAGTCCGGTCCATCCAAATTTTCAGCAACCATTCATATTAAATCAAGTCCGGTCCATCCAAATTGAAAATCCACATCTGCAGCGGCCCATTGAGCTTCATTGATTTTCAAAATTAAATCAAGACTGGTCCCCTTTCATTTGATCAACATCTGCACACAATGCCAAGTCCGGCCCATGTGCTTTTCAAAATTAAATCTCCAGCAACCTAAAGTCCGGCCCATTTAATTTTCTGCAGCAACCGGTCATGGGAAAAATTCAAAATCAATTCTATCTCCAGCAGCCTTGAGAGCTTATGGGTGTAGGGATTTGTTGATGGGCTTTGGGCTTTGAGCTTGTACTGGCTTCTTTTGGAAATTTTGTGATATTTGGGCTTTTGACCCTTTAAAATTCAAATATTTCATTTGGCTTCTTGAATTTCTCTTATTTTTTCACTTACTCAAGGGCCTTTGTTGAGAGATGAGATTTTTGGGATTTATTCTTCATTAACCTGTAATTAAAGATAAAAGCAATTATTAGTAGTATATTTATTCATATAAAATAGATAATGAGGGTATAAAATTGTAATAAAATGTGATTATCAGTAAGGATTTTACCACCAGCAACAAGAACAACATAAGAAGAGAGCACAACCTATAACATGATTCGAGAGCGCCGCAACAACGCAGAATTCGGAATATTTATTACAATTGTAACAAGATCGGATATAGAGCAAATGATTATCATAGTACACCAGCAAAAATCCAGCATGACAGAGATCAGAGTCACCAGTCTTAGGGTCGCGGTTACGATCAACAACAGAGAATTTGAGGCACCACCAGCCGTCTCGAGGATTGAGGGGTCGATAGGCCAGATTCGTGCCATCCAGGAGATTCCTGAGGGACAGACAATCCCATATGTTCCACCGCCATCAGCGTAGCAATCACCAGTCACCGGTAGGGTTTATGCAGTCGTATCACATGACCATGGTGTGAGTGGAGCCATTGTGGAAGGTACTTTCTTGGTGAATTCTTTTCCAGCTCGAATCTTATTCGGTTCAGAAGCTTTGTGATTCACAATTTGAGACATATGGTATATACATGAGGGTTTTCTTATTTGGATTATTTCTTTCGACGTACTACGTCTCATGTTGTAGATTTCTAATTATTGATTTCATTTAGATTGTCTCTAGATTGGTATTAATATTTAGGTATCTACAATTTGAGACATATGGTATATACATGAGGGTTTCCTTATTTGGTTTATTTCATTCGACGTACTACATCTCGTGTTGTAGGTTTCTAAATGTTAATTCTACTTAGATACGAGGAAAAATAATCTAGGTAGACTATGCTTAATAGATAGAACCTTTACTCCACCTAGTAGCCCTTCCCTTGAGGGCGGATGGAGGTAATCTTGCTATAGCGCTCTGATGCTCTTGTTGTTATTCTTTTTGTTATTTTCTTTTCTTCCAGGCAGTACAGAGGTACGGAGAGCCGCATGATGATAGAGTTCTTACATAGTCGCCTCTGTAGGGTGTAAAATTTGATCTCCCGAAATAGGGATTTTATTTGTATTGATAAGAATAGCTTATTACAAACTAATGAATCAAAGTTACAAAAGAAGCGGAAGAAATGCCCTCATTGTTTAACGTAGGGTCTTTGGTAGCGATAGGATGCCTTCCTCAGTGCTCGTGCCGAGTTTTCTTCCCTTGGACGATCTGATCGAAGTTGCGGGCAAGCTTACTAGAATCTTGATTGGGTGAGTTCGATCAACAGAGGCGAAACAAGTGCTTGAAGCTTCAGTATACAGTAGAAGCTTGATTGGATGAGTTCGATTAACCGAGGCCAAACAAGTGCTTGTGTTTGTAGGCCGAAGATGCCAAGAATTCAGTCTTCTTGAATGACAAGAAGTCCGATCTCTAAAGACCAAGACTCCATTGATGGCGTGCCTGGAACAAGGCTGATCTCGAGTCCAAGATGGTCTCTGTAATTCGTCCTCAAAGAGGCCAGGTCCTAAGACCTCCTTTTTTCTATGGCTGCTCAAGGCCTTTTATAGAGAGGAAGGAGGGTGTAACCACTCCCTTAAAACATGAGAAGTGACCATTCCTATACTGGGTATGGTCATGAATAGAATCATGACTAAATCCCTCAAATCATGGGAAGTGGTCCCATCGTCCTATTGGAGAGGATCGACGGGGAAAATTTGAAGGAGACTCAGAGGTAATAGTTAACTTGATAGTTTTACAAGATCCATCATCCAGTTGAATGAGACTGATGGAGAAATGACTATCAGATGTGGCAGTTAACTTGATAGTTTTGGGGACCCGCCATCTTATTAGAAAGGTTGGCGAGGGAACTTGGCTTTAGTCCTAACTGTAGGAATGTTTGACCAGGTGGGAGATTTGGATGAAATCCTCTGCCGACACGTTGCCCATTCGAGTAGAACGTCTCCACTACGAATGGGTAATGAAGTTGCTATCAGCTGTAGGTTCTCCGGCGATTGATGCATTTAAACATAACTGATCATCTTTGTCCAATAGTAGCGAAGTCTTCACAGTCGGCCCCATAGTTTGGGTCCGAGTTGGCGAACTCGGTAAATGCCATCGAGGGCTTCTTGTGCTTCGTAGCATTGCCCCTCTGTTGTGAAGAGGGTTTGGATGAGGAGGTGGTTTCCCTTACCAAGATGTCTTGGTCATCACCCCCTTGAAATTCATATGGCTCTTCTGCATCCATGCGTTTGAGCATGCTCGACTTGTTCTCCTTGGCGGATTAAGTCTTTCCACGAGCGAGCTACGACTGCGCCTATATTAGATAGGATATCGATGGAGAGATTGTTCTGGCACATCTTAATGAGAGTGGCCTCTGAAACCCGATCACGTGTATGCAATGATCGGTTCTTAAACCTCTTGACAAACTTGCTCACAGACTCTGTCTTCTTCTTCTTTGCAGCTAACAGGGTGGCCACAAATACTTCTTTGTCAATGTCGAAGAATCTGACCATGAAGAGCCGTTCCATGTCCTTCCAGCAAGTGATGGATCAAGGGTCCAATCTGTGAAACCATTCAAAAGCGACCCCCTTAAGGGTACCAATGAATAGTTAAGTCATAATGGGATCTTTCCCCACTATGTGTCCAGTTTGGGCCTGGAAGTAGTAAATGTGCTGGGTAGGAGAACCCTTGCCGTTGAACGCAGGAGGTCCAGTGGCTAAAACTTTGCTAGGTAGGAGACTGTATCCCATTCGATCGGATATGGTCTGACAACCCCCAGCTTGTTCATATGCTTCTGGAGCTTCAAGGTGTTGAGTTGATTTTGAAACTCGTCGAGCCTTTTGTCTCTTGGACTATGACCCGAAGATACGCTCCTCCAGATGACTCGGATGAGGAGTGGGTAGGAGTAGGCGCCCGCTCTTTGTGCATTGAGGATTTCTGCGAAGTCCGCGAAGTCCTCTCTTTCTTCTTCTTCTTCTCACTCAGAAGCTGCTCCAACATCTCCTTCAGGGAGTTAATGGTTGATCGTTGCACGTCGAGTCTCCTAGATATCTCATCAGGGATGTCGGTCATATCCACATTTGCGTGCTCGCCCTGAACTGAGCTTGAGATTTGCGATGTCGCTATTGTCGAACAATTATCGTCATCGTCGTCAGAGACGGACGCTAGGCGCGTGTAGTCAAATGGAATAGCCACCCCGTTTGGGTGCGAGTGTGTTGGTAGATACCTTCATGCTCAATGGCCTTGGACTTCCCCATCATATTGACAGTTGCGGCGGGGAGCTCCACATCATCGGAAGCACTTTCTCCTCTGACGATGGCGTATTTGGTGGAGAGGTCTCATCTTCGATGGTTGCTGGAAGAGTCTCTCAAACACTAATGGCTTCGGTGTATCGGAACACTGGCAATCAACAAGTACTGCCTGGATAAGTCTCTCGCAATGGCACTGAGGGTTTACCTCGTGAATAGTGCGCTTGTGAATCAGATGATCCCTGAGATCTCCTGTAGGTTGGTGGCGGTGACCCCTGATGTCGGAAAGACCAGACGAGAAGTCGGGTGAAGGAGTCTCAAAAGAGCCGACATGAGGACACCTGGGAAATTCCCGAAGTGTCCGATTCAGCCGACCTCATCGAGACAGGCGAGGTCTGGCATGTGGCCGAGCTCCAACCGACTGCGAGCGAGATCGAGCATTTGGGCGACCTTCAGTGGACTGCTAGCGAGGTATGCAATTTGGACGACCTTGGTGCAGTGCACCGATTTGGGGAGCTGCTGCTTCGCCTTTCTGGTGATGGTCGGCCTGCACACGAAGCTGGGCCGTCAGGCGAGCTTGGTGAAATCCGCCTGTTTGAGCTTGCAGGTGAGCTCGGGCTATCGGGTGAGCTTGATGAAGTTCGCTTGTTTTATGAAGTCTGCCTGAACTGCAGAGTTCATCATACTTGTGAAGTTCGCTAGATTTAGGAAGCTCGCCTCAAGAGCGAAGCCTGCCTGCGTAGGTGGGCTAGACTAATTTGAGCTGATAATCATATTTTATTACAATTTTATACCATTATTATCTATTTTATATGAATAAATATAGCACTAATAATTGTTTTTAATCTTTAATTGCAGGTTAATAAAGAATAACTCCCAAAAATCTCATCTCTCAACAAAGACCCTTGAGTTAATGAAGAAATAAGAGAATTAATTTTTGAAAATCACATGTGTGCAAGGAACCGGATTTGGACTTGGTTGCTTAAAAATAAATTGGACTTTTATGCAAAAATCACTAGCTGCTACAGTGGACCGAACTTGGACTTGGGCTGCAGAGAATTAATTTCCAAATCAAATGAAATTGGGCCGGCCCTCATTGATTGCTTGCTGCAGATTTGTTTGGAAAAAAAAATGGGCCGGACTTCATTGCATTTCTCCATGGACTTTGCTTTTGATTTTTAAAATCAAAACTTCATCAAATGCAACCGGACTTTGTGCTGCAAAATCAAAAGGTCATTGGGCCGGATTTGTTTATGGGCTTTGTGCTGTAAATGTTCAAAATCAAAGAAATGTCATTGGGCCAAACTTGCTTACATGAATCATTTTCTCAAATGGACTGTGCTGCATATTTTAAAAATCAAATGATATGAATGGGCCGGACCTGCAGCAAATATTTGGACTTTCATTTTCTTTTGAAAATCATATGGATGTTGGGCTAGAGAAGAACAAAAAGCAAATTCAAAGGTGGAGATTGTTGCTTGGGGCTCAAGACAAATCCAATGGCTCATATTCATTGAAGATTATTATAAATAGGGGTAGAGAGTGAGGGGTTAGAGGTGTGAAAATTTTTGTAACTCCTTTTGGAGAGGAGGGCTACTCTTAATTAAGAAGGCCTTCTAAAATTGTAACTTTAGTTGCAATTAATAATAATAATTTTTTCACCACTTTAAATTTTTCTCTTCTTCTCTTTATTGGATGATGAAGATGAAGATGAAGATGGAGAATTATTTGAAGGTTTGCATTTCTTTTCTTTTTCTCTTTTATTGCTTATTAGTGTAGATTTATTTCTATGCTTGTAGTTTAGATTTTATTTTCTTGTTAAATAGCCAAGAGGCTAGAACCCTCTTGCCTTAGATTTATTTCATGCTTATAGAGTAGATTTATTTTCTTGCATTTAATTCTTGCAATTTTATTTTGTAGTTTAGATTTTGCAATTTATTTTGTAGTTAGATTTTAATTTCTTATACTATTCACCTTGAGGCTAGAACCCTCTTGGGTTTAGTTTTTCTTTTTGTTTATTTTTATTTTGTTTGATTCGCCTTTAGGCTAGAACCCTCTAGGGAATCACCCTTTTCTAAGAAGTGGGTTCAATTGTAGATTACCCATATCTATAATTGAATCCACCATCTTTAATTTCTTGCATTTTCTTTTATTCTAGAATTTTGTTCTTCATTCTTGATTTTTTATTTGTTTCTTGATTTTATTCATTTTTTCTTCTCATCTTATTGATCATACTCATTCTTTTTCAAATCCACTCTCACTTATACTTGCACCTATTTACACACCATTTTCACTATCTTAATCTCTTCACAATCACATTCACTTATCAATCTTATTTGTCACGCACACAACATAAGAACCGAATTTTGTATGTTCTCCTACAAAACACCTTCCTCGTGGGATCGATATCTTAAATACTATAACTTGACATGGTTGTGCACTTGCAACCCTTTTGGTACATGTTTATGCCGCATCAAGTTTTTGGCGCCGTTGCCGGGGAAGGTGCTTAAGTAGGTTTTAATTATTTTGGTTCTTTAACTTGTGTGTTTTTTGTGAAGGAAACGCTTGGAGCTTGAAGATCGCGGATTGGAGAGCTAGGGTTTGAAGATTTGCTTTCAGGTAAGTCCTCTTTCTAGTTTTTAATTCCACCCTTTAGCTACTTCTTCACAATTAGAGACAGTTAGGACTTAAAAAAAAAGAAAGGATTTTATTTTTTGTTAACCAAAATAAAGTACATCCTCCACTTTGACATTGACTAACAAGATAATAAATTCAAACAAATTCCCCCTTCTCATTTGTTTGATTGTTAACCCTAATTAAAAAAAAATTGTTTTTTCTTTTTCACTCTTTTTAGTTGCTTTTAATTCATAGGGTTGCATTTCATATAGTGTAGGAATTCACCAAGTGATTTGAGCATCTTGATTTGACACACACTTAAAAATATTTTTAAGGGCAAAACCACATAATCAAGATAAGGTGAGGGATTTCATCACCCTTTCCTTAGCTAAAAAATTACTAATTCCTTACTATACTACCCAAGCCTAATAAAACTCATTAGACGTTGGCCCCTAAGGATTCGAGCTCAATAAGGAACAAGAAATCCTTAAGTGAACCGGTTTAAGTTTTCTCAGATTAGTTGGTGTCTAAGGCAAGGTTTAGGGGTTGCGTAAAGCGCTCCGCAAGGAAAGATGTACTTAATTGATCTTCGATCAACCTCTAGTACTATCCTTACCTGGCTAACTACCTGAGTAAAACTTTAATCTTTTCACTGTAGGAGTTTTTGGTTAGGAGCTGGTCTAGTGGAGTTAGGCTAAACCCTAGAATTAGAGTGATTGAAAATTGTTTGTTTTGATTTGTTTTAGTTAAGATTTTTCTTTATCCTTTTCTTCTCATAAAAAAAACTAATTTTTTTTTCTTCTTAAAAAAATTAAATAAAAAATAAAAATAAAAATAAAAAGAAATATTTTGGTGTATGCAATAGTGGATTAGGGATAATACACATCGATTAATTCGCTTTGAACCAATCATAGAAATGGAGCATCCTAATCCACCTGTTCTTCATGATATGTGCTATCCCATTAGGAATGCAATCCCCTCGTGCATTAGGCTCCCCGAAACAAATGGAATAAGTTTTGAGCTTAGACCGCAATACATAAACATGCTTCCCAAATTCCTTGGTAATGAAACAGAAGACGCATATATTTTTATTTCGGAATTTGAGGAAGTGTTTATTATGATTAAAATAAGAGAATTAAATGAAGATGCGGTTAAGCTTAGATTTATTCCATTTGCTCTTAAGGATAAAGCTAAAAAATGGCTGTACAGCTTACCAACAAATTCCATCTCAACTTGAGATGAATTTGTCACCGTTTTTCTTAAAAAAAAATTTCCTATTCGTAAAACGGTAAAGCTTAGGAACATCATTCAAAACTTTAAAATTATCCCGGGAGAACCTTTTTGGAAGTATTTTGACCGATTTAAAGATCTTCTCATCCAATGTCCTCATCACGGTTTAGAAAAATGGCGATTGTGCCAAATAATTTATGAGGGATTAGATTATTCTGCAAAAACTTCCTTAGAGTCAATGTGCCATGGGGATTTCATGAGGAAAAACGCTGATGAAGCGTGGGAGTTTTTAGAGAGTCTTTCTAAAAAACAATGCAGTGGGAACAGTGCGATGATAGGGTTTCATCAGTTCCCCAATCTAAGTCTTGTGGTCTTTCCTTAGAGTCAAACATTGCTTCTGAAGCGAAGATGTCGACGATTCTGCGAAGGATAGAAGCTTTAGAAATTAAGGAACGAGCTCCAGCTCAAATCAATCATGTTTTTGCCTCAGGATGTCATAATTGTCAGTCTCCTACCCACGTTTCAGAGGAATGTCCCCTCCTAGGAAATAACCATTCATTAGAACAGATGAACGATGTATTCCAGCACCCTAGAAATGATCCATTTTCTTCAACCTACAATCCAGGTTGGAGAAATCATCCCAACTTTGCATGTAATCTAGGAAATTCTCCTGGAACTCAAAATTTCACTCCCGCTTCGACCCAACATTATCCTAGGAGAAACACAGTTCCGTTCAATTCTCATTCACAATTTCAACAACCCAATCTACCGTATCAAAATCAGTCTCCTCTTCATCAAGCTGTAATTCAGACTCATCACAATCCAGATCAGGATAAACGTCTTAATGTCTTAGAAAGGGGTTTAGAAACCATAATTAAGGCCTCTACTCAAACCACGAATATGTTGACTCAAACGTCTAGCACGCTGAATTCCTTCATGCAATCAACCGGACAAATGCTCAACTCCAACACTCAAGCTATAGCTAGATTAGAATCCCAACTTGGTCAACTAGCTAGTGCCGTGAGTGAAAGAGAGAAAGGAAAATTTCCGAGTCAACCCGTGGTCAACCCTAATAACACAGGATGCAGTTCATCCTATGAAGCTCAAGTGAATGCAATCCATTCACTTCGGTCAGGTAGACAGGTCGATAATCAAGTGAGAACTCCTCCAAGTCAAACTCTTGATCCTGTACAAATTCCTTCTCCTTCTCCTTCTGATGAATCTATTCAACAATCACTCCCCTCAGATGACCAAGAACCTGAACCCGAACCTGAGCCTGCTTTTGATAGATTTAGACCGGTTGCTCCCTTTCCAGATAGACTCAGGTCTAGGAAACACTCTCCTCAGGAGGAGAAGATCCTAGAAACATTCAAGCAGGTTAAGGTCAATATTCCTCTCTTAGATGTAATTGAACAGTCAATTTGCTTCCATATTCAGTCTATCAACAATTGGGTCTAGGTGTACTGAACCTAACCAAATGCACCTTACAGTTGGCTGATAGATCTGTTAAGGTCCCTATGGGTGAGTTAGAGGATGTTTAGATTAAGGTTGGAGATTTTATTTTTCCAGTAGATTTTGTAGTCTTGGAAACACAGCATGTTTCCAACCCCAAAGGACAGACACCTGTCATCTTAGGACGACCGTTCTTAGCCACTTCTAATGCTCTCATCAACTGTAGAACTGGTCAAATGAAGCTGTCCTTTGGGAATCTGACTGCTGATCTTAATATTTTTAATCCAGGGGACCAATCAAATAATCAGCCTCTAGAAATAAATTACATTCAGGAAAGATCAGGAGAAGAAGAAGAAGAAGAGTCTGATTTGAGTTTTGAGGAAATTTTTGATAAAGAGTTAGAATTTTTAGAAGAAGCAGATCAGGTCCTTGAGAATAATAAAACTGTGTTAAACATGTGCTGTTTTGAATTAAATTTTGAAGAACTCTTTCTTGATGAACTTAGATTCTTGAAGAATAATCAACAATCAAATTTTCGGAACTTCACAGGAGAATTGGTTGTTAGAAAACAAAACTTCACAGTACAAGAGTCTAAGTTCATTAAGAAATACAAAATGCATGACACCAATAATACCTACCTTACCTTGTTGCAAGAATTATTGAACACCCTGAAATGCTTAAAAATTCACATTATTGATTATATCATTCTGAATTTGTTTAAAATCCGGGGAAGAATTTTTAACAGTAAGGTAGGATTCAATGTAGAACAAGAACTCTTCATGTTGAATATTTCATTCTACATTGTTTATTTTGTTTATTTCAGAATAATAAAAAGAATTTATTCTTCTCTCATGTGAGAGTTTCTTATTCATTTTTCAAAAAAAAAAAAGAAAAGAAAAGAAAAGAAAAAAAAGAAAAAAAAGAAAAAAAAGAAGAAAAAAAAGAAAAAAAGAAAGAAGAATAAATTTTTGTTTTCATCCTCCTCAGACCAAAGGTAATTTGTAGTTTTTTATCAGCGGACCAAATATAAGTGCTTCACTTCTTATCTGCTTTACTTTATGCATCATAGAGTTTGCATTGAGGACAATGCAAAATTTAGGTGTGGGGGTGAGAATTAGTTATTTTTTTCTCTTTATTTTACATTTTTAGTTACATTTTTTCCCTTTTTCTTTTTTAAAAAAATTTTATAAAAATATCATCACTTGCCAAATTAATAGAGTTATGTAATAATTGATTTATTTGATAAATTTGAAATTTTCTAATCCTTAGTTAGTTATTTACTTAAGTTCATCATTTATGATAACTCTAAATAAATTTCTTAAGAAATGATTTTCAAAGTAGTATACTTTACTTAAGCCTTAACTTAGACTTTTATTTAAAATAATAAAATTTTTGCATGCCTAACTTAGAGTTGAAAATAATTTTTCAAAGTGTCTTGATTTACATATATTTTCAAAATATATATACATATACAAAAAAAAAAAATTGCAAAAGAAGAGTGCGAAAAATGGGCACCAAAAAGAAAAAAAATCTTGAATTCAATGTGATTCTATCTTATAAAGCCTAAGCTGACCGAGTAATTAAGCCCAAGGAGTATTTCCATACTTAATGACCTAAGACCATTTGGGTTGGGATCCATTGGCCCAAAACTCGTTAAATGGTCACTTAGAAAGCCCGTTAAAGTAGAAAAAAATCACCAAGGAAGAGAGTTAAAAAAACTAATAAATGTTTTATAGTTGTATATATGGTCTTGGAAAATATTTTAAATCAAGCAACTTGAAAATTATTTAAAACAAAGAGTTAGCATGTTCTTTTCAAAACTTTTAAATTAAATTTCTAAGTTTGGCTTGGTTTTGTATTGCTACAATGAGAAGATTTTCTTAAAAATATACCTTAGAGTTATATATAAAAATGTTTTCTTGAGTGATAACTGGCTCCAATTAGATTATCTAAAAGTTATCAAGTGAATTTAGTTATTTACTGACTTCTTTAATTTGGCAAGTTGACCGAATTTTGTGGGTATATTCACTGCAAACCCTCACGAGACTACAACTCGTCCACTAGGATAACCTAGGGGTTTAAAGGCTTGTTGTATGCGCTAAATACAACCGCGATTCCTGCGAAAGTGAGTTAGGATTTTCTTTTTATTTTCTTTGCTAGAGGACTAGCAAAAGTTTAGGTATGGGGGTATTTGATAATCATATTTTATTACAATTTTATACCCTCATTATCTATTTTATATGAATAAATATAGCCCTAATAATTATTTTTATCTTTAATTGCAGGTTAATAAAGAATAACTCCCAAAAATCTCATCTCTCAACAAAGACCCTTGAGTAAATGAAGAAATAAGAGAATTAATTTTTGAAAATCACATGTGTGCAAGGAACTGGATTTGGACTTGGTTGCTTAAAAATAAATTGGACTTTTATGCAAAAATCACTAGCTACTACAGTGGACCGAACTTGGACTTGTGCTGCAGAGAATTAATTTCCAAATCAAATGAAATTGGGCCGACCCTCATTGATTGCTTGCTGCAGATTTGTTTGGAAATAAAAAAATGGGCCGGACTTCATTGCATTTCTCCATGGACTTTGCTTTTGATTTTTAAAATCAAAACTTCATCAAATGCAACCGGACTTTGTGCTGCAAAATCAAAAGGTCATTGGGCCGGATTTGTTTATGGGCTTTGTGCTGTAAATGTTCAAAATCAAAGAAATGTCATTGGGCCAAACTTGCTTACATGAATCATTTTCTCAAATGGACTGTGCTGCATATTTTAAAAATCAAATGATATGAATGGGCCGGACCTGCAGCAAATATTTGGACTTTCATTTTCTTTTGAAAATCATATGGATGTTGGGCTAGAGAAGAACAAAAATGAAGATGAAGATGAAGATGAAGAATTATTTGAAGGTTTGCATTTCTTTTCTTTTTCTCTTTTATTGCTTATTAGTGTAGATTTATTTCTATGCTTGTAGTTTAGATTTTATTTTCTTGTTAAATAGCCAAGAGGCTAGAACCCTCTTGCCTTAGATTTATTTCATGCTTATAGAATAGATTTATTTTCTTGCATTTAATTCTTATAATTTTATTTTGTAGTTTAGATTTTGCAATTTATTTTGTAGTTAGATTTTAATTTCTTATACTATTCACCTTGAGGCTAGAACCCTCTTGGATTTAGTTTTTCTTTTTGTTTATTTTTATTTTGTTTGATTCGCCTTTAGGCTAGGACCCTCTAGGGAATCACCTTTTTCTAAGAATTGGGTTCAATTTTAGATTATCCATATCTATAATTGAATCCACCATCTTTAATTTCTTGTATTTTCTTTTATTCTAGAATTTTGTTCTTCATTCTTGATTTTTTATTTGTTTCTTGATTTTATTCATTTTTTTTCTTCTCATCTTATTGATCATACTCATTCTTTTTCAAATCCACTCTCACTTATACTTGCACCTATTTACACACCATTTTCACTATCTTAATCTCTTCATAATCACATTCACTTATCAATCTTATTTGTCACGCACACAACATAAGAACCGAATTTTATATTTTCTCCTACAAAACACCTTCCTCGTGGGATCGATATCTTAAATACTATAACTTGACACGGTTGTGCACTTGCAACCTTTTTGGTACATGTTTATGCCGCATCATGAGCGGTTTGCCAAAATTAGGAACCTTGCTCATGGAGCGAAGCTCGTGGGGATCTCCTGAACTCCTAGGCTCACTGAAAACAATAAATTCGCTAATTTTGGGAACTTTGCATTTTGGCTTGAATCTCTTTAGGCCTGAATAGTAATTCAGGATGTCATCGGAGATGAGGGCTTGCGTCTTTTGGCAGGTGAGAGCTTATCGTCACTGTTGCTTGGCTCTTTTGGAGAGGGGACCGTTCATGTTGACGGCAAAGGCGTGGTCCGCGCCGACATGAATTGGTGTTTCGTCTTTCATGGGGGTCTACGAGGATCGTTCAATACCCATCGAGCAGCCCCTGAACTTGAATCCTTTGTCTCTGGCTCGGCCGTGATTGGCTTAGAGGAGATAGAACCCCCTGTGCTTGCTCGGGCGGAGTTCTCCGGCATGGTTACCTTGGCCACTTGGTGCTGGGCCACACGCACAACTCTGTAGCACTTGCGAGACACATTACCACCAGAAGAGGATGCATATAAGTACTCTTCGAACTCAATCACGAGGGACTCAATAGTTATCCCCACCGTAATTTCGTCGAACTGCACCACCACCATTTCAGTTGAAGAAATGGTTTCTCTCACTTTGGTCGCCATCTTCTGTAGGGTGTAAAATTTGATCTCCCGAAATAGGGATTTTGTTTGTATTGATAAGAATAGCTTATTACAAACTAATGAATCAAAGTTACAACAGAAACGGAAAGAATCCTTATTTAACGTAGGGTCTTTGATAGCGATAGGATGCCTCCCTCGGTGCTAGTGCCGAGTTTGCTTCTCTTGGATGATCCGATCGAAGTTGCGGGCAAGCTTCAGTACGCAGTAGAAGCTTGATTGGGTGAGTTCGATCAACAGAGGCCAAACAAGCGCTTGAAGCTTCAGTACACAGTAGAAGCTTGATTGGATGAGTTCGATCAACCGAGGCCAAACAAGTGCTTGTGTTTGTAGGCCGAAGATGCCAAGAATTCGGTCTTCTTGAATGACAAGAAGTCCGATCTCCAAAGACCAAGACTCCACCGATGGCGTGCCTGGAACAAGGGTGATCTCGAGTCCAAGATGGTCTTGAGTTCTCTGTAATTCGTCCTCAAAGAGGTCGGGTCCTAAGACCTCCTTTTTTCTATGGCTGCTCAAGGCCTTTTATAGAGAGGAAGGAGAGTGTAACCACTCCCTTAAAATATGGGAAGTGACCATTCCCATACTCGGTATGGTCATGAAGAGAATCATGACTAAATCCCTCAAATCATGGGAAGTGACTTCTCCTATGCTGGGTATGGTCATGAAGAGAATCATGACCAAATCCCTCAAATCATGGGAAGTGATCACTCCCATGCTGGGTATAACCAATCCCTTAAATCAAGAGAAGTGACTATTCCCATGCCTCAAGTGGGCAGTCTTGACGAGCTGGCGAGTTCGGCGAGCTTGCAGGCGAGCTCATATGCGGGCTGAATGCTTAGGCGAGCTTGACTCTTCGGGCAAGCTCAAGCCTTCAAACGAGTAGGCGAGTCAAGCATGTAGGCGAGTAGGTGAACAGGCGAGCTGGCACTACAGGCGAGCCTCATAGGCGAGACGGTGCAGGAAAGCTTGGCCTTTATGTGAGCCTGGATCATGCAGCTGAGCTTCAAGCTGTCAGGCGAGCTTGGTCTTCGGGCAAGCTCATGCCTTCGGACGAGCTTTGCAGGCGCAGGCGAGGCTGTGTAGGCGATCATGGTCTTCGGGCGAGCTCTACAGGCGAGGTTATGTAGGCGGGCTTGGTCTTTAGGTGAGTTCAAGCATTCAGGCAAGCTTGGCCTTTAGGCGAGCTTAGTCTTTGGGCGAGCCTGGATCCTGCAAGCGAGCTTCAAGCAGTCAGGCGAGCTCCGCAGGCGAGGCTGTGCATGAGAGGTTGGTTCTCAGGCGAGCTTGGATCCTGCATGCGAGCTTCAACTACCAGGCGAGCTTTGCAGGTGAGGCTGTACAGACGAGGCTGTGCAGGCGAGCTTGCCTTATGCAGGCGAGCTTTAAGCCTTCAGGCGAGCTTGCGGGCGAGCTTGCCTGCATGTAGGAGAGATCCAAGTTTTCAGGCGAGCTTGCTCTTTAGGTGAGCTAAGCTCCTTAGGCGAGTTTCAGAACATGCTACGAAGAATAGGTTGTAACTTTCAAACCGTAACTCAGAATTAGACGAATTATATATGAAAATCACCTATCTCGACGAGACGGGGCCAACCAAACTTTTGAAGGGTGTTTGCCGCCTCCGTTTTGCCAAATTCCTTACGGTTTGAGAGATATCAGCGTTTTCCCTCATTTTGCTCTTTCGGGTGAGGTTTTAGCAGTCTTGTTCTTAACTTCTCTGATAGGGATAAAGGTAATTTTTATTGACTACATCGCCGTCACATGAATTTTAGAGACTCCATAGTAGATTTTTTAATTTTATTCAGACATTAGAGTTTCATTCTCATATTGTAAATACAGTGTGTCTTAGTACGATTCTAGTTGATTCATATTCACATTCTCATTATTTCAGTTATCAGATGGGTTACAGTTGAGACATGATTCTTTTATTAACGAGATATCTTTTCTATATCATGTCTATTGCGTTAATTTGCATATTTTTCCTGTTTTGTACATGTACTTTTATTTGATTCCACTAGAGGATATTAATGTGATTGGTGAAATGTGTTTATGCACAGTGTAGGTGCATGGCAGGTTTGACATCTCTGGGTTCACTTTGGACTGCAGCCTTGGTGAAACCAGGGGCGTCATAATTTATTTCATTTTAATGATTGTGAAAATAGGCATGATATTTATGTGGTTATTTTAGCTGTTAATATGCTTTAGCAATGATTAGGATTTCTAACGTGAACAATTTATTGTTTTATAGAATTAAAAGTTAATCCTTATAGATATGGTTACCTCCCGTAGTTAATACATTATAGAAATGGTTGAGATTTGTTGACGTGGATTTTTATTTTTTATTAAAAAATAATCTAATAGTAACAGTTGTTAGTTTTGCAACGGTTGTACACCGTTGCTATAAGCTAATTGCAACGGCCTTATTCGTAACTGATTAATTGCAACGGTTTTAACCGTTGCTAATCTATTAGAAACGGTCCAAACCATTGCAATAAGGCTTATTAGTACCAGTTTGAACCATTACTAATAGAGCCTTTTGTAGTAGTGATGATCTCTGTTATAGAGGAGGGTAAATGAGGGAGAAGGTGGCCAGCTGAGAATTTTAATGGGGAGTTAGAGATAGATACGAGGGGATAAAGAGATCGTGAGGATAGAGGGGAAGTTAAAGAGATGCGTGGGGAACTCTATAATGTTGTTAGCAGGAGATTTTTTTGTGCTGTAGGTTGTTGAGAAAAATTGGATATGGTTAGGGAAAACATGAAATTAGTTTGTTCAGGATGGGTACGGGTTGCTATTTGGCAAATTTGAAACCATCCGTTTCTTTGGTATTTGTTTAAAACTATCTAGTTCGTGCGTGCGCACGATGTGTGTGTGTGTTGATATATATATTATATATATATATCATTTATATATATTATATATATATATATATATATTATATATAATATCAAAAAAAAAAAAAAAATATAAAAAAAAAAAAAAATTGTTTTCATAAATTGGATATGGTTAGGGAAACATGAAATAGTTTGTTAGCGATGGGTCCGGGTCTGCTATTTGAAAATTTGACCATCCATTGTTTTGGTATTTTGTTTAAAAACTATCTAGTTCGTGGCGCGCGGCACCGTATGTGTGTGGTATGGTATTATAATATATATTATATATATAATATTATATATACTATTATATATATATATATATAGTAGAGATGAGAGAGGGAGAGAGAGGAGAGAGAGAGACGAGAGAGAGAGAGAGAGAGAGATTAATGGGTATCCTTGCTTCATAGGAGGCGGATTTCGCTCTATGACGTCGTAAAATCACATGATTCGAGCGACATTCTGGAGATGCTCCGTGAACTTATCTACAATATTCTAAAACCCACACACAAAGTTTGAGGGTGAACAGTCGTCGTTTGCCGCTCCATCGCCAGCCATGTGAAAAGTTCTATTCATTAATGGACAATGAACGGTTAAAATTGATACGAGTGGATGAAGGGTCAAACGACGACGGCTTCACCCCAAACTTGACATGTGTTGGCGGTTTTAGAATATGTAGTATCAATTCACGGACCGGCGGATCTCCAAAAATGTCGCCTTAATTCATGTGATTTTAAGACGGCGTCATAGATGAGAATCCCCTCCTATGACAAGTGATACCCAATTTAATCTCATTATATAATATAATATATATCATATATATATATATATATATATAATATATATATATATATATATATATATATATATAGTCACTATTGAGAAAAATGGGGTATGCTTGGTACGCAAGCATAAAAGAGTTGTGCTGGTAGTGATGTGTCACATCCTCATCCACTCAGCTTATCATAGTGAATGTGGTCGCCATATTTGAATGAGTGGCAGGGGATGTGACAACATCACTACTCCAAGCCACAATTTTTATGCTTTGTACAAGCATACATTTTGCTCTCTCTCTCTCTCTCTCTCGTCTCTATATATATATAAGTATATATATATATATATATATATATATAATCAGAATTAACTAATTCCAATTGGTAATCCACTCCATTCATCATGATCTAAATGTCTCAAACATATATATAATAAAACTTATATGATTAAATATAATTAACACATATTTTTTATTGTTTCTTTAGTTATATTGTTGTAAAACCATTAATTTTACGATCACTTGATGCATGAGTAACTAAAACCTAATATGCCTAATTTTTTTGCTTGTATACAATCCAAAACGTATAAATCAAAATGAACAGAGTGGATCAAGTAATTTGATGACTTAAAATGTAGTTTTGAAAGTGGTACCTTAGATTGGATCTAAGACGCTACCTTATGAACACTTTTCCGATATACATGTATATTTGTTCCGTAAATACATTTTTTTACACATACATACATGTTGTGCGAAACTTGACATAAATTTTTTATTAAATAAAAATATACGTCAACACTTAGTTAGCGGATTGTGTAGCTTGCAAACCTTTATGCTCCTTTCATAGCTGATAAAGATGCACTTCTTTCCTTGACTGTTAAGATTCTTTCTCTTATGCTCTAACACAAGTACAAATGCAATGCACCCAAAGACCTTTAGATGATCCTTAGATGGTTTGAGGCTGCTCTAGCTCTCTGATGGTGCTTGAACTTCACTCTTTTAATTGGACACCTATCGAGATGATACACTACACAATCTATGGCTTCGGCCCGAAAAGTCTTTGGCAGGTACTTGCTCTTCATCATGCTTCATGCCATTTAGAGGATTGTACGATTTTTCCATTCCGCCATGTCCTTCTGCTATAGTGTGTAGACCGCTATGAGTTGATGGATGATTCAATATCTCTTTTCAAACTCTTGGAACTCCTTCGAGTCTTATTCGCCTAGACGATCAGATCGAAGTACTTTGATATGGTAACTGCTTTACTTTTCAACTACTCCTTTAACTCCTTAAATTTCTCCAATGCTTTAGATTTTTTTTTCAAGAAGCAGACCTATGTATTTCTACTATAATCACCAATAAAGGTAAGAAAGTACTTGTGAGATGACTTCAAATGATCATGCAATGTATTTCTACTATAATCACCAATAAAGGTAAGAAAGTACTTGTGAGATGACTTCAAATGATCATGCAATGCCAGTATGCACCGGCTAAAGTGGCTTGGTTGCTCACCTTGACTTCCTGACTTTAAAGCTTCTTCTATGTTGCTTTCCTTTCATGCATCCTTCATAAAGCTAATTGGATTGATTAATTTTTGGCAAGCCTCTCATCATTTTCTCCTTCCGGAGAAGATTGAGCTCACTGAATGCAATGTGATGAAAGTGTAGTTGCCACAACTATGAATCATCCTTGATAATCATCTTTAGGCATTTTTATGTAGGTGTAGATGCCACAACTATGAATCATCCTTGATATTCGTCTTTAGGCATTTTACAGAATTTGAGTTAATATTCAAGGTGAACAGCCTATTTCTAGACATGCCCACCTTCACAATCAATTTATTATTTTTCTTAATTGTGAGCGTGAGATCCTTCAAGCAAATATCATCTCTCTTTTCTACAAGTTGCCATGAGCTTAGAATATTATTGTGCATTGCAAGAATATACTAGACATCAGAGATGTATCTATGGTCACCGGCCTTTGTTTGAATCTATGATTCCCTTTATAAGAATCTTTGGCTTGTCTCCAAGTATGACATCCTCCAAACTGACTTGTTCAACTCAATGAAATACTCTCTTGCTCCACATATAGGATAACTTGTTCCTGTTTCCAAGTACTAGATTTGGTTCTTGTTCTCATGGTCTTCATGAGATGCTTCTAGAACAGTGGCAAGTTCAACCGGCTCTTTTGTGATAAAGTTGGTCATTCTACTCTTCTTTATGGATGGTTGTAGCTAGGTAATTGTACCTATTGTAGTTAAATCATTGATTCTTAGATCTTGTCTAAAGTATGCTTCTCATCCTCTTCTTCGAACACCTTGTCCTTCTTATCCACGTCCTTGAACTGATGATTGTTCATAATCTGATTCAATTCCTTCAAGGTTTTTTGATGGAATTGTTATCTACATCCTTAGTAATTTGTGCTTCCTCTATAGCCTCAACCTTGGCCTCTTTAGTGCTCATCATGGATGCTCAAATGGCATTGTAAGGCATGCTCTAGACACTCACCATGGTTTTGACTTTGATTCTTCCACAACTAATGTACTTCCAGAGAAACCTTGTAGCTCTTCAATTGATACTTGGAAGAAATCAGACTTTTTAATTGTAACAACTGCATAGTCAAACTTTGAAACTAGTAATTTTTATATCTTTTCTTTTATTCTAACATCATCAGATTTGTAACAGTTTATACTTTATTGAAGTAATCCAAGATAGAATATCTAACTTTCATCTTTAAAATTTAGATCATTGCTCTCAAAGCTTTAAAGCATAACTTTTTTGCTCAGTCTACACATCGCTAGGCTTTTTTTAAACTCTCCCACGCATGATTGGAGGATTTTACATTTGATACATTCTCAAATCTAGCTTCATCTACTCCTAGGTATATGAGGAACAAAGTCTTCTTATCTTTCTTTCTATGCTCCTTCAACTCGCTCTTCTTAGCATTTGTCAAAGTCATTTCGGTAGCTCATTATTGCCATTCTCTATGATCTCTATAAATCCTGCGAGGCAAGCAAGACTCTCGTGAATACTCCATTTATCGTAATTGATCTTCGTAAGCTTTTAAAATTAATTTTGGAACATATTTTCCATTTGGTACGAGCTTCCCTACAAACTTGATCTTCGTAAGCTTTTAAAATTAATTTTGGAACATATTTTCCATTTGGTACGAGCTTCCCTACAAACTAGGATGGATTGAACGTGGCTTTGGTGTTTTGGAACATATTTTCCATTTGGTACGAGCTTCCCTACAAACTAGGATGGATTGAACGTGGCTTTGGTACCACTTGATAGGAATTTGGAGAGACTACTTTAAGGTGGAGTAAGAAATCTATAGAATGGATGGAATTTTAGAGAAGGAAAGCTAGGACTGAAATGAAGAAAGAGACTTGTATTACAGAGAGTTGTTTCTACAACTCGTGTTGCTACAACTTCTACTCTCAATTTGAAGCTTTACAAGGTCCTCTCGTAGGGTATTTATAGGCACCCATTGTGCTTCTACAACATTCGCTTTCTACATGCTTCTACACTTCTACAGACTTCTACACTTCCACAAAATCTTCATGGCAAATATTAGACTATTCTAGAAACTACCCTAGAGAAATCTTATGGACTGTTCTAGACTCTCACCAACTATCATGATACTTGAAATTCCCTAAATAATTTCAGACTTCTAACAATTTCTAGAATATTCAAAAGAGTTTAACGATAAAAAATTATAAATATTTGGTGAATGAGCAAGAAAACATAATTTCTTCACGAGCATAATGAAATCAAACCCCTCAACATCTCATCAATAAAGTGTATATAAATCAGTGCCCTTTGAGTCTCTTTGTGTACGGGGACAAAATGGGTCTCAAGTTAGCTTTCATCCACATCGTTCTGTTTCTTCTCTAAATCATTTAGTTTTTAGTTTCATGAAAAATATGGATTTGCTTTTGATGGATTATGGAGTTTATTTTCAAAGTAATGAAAAGAGTGCAGCAGAACTTGTGAGTCTGATCATTGTTCAGGTGTGTTGTGTACAAGTGGCTAAAGTTCTCTCCAATATGTACATGAATTAGTTTGAAATTGTAGACGTCAAAAATTGCCAATAGGTTTTCGCACGCAGCTCGAGACGGAGAGAAAACGATAAACATTATTATCCAAGTCAAGGAGGATTATCTAACACTGACAAGCGTATGAAGCGAGTCGACAAAGCTTATGAATCAACAGGACAACAGAATAACAAAGAGACGATCCGATTGGGAGTTACATCTCACTCACGAAAAGTGAAATTCCACTCATGTATCATCTACTCCATGTATGACTCACCTATGGGAGGTTGTAGATCTCTTCTTCGGCTTTCCAACACACTTTGAATCGCGTTATTCCGAGATCGAACGGGAAAATTATAGCGAAAACAGTCAAGGTGCGCAAAACGGCGCCTCGGTCGAAAACCGAGACAAAACAAGTGTCTCAGCTAGCTGAGACACGAACTGTGTCTCAGCCAGCCGAGACACAAAGTGTGTCTAAGTTGGCTAAGACACAAAGACTGTCTTAGGCCCTGAAAACGCTATTTTTGCAGTTTTCGCCCGTTAACCACCTAGATTTCGGTATATTCTGATCCAAACCCTCTCTAACTAATTTGAAACTCTCTTGGAATATGGTTAAGTGGTTACAGCTGAAGATAAGAGGGAATCGGCCATTTTTATCCAAAAACCATGCTCCAGAAGCGTATAGATACAGCCCTAGGGCCTTCATTTGCACAGATCCAGAATTCTCGACTTGTTCTCCTTGGCGGATTAAGTCTTTCCACGACCGAGCTACGACTGCGCCCATATTAGATAGGATATCGATGGAGAGATTGTTCAGGCACATCTCAATGAGAGTGGCCTCTGAAACCCGATCACGTGTATGCAGCGATCGGTTCCTGATCCTCTTGACAAAGTTGCTTACAGACTCTGTCTTATTCTGCTTTGTAGTTAGCAAGGTGACCACAGATACTTCTTTGTCATCGTTGAAGAATCTGACCATGAAGAGCCGTTCCATGTCCTTCCAATAAGTGATGGATTCAGGGTCCAATCTGCGAAACCATTCAAAAGCGACCCCCTTGAGGGTACCAATGAACAGTTGAGTCATAATGGGATCATTCCCCACCATGTGTCCAGTTTGCATCTGGAAGTAGTAAATATGCTGGGTTGGAGAACCCTTGCCGTTGAACATAGGAGGTCCAGTGGCTAAAACTTCGCTGGGTAGGAGACTGTATCCCATTCGATCGGATACGGTCTGACAACCCCCAACTTGTTCATGTGCTTCTAGAGCTTCAAGGCGTTGAGTTGATTTTGAAGCTCGTCAAGCCTTTTGTCTCTTGGACTATGACCCGAAGATGACGCTCCTCCATATGACTCGGATGAGGAATGGGTAGGAGTAGGCGCTCGCTCTTTGTGCTTCGAGGATTTCTATGAAGTCCACGAAGTCCTCTCTTTCTTCTTCTTCTTCTCGCTCAGAAGCTACTCCAACATCTCCTTCAGGGAGTTGATGGTTGATCATTGCTCGTCGAGTCTCCTGGATATCTCATCAGGGATGTCGGTCATGTGCACATTTGCGTGCTTGCCCTGAACCGAGCTTGAGGTTTGCGACATCGCCACTACCGAACAATTATCATCGTCGTCGTCAGAGACGAACACTAGGCACATGTCGTCAAATGGAATAGTCACCCCCGTTTGGGTGCGAGTGTGTTAGTAGATACCTTTACGCTCAATGGCCTTGGACTTCTCTGTCATATTGACAGTTGTGGCGGGGAGTTCCATATCATTGGAAGCTTGTCTCCTCTGGCGATGGCGTCTTTGGCAGAGAGGTCTCATCTTTGATGGTTGCTGGAAGAGTCTCTTGAACACTGATGGCTCCGATGCATCGGAACACTGGCAATCAGCAAGTACCACCGGGATAAGTCTCTGCACTGAGGGTTTGCCTCATGAATAGTGCGCTTGCAAATCAAATGATCCTTAAGATCCTCTGTAGGTTGGTGGTGGTGACCCCCGATGTCGGAAAGACCAGACGAGAAGTCGGGTGAAGGAGTCTCAAAAGAGTCGACATGAGGACACCCGAGAAATTCCCTAAGTGTCGGATTCAGGCGACCTCTTTGAGACATGTGACGTCTAGCATGTGGGTGAGCTCCAGCCAACTGCGGGTGAGCTCGAGCATTTGGGCGACCTTCAGCCGACTGCTGGCGAGGTCTGTAATTTGGGCGACCTTGGTGTAGTGCGCCGGTCTGGCAAGCTGCTGCTTCACCTTTCTGGCAATGGTCGGCCTGCGTACGAAGCTGGGCCGTCAGGCAAGCTTGGTGAAATCTGCTTGTTTGAGCTTGCAGGTGAGCTCGGGCTATCGGGCGAGCTTGATGAAGTTCACTTTTTTTATGAAGTCAGCCTGAACTGCAGAGTTCACCATACTTGCAAAGTTCGCCAGATTTAGGAAGCTCGCCTCAAGAGCGAAACCTACCTGTGTAAGTGAGCTCGACTGATTTGAGTGGTTCGCCAAAATTAGGAACCTTGCTTATGGAACGAAGCTCGTGGGGCTCGCCTGAACTTCTAGGCTCGCCGAAAACACTAAATTCGCTAATTTTGGGAACTTTGCATTTTGGCTTGGATCTCTTCAGGCCTGAATCGTAATTCAGGACGTCATCCGAGATGAGGGCTTGCGTCTTTTGGTGGGCTAGAGCTTGTCGTCGCCGTTGCTTGGCTCTTTTGGAGAAGGGAACGTTCATGTTGACGGCGAAGGCGTGGTTCGTGCCGACATGAATTAGCGTCTCCTCTTGCATGGGGGTCTGTGAGGATTGTTCAACAACCCATCGAGCAGCCCCAGAACTTGCATCCTTCGTCTCTGGCTCGGCCATGATGGGCTTGGGGGAGATAGAACCCCCTGTGCTTGCTCGGGCGTAGTTCTCTGGAGTGGTTGCCTCGGCCACTTGGGGCTGGGCCACACGCACAACTCTGTAGCACTTGTGAGATGCATTACCGCCAGAAGAGGATGAATATAAGTACTCTTCGAACTTGATCACGAGGGACTCAATAGTTTTCCCCGCCGCAATTTCGTCGAACTACGCCTCCACCATTTCAGTTGAAGAAATGATTTCTCCTACTTTGGTCGCCATCTTCTGTAGGGTGTAAAATTTGATCTCCCGAAATAGGGATTTCATTTGTATTGATAAGAATAGCTTATTACAAACAAATGAATCAAAGTTACAATAGAAACAGAAGGAATGCCCTCCTTGTTTAACGTAGGGTCTTTGGTAGTGATAGGATGCCCCCCTCAGTGCTCGTGCCGAGTTTGCTTCCCTTGGATGATCCGATCAAAGTTGCGGGCAAGCTTTAGTATGGAGTAGAAGCTTGATTGGGTGAGTTCGATCAACATAGGCCAAACAAGTGCTTGAAGCTTCAGTACATAGTAGAAGCTTGATTGGATGAGTTTGATCAACCGAGGCCAAACAAGTGCTTGTGTTTGTAGGCCAAAGATGTCAAGAATTCGGTCTTCTTGAATGACAAGAAGTCCAATCTGCAAAGACCAAGACTCCACCGACGGCGTGCCTGGAACAAGGCTGATCTCAAGTCCAATATGGTCTTGAGTTCTCTGTAATTCGTCCTCAAAGAGGTTAGGTCCTAAGACCTCCTTTTTTCTATGGCTGCTCATGGACTTTTATAGAGAGGAAGGATGGTGTAACCACTCTCTTAAAACATAGGAAGTGACCATTCTCATACTGGGTATGGTCATGAAGAGAATCATGACCAAATCCCTCAAATCGTGGGAAGTGACTTCTCCTATGTTGGGTATGGTCATGAAGAGAATCATGACCAAATCCCTTAAATCATGGGAAGTGACCTCTCCCATGCTGGGTATAACCAATCCCTTAAATCAAGGGAAGTGACTATTCCCATGCCTCAAGTGGGTAGTCTTGGCGAGCTGGCAAGTTTGGCGAGCTTGTAGATGTGCTCATATGCGAGATGAATGCTCAGGCGAGCTTGACTCATCCAGGCGAGTCAAGCATGTAGGCGAGTAGGCGAACAGGAGAGCTGGCACTGCAGGCGAGCCTCATAGGTGAGGTGGTGCAGTCAAGCTTGGCCTTTAGGTGAGCCTGGATCATGCAGGCAAGCTTTAAGCTGTCAGGCGAGCTTGGTCTTCGGGCGAGCTCTGCAGGCGAGGCTGTGTAGGCGAGCTTGGTCTTCAGGCGAGTTCAAGTTTTCAGGTGAGCTTGGCCTTCAGGCGAGCTTAGTCTTCGGGCGAGCCTGGATCCTGTAGACGAGGTTCAAGCAGTAAGGCGAGCTCTGTAGGTGATGCTGTGCATGAGAGGTTGGTTATCATGCGAGCTTGGATCCTGCAGGTGAGATTCAAGCTGCCAGGTGAGCTCTGCAGGCGAGGCTGTACAGACGAGGCTGTGCAGGCAAGCTTGCCTTATGCAGGCGAGCTTCAAGCCTTCAGGTGAGCTTGCGGGCGAGCTTGCCTTGTGCATGCAAGCTTCAAGCATGCAGGAGAGATCTAAGTCTTCAGACGGGCTTGCTGTTTAGGCGAGCTAAGATCCTTAGGCGAGCTTCAGAACATGCCACGAAGAACAGGTCGTAACTTTCAAACCGTAACTCGGAATTGGATGAATTATAAATAAAAATCGTCTATCTCGACGAGATGGGGCCAACCAAACCTTCGAAGGGGGTTTGCCACCTCTGTTTTGCCAAATTCCTTACTGTTTGAGAGATATCAGCATTTCCTCCTTTTTGCTCTTTCGGGTGAGGTTTTAGTAGTCTTGTTCTGAACTTCTCTGATAGGGATAAATGTAATTTTTATTGCCTACATCATCGTCACATGAATTTTAGAGACTCTATAGTAGATATTTTTAATTTTATTCAGACATTAGAGTTTCATTCTCATATTATAAATACAATGTGCCTTAGTACGATTCTAGTTGATTCATATTCACATTCTCATTATTTCAGTTATCAGATGGGTTACAGTTGAGACATGATTCTTTTATTTATGAGATATATTTTCTATATCATGTCTATTACATTTATTTTCATATTTTTCCTATTTTGTGCATGTTCTTTTATTTAATTCCACTAGAGGATATTACTGTGATTGGTGAAATGTGTTTATGTACAGTGTGGGTGCATGACAGGTTTGACATCTCTGAGTTCTCCTTAGACTTCAGCCTTGTTTGAAACCAGGGGCGTCACAATTTGTTTCATTTTAATAATTGTGAAAATAAGCATGATATTTATGTGGTTATTTTAGCTGTTAATATGCTTTAGCAATGATTAGGATTTCTAACGTGAACAATTTATTGTTTTATAGAATTATCCTTATAGATATGGTTGCCTCCCATTGTTAATACATTATAGCAATGGTTGAGATTTGTTGACGTGGATTTTTTATTTTTTATTAAAAAATAATCTAATAGTAACGGTTGTTAGTTTTGCAACGACTGTACACCGTTGCTATAAGCTAATTGCAATGGCCTTATTTGTAACTGATTAATTGCAACGGTTTTAATCATTGCTAATCTACTAGAAACGGTCCAAACCATTGCTATAAGGCTTATTAGTAACAGTTTGAACCATTACTAATAGAGCCTTTTGTAGTAGTGATGGTCTCTGTTATACAGGAGGGTAAATGAGGGAGAAGGTGACCAACTGAGAATTTTAATGGGGAGTTAGAGATAGATACGAGGGGAGAAAGAGAACGTGAGGATGGAGGAGAAGTTAAGGAGATGCGTGGGGAACTCTATAATGTTGTTAGCAGGAGATTTTTTGGCGCTGTAGGTTGTTGAGAAAAATCGGATATGGTTTGGGAAAACATGAAATTAGTTTGTTCAAGATAGATACAGGTTGCTATTTGGCAAATTTGAAACCATCCATTTGTTTGGTATTTGTTTAAAACTATCTTAGTTGCATGCACGCGGCATGTGTATATATAATATACATATATATATATAATACTATATATATATATATATATATATATATATATATATATATATATATATATAATTAATTATATATATATAATATATATATCTATATATATATACTATACATTATATATATAATTATATATCAATATTATATATATTATATATATTATATATATATGTATATATATATATATGTATATGTAATATATATGTATATGTATATATATATAATATGTATATATATATATGTAGATTCGTATATATATTATATTATTATATATATATGCTATATATATATATATATGAATATATATATATATGTATGATGTATATATATGTATAATGTTATATATATATATACTATATATATATATATAATATATATATAATATGTATGTAATATGATTATATAATATATGTATATGTATATATAATATAGATATGTTATGTATATGTAATATATATATGTATATGTATATGTATATGTATAATATATATATATATATAATATATATATCTTTATAAAAATATATATATATATATATATATATATATATATATATATCATGAATTAAACTATTCCAATTGGTAATCCACTCCATTCATCATGATCTAAATGTCTCAAACATCTATATAATAAAAATCATATGATTAAATATTTTTAACACATATTTTTTTATTGTCTCTTTAGTTATATTGTTGTAAAACCATTAATTTTACGATCACTTAATGCTTGAGTAACTACAACCTAATATGACTAATTTTTTTGCTTGTATACCATCCAAAACGTATAAATCAAAATGGACAGAGTGGATCAAGTAATTTGATGACATATATTGTAGTTTTGAAAGTGGTACCTTAGATTGGATCTAAGATGCTACCTTATGAACACTTTTCTGATATACATGTATATTTGTTCCGTAAATACATTTTTTTACACGTACATACATGTTGTGCGAAACTTGACATAAACTTTTTATTAAATAAAAATATACGTTAACACTTAGTTAGCGGATTGTGTAGCTTGCAAACCTTTATGCTCCTTTCATAGCTGATAAAGATGCACTTCTTTCCTTGACCGTTAAGATTCTTTCTCTTATGCTCTAACACAAGTACAAATGCAATGCACCCAAAGACCTTTAGATGATCCTTAGATGGTTTGAGGCTGCTCTAGCTCTCTGATGGTGCTTGAACTTCACTCTTTTAATTGGACACCTATCGAGATGATACACTACACAATCTATGGCTTCGGCCCGAAAAGTCTTTGGCAGGTACTTGCTCTTCATCATGCTTCATGCCATTTAGAGGATTGTACGATTTTTCCATTCCGCCATGTCCTTCTGCTATAGTGTGTAGACCGCTATGAGTTGATGGATGATTCAATATCTCTTTTCAAACTCTTGGAACTCCTTCGAGTCTTATTCGCCTAGACGATCAGATCGAAGTACTTTGATATGGTAACTGCTTTACTTTCAACTATCTCCTTTAACTCCTTAAATTTCTCCAATGCTTTAGATTTTTTTTCAAGAAGCAGACCTAAGTATTTCTACTATAATCACCAATAAAGGTAAGAAAGTACTTGTGAGATGACTTCAAATGATCATGCAATGCCAGTATGCACCGGCTAAAGTGGCTTGGTTGCTCACCTTGACTTCCTGACTTTAAAGCTTCTTCTATGTTGCTTTCCTTTCATGCATCCTTCATAAATCTAATTGGATTAATTAATTTTTCGCAAGCCTCTCATCATTTTCTCCTTTCAGAGAAGATCGAGCTCACTGAATGCAATGTGATGAAAGTGTAGTTGCCACAACTATGAATCATCCTTGATAATCGTCTTTAGGCATTTTGATGAAGGTGTAGATGCCACAACTATGAATCATCCTTGATATTCGTCTTTAGGCATTTTTAGAATTTGAGTTAATATTCAAGGTGAACAGCCTATTTCTAGACATGCCCACCTTCACAATCAATTTATTATTTTTCTTAATTGTGAGCGTGAGATCCTTCAAGCGAATATCATCTCTCTTTTCTACAGGTTGCCATGAGCTTAGAATATTATTGTTCATTGCAAGAATATAGTAGACATTAGAGATGTATCTATGGTCACCGGTCTTTGTTTGAATCTATGATTCCCTTTATAAGAATCTTTGGCTTGTCTCCAAATATAACATCCTCCAAACTGACTTGTTCAACTCAATGAAATACTCTCTTGCTCCACATATAGGATAACTTGTTCCTGTTTCCAAGTACTAGATTTGGTTCTTGTTCTCATGGTCTTCATGAGATGCTTCTAGAACAGTGGCAAGTTCAACCGGCTCTTTTGTGATAAAGTTGGTCATTCTACTCTTCTTTATGGATGGTTGTAGCTAGGTAATTGTACCTATTGTAGTTAAATCATTGATTCTTAGATCTTGTCTAAAGTATGCTTCTCATCCTCTTCTTCGAACACCTTGTCCTTCTTATCCACGTCCTTGAACTGATGATTGTTCATAATCTGATTCAATTCCTTCAAGGTTTCTTTGATGGAATTGTTATCTACATCCTTAGTAATTTGTGCTTCCTCTATAGCCTCAACCTTGGATGCTCAAATGGCTTTGTAAGGCATGCTGTAGACACTCACCATGGTTTTGACTTTGATTCTTCCACAACTTATGTACTTCCAGAGAAACCTTGTAGCTCTTCAATTGATACTTTGAAGTAATCAGACTTTTTAATTGTAACAACTGCATAGTCAAACTTTGAAACTAGTAATTTTGATATCTTTTCTTTTATTCTAGCATCATCAGATTTGTAGTATTTTATACTCTATTGAAGTAATCCAAGATAGAATATCTAACTTTCATCTTTAAAATTTAGAACATTGCTCTCAAAGCTTGAAAGCATAACTTTTTTGCACAGTCTACACATTGCTAGGCTTTTTTAAACTCTCCCACGCGTGATTGGAGGATTTTACATTTGATACCTTCTCAAATCTAGCTTCATCTACTCCTAGGTATATGAGGAATAAAGTCTTCTTATCTTTCTTTCTATGCTCCTTCAACTCGCTCTTCTTAGCATTTGTCAAAGCCATTTCGGTAGCAACTGACTTTGGCTCATTATTGCCATTCTCTATGATCTCTATAAATCCTGCGAGGCAAGCAAGACTCTCGTGAATACTCCAATTATCGTAGTTGATCTTCGTAAGCTTTTAAAATTAATTTTGGAACATATTTTCCATTTGGTACGAGCTTCCCTACAAACTTGATCTTCGTAAGCTTTTAAAATTAATTTTGGAACATATTTTCCATTTGGTACGAGCTTCCCTACAAACTAGGATGGATTGAACGTGGCTTTGGTGTTTTGGAACATATTTTCCATTTGGTACGAGCTTCCCTACAAACTAGGATGGATTGAACGTGGCTTTGGTGCCACTTGATAGGAATTTGGAGAGACTACTTTAAGGTGGAGTAAGAAATCTATAGAATGGATGGAATTTTAGAGAAGGAAAGCTAGGACTGGAACGAAGAAAGAGACTTGTATTACAGAGAGTTGTTTCTACAACTCGTGTCACTACAACTTCTACTCTCAATTTGATGTTTTACAAGGTCCTCTCATAGGGTATTTATAGGCACCCATTGTGCTTCTACAACATTCACTTTCTACATGCTTCTACACTTCTACACACTTCTACACTTCCACAAAATCTTCATGGCAAATATTAGACTATTCTAGAAACTATTCTAGACTCTCACCAACTATCATGATACTAGGAAATTCCCTAAATAATTCTAGACTTCTAACAATTTCTAAAATATTCAAAAAAGTTTAACAATAAAAAATTATAAATATTTGGTGAATAAGCAAGAATACAAAATTTCTTCATGAGCGTAATGAAGTCAAACCCTCAACATCTCATCAATAAAGTGTATATAAATCAGTGCCCTTTGAGTCTATTTGTGTACGGGGACAAAATGGGTCTCAAGTTTTCATCCACATCATTCTGTTTCTTCTCTAAATCATTTAGTTTTTAATTTCATGAAAAATATGGATTTGCTTTTGATGGATTAGGGAGTTTATTTTCAAAATAACAAAAAGAGTGCAGCAGAACTTGTGAGTCTGATCATTGTTCAGGTGTGTTGTGTACATGTGGCTAAAGTTCTCTCCAATATGTACATGAATTAGTTTGAAATTGTGGACGTCAAAAATTGCCAATTGGTTACCACACATAGGTCGAGACGGAGAGAAGATGATAAACATTATTATCTGAGTCTAGGAGGATTATCTAACACCGACAAGCGTATGAAGCGAGTCGACGAAGCTTATGAATCAACAAAACAGCAGAATAACAAAGAGACGATCCGATTGGGAGTTACGTCTCACTCACGAAAAGCGAAGCGCCACTCGTATATCATCTGCTCCACGTATGACTCACCTTTGGGAGGTTGTATATCTCTTCTTCGGCTTTCCAACACACTTTGAATCGTGTTATTCCGAGATCGGATGGGAAAATTACAACGAAAACAGTCAAGGTGTGTAAAACGGCACCTCGGTCAAAAACCGAGACAAAACAAGTGTCTCAGCCAGCCGAGACATGAACTGTGTCTTGGCCAGCCGAGACACAAAGTTTGTCTCAGTTGGCTAAGACACAAAGACTGTCTCAAGCCCCAAAAATACTATTTTTTGCAGTTTTCGCCCGTTAACCGTCCAGATTTCGGTATATTCTGATCCAAACCCTCTCTAACTGATTTGAAACTATCTTGGAACGTGGTTAAGTGGCTACAGCTAAAGATAAGAGGGAATCAGTCATTCTTATCCAAAAACCAAGCTCTTGGAGCCTATAAATACAACCCTAGGGCCTTTATTTGTACAGATCCAGAATTCTCGAGCATCGGCGAAGCCCTGTCGAACTGAAGAGTGAGGTGCACGAATTTCAGAGAGGAGAAAGAGATCTTAGCGAGCTATTCAGTATAAAGAGGAAAGTTCGAGAGATCTGCATCCGTTCATCCATTTCCTTAAGACCGTACCTAACTGTGATTCTCGAGAAGAGTGAGTATCTCACCTTGCTGAGATATTCACTTTAGTTTCTTGTCTCCTTTACGAGGCAATGAAACTTATATTTGGATCTTATCAGTCGGTGGTCCACGGATAAACCTCGACACATGCCAAGATCTCACGCAAGCAGCGGGTGATAAACGTCCATTGCGTGTGTTTTAAGAGAGTTGTGATATTTTATTTTCATTTTTGTTGAGTTCATTATAATGACTAAAGTTGTAATGGGTCCACTAATGAAAGAACCAACTTTCCACCAAAATAAGCTGGCAACCACAGTGGGAGCCAATAGCCTCGCTGCCAAGGCTGTCGTGTCGTAGTCACTGATCAATATCCCTATGGATGAAGATGTCGAATACGAGTTCGACCAGCAGAAGTTCAAGGAGTACATCTCTTCCTCCTCCTCCAGATCTTCCTCTCCCTGCAAGCGCAGGAGGACCGCTTCCCTGAAGAAGGTTAATTGGCCTTCAGATCTAAAAACTCAGGGTGATAATATTCGCCCGAATGCTATTGAAGACTCTTCTCCGACCTCTAAGGAAGCCGGATCTGACGCTCTTGACAACTATTCAAAGGTTATGGAGCTGCCTGTCGAAGGCGCGCCGGTGCTGACGAAAAGGGCTCGTCAGAGGCACCGTTAACGTCTTTCCCGACAATTTGTCAAGGCTTTGGAACAGGTGGATGGACTCCGCTACCAAGCATATCTGGAGTTTAGAAGATTCCAAGTGGCTAAAAAATCACCGCAGCAAGCATCAGAATCCTCCTCCCAACCGCCGACTAACAAATGAGTTCATGTCAAACGAACCTATTCTACTCTTGAAGAACACATCCAGAAGCGCTGTATACTTCTTGCGCATGCCCGGATCCTTGTACCAAAACCAAAGACAATGCCTAAAACTACACCAAAGACAGTTAAGGTGCCTATAGCTGACAAGAGACCCCAGTCGTGTCTCTCACTTAGTTCCACTTCTAAGGCTGTGCCCCAACCTTCATCAATTTTAGATCCCGCACCTCCTGCTCCCGCACCTCCGGTGAAGCCCTACGACAGTGTGGATCTCTCTAAATTTAGAATTCTATTGAAGGATTGATTGAGTCCTCTACATGAAGATCAAGGCAAAACTCCTGTTAAAGAACGCTTGGATCTAGTAAACAAATCCTGAGCGACTCTTTAGACTGGGGGTCATACACGACCTCCCAACAAGACTATTCCTGTAAACGCCCGCTTGGGGGTGAGTGCAGAAAACCAGGAGCCCGTTAAGGTTTTACACTCACAAAGGTGTGATTCCAAATGAGTGACTCCTGTGAGCGCCAACAAGGCGTTACCTAATTAGAAGAAGACGTGTCTGATAGACGACATTGTTATACCTAAAAGAACAAGTGAACAGCTGATAGATTGCTCGGGCTGCAACGCCGACGAGTTGTACTATCAGACTTGGGGTGATTCTTAAAAGATAAATACCCCGGACTCTCACTGTCCTTGTGAGAGATTAATTAGGGTAGTACTATCTGAATGTAGCTACCCCAAGACCACTCCACGGAGGGTCTCGATATTCGAGAGGATCTCTACTGAAGTGTGCAAACCTAAACCAAGGTGTTTCCATACAAGAAGATCACCGGTCGGGGTGACAAACTTCCAGAAGTCACCATCAACATGGTTGATAAGGGAAAGTCTACACGACACTTAAGTCCCAAACCTTTCCCAGAGGTATCCCAGCGCATAACTCGGCTACGGTCCGAAACTATCAGACCAAGGGATTATCGGAGAATTCAGAGAGGGAATTCCTCGGATGATGAAACATTAGATGCAAACTCTACAATCGCTTCTGATAATATGACGTCTAGTGCGGGACAAACATGAGAAGCATTCATGATCACTACCGAGCAGATAGCTCAGCTCCTTCAAGAAGCTTTGACTAAGCAGAAAGAGGATTTCAAAATCGAGATGGATATGGCCGTACAACGGGTCAAAGATTTAAATGTACAGTAGCTCTAAGAGTTGTCAAATCAGCACGGTGAATCTAGTCATCTCCATACTATCGATCAGGTAGATATCGACTCAGAAGTGGAGGAGAGTATCAATGCCGAAACTCTGCGCGATGGTAAAAATGCTGAGGATGGCCCTAATACTGGGGTGGCCCCACTTATAATACCAACACTGGGGATGGCCCCACCATTCCTCTTCAAAGTCACCCGAAGAAAGATACAGGTGAAGATCTAAAGATGAAAGACCTCGAAAGCAAGATCAATGCTTTGATGTTTGCTCAAGAGGTAAAGAAGACCGGCATTCCGTGTTCTTATCCCAGGGAGTGAGAATCGATTCCATATCCGGTGAAATTCAACCTGATTAACTTCACACCGTTCGATGGAAGGGGTTCGCCCACTCAACATTTGATTTACTTCAAGTCCCACCTAGTGGTCATTTCAGGCAATGAACCTCTGATGGTACGATTATTTGTGGAGACCCTTCGCATGGCCGCCTTCAACTGGTACCGCCATCTTAAGTCAAGAAGTATCAATAGCTAGGACGATATTAAGAGAATGTTTCTCGCCAACTTCTTTGATGATGACACGGAGGTGTCAATCAGGACACTATTTGATGAGAAACAAAAAGACGGAGAATCAGTCAAAAACTTCATCAAGCGCTTTCAGAATAAGGCGATGAACTGCTGAGATTCGGTCACAGAGGAATTCATCCTACAAACATGTTATAACAATATTTCCTTGGACGTGCTGAAATCTATGGGCGTCACACCATCCAAGACATGGAAAGAGTTGAAAGTACGTGGGGAGCAAGCTGAACGATTCCTCAAAAGAAAGAAAGCCAAAAGAGGTCAACCCGTGACTACTGCCCCGAAACAGAACTTCACCCCTCGTGGTAAAGGGAAAGCACAGGCGAATGCGATGGGTGTAAATCAAACCTTCCAATTGCAACCCCAACAAAAGCCACAACAACAAGCGCCCAAATAGCAATCGTCTCAGTGGTAGCAATGACCTCCAAGGCAACAGAAGGCTTCTAAGCTAAAATTCCTGAAGGAATACTCCTTTAAGGAAGATGAAGTCCCCGATATCTTCAAATACTTGTTAGAAAACAACAAGATCAAGTTCTCTCTAATCACCGATCATGAGGAAGCTAAGAAGACTACAGATCCGCAGTACTACGGGTTCTACAGAGCAGTTCATCATCCCACCAAGATGTGCTATGCTCTCAAGAGCAAAATTCAAGCATTGATTGACGTTAGGATTATCACTGCAAAGCAACCCAAGGAAAAGAAAGTGGGTACAAACGCTGTAAGCATTAGTTTCGGCTCTATTCCCCTCACGTGGTTTCAACCAGAACCTGTGATAAGGGTAGGGATGAGGACAGTTAGAAGGGACTACTCCCACACACGGATCCTAACGGTAAATTTTTTTGGGTTCACCCTGATCTACTTCAAGATAAGCAATGGACATGATCCTCCTCCAAAAAAAAAATCTAAGTCCAAAGGCAAGGGGAAACTTGTCATGCCACTATAGCTATTTCGAAGGAAAATAATGAAGGAATCCCTGCCTTCCCACCTTCCGATGATGAGCATGAAGCTTTTGCTACAAGCGAAGAACCGGCCTTTGTCACTAGAAGTGGAAACAAATATTAGTTCGACTATTCTAAGATGGCTGATCAACCAGATAAACAGGGGGTGGTTACAACCACCCCCAATCCTTCTGAAGGAACTTCTTGGTAGAAGTTAACCCTTAAACAAAAGGAGACTACAGCCAAGCAGAAAGACAAAGCGCCCTATCATCAAGAGGTTCAGAACTTGAAGTAGTCTCGATTTAATCGTCCGATTGGAGGAGACAAACCGGGAAATTCAAACACTCCATACCACTTCAATGTGATGACCCAACTGGCTAACATCCTAGTGAGGATAACCCTATACGAGTTATTGCGTCTGTTTAAAGACACCAGAGAGGCATTCGCCATCACTCCTGAATAACTAACCCAAATAGTTCAAGAAGCTTTAACCAAACAGAAAGAAGAATTTGAAACTGAGATGGAGTTGGCCATGCAGCAAATAAGAGAGTTGCAGGCTCAAAGGCTTCAACTACCTGAGTCCAATCATTAGGTTGAGTCTAATCGTCGTACTATACCTATCACGCCCGTCCAAAATGGAGCAGACGACAATAATCCATGCATGGATGAAGTCATCAAGACTAAAACACCCTTCAATAACACTGGGGGTGGTTCAATTACACCCCCCATGATACCAAGGGTAGCCCGATTACTTCTCCTCAACATCGCTCAATGACAGATGAAGGTGAGGAAAAAAAGCAGAAAGATGGAGAGTCAGTCACCACCTCTGCTAAACACTTTCTTAAAAGAAAGAGGGCTAAGAGTAACCAACTAACAGCGCTCGTGGCTACTGTTGATCAAACATTACAACAGTCGCCTCAAACCTATCGGTACCCTTTCAAAGATCATGAAGCTCCAGCCATACACAAGTACCTCCTAAACCATGAAAAAATCAAGTTGCAACCTATTAAAAATTAGGAGGAAGCCAACAGGAGTTCACACCCAAAATATTGTGCATACCACATGAGGGTCCTTCATCCCACTAGGGCTTGCTTCATTCTTAAAAATAGAATCCAAGCCCTAGTTGAGGCTAGTGTTATAATCAGAGAACAAACCGAGTGAATATCGGCGACCATTCTGAAAAATATATGAGTATAAACTACTTCTTCCGAAACTCCAACAGATATATGAGTATAAACTGTTTCCCTTGTATCTGGTGGGAAGTTCCTGGAGAATATTACATGTAATATTCTTAAGGATAACCTGACAACAATAAAATGGGTTGGAAACAATACGCTGCTCATGGGACTCAGTTTCACTAAAGAGCTGGGGGTCAAATATCTTGAAGCTTTTAGTGATTCCCAACTAATAGTCAACCAAATGCGTGGAGAGTACAAAGTCAGAAACCAGGGCTTGATTTCGTACCATAAAGTGGCCATTGAGATGACAGACTCATTTGAAGGATTCTACATCAAGTACGTCCCGCATCCCCAAAATACGTATGCATACACGCTGGCAATATTAGTAGTATCTCTAGCACAGCCTCCCAACACTGAACAATTAGTTATCCTGAGGACACACTAACTCTTCATACCAGGGTATGCCTTGGATGCAAAAGAAGTGAACGCGACTGAAATCAAAGTCAAACCCCGAGACTGGCATTTCCCTATTATTCATTATGTCTTACACGATATTTTACTTGAAGACATAAAAGAGAGAGAGACTCAGTCCGACAAAAAGCACCGAGATTTTATTATAATACAGTGACTCAAACGCTATACCGTCGTACATATGACAGTTTGCTACTTCGATGCCTCTCGACTAAAGAGGCAGAAGAGGCTCTCAAAGAAGTGCACGACGGGACCTGTGGTGCACATTAGCCCGATCCCAAGCTCTGTGATCGTCTCAGAAAAATGAGATATTATTATCCAACCATGGTAAAAGACGCAGTTGATTATGCCTGGTGGTGTCATGCGTGCCAAGTGCATGCAAAGTACATGCACCAACCCCCAGAGCATTTACACCCTTTGGCCACTTCATGGCTATTTGAGACATAGAGAATGGCCATCGTTGGTCATATCTTCCCACCATCAATTAAAGGCGACCGTTTCATCTTGGCGATAACTGATTATTTCTCCAAATGGGCCTAAACAATTCTGCTCAGAGAATTAAAGATGAGCAACATCATTGTATTCATCGAACACCACATTATTTATCGATATGGTGTTCCAAGGTGAATCGTGCATGACAACGGCCCTCAGTTTGTCAGTAATACCTTCATCAAATTCTATGGGAAGTTTAGGATTAAAGACGTTTCATAAACAACATACAATCCCACTACAAATGGATTGGCTGATATTTCAACAAAACAATCATAAAAATTTTGTCAAAGCTTGTGAGAACTAACAAGCGAGACTGGGATGACAAACTTGGCGAAGCTCTCTGGGCCTATTGCACCACAGTCCGCACGCTACTGGTGCAACCCCATATTCTCTTGTGTACGGGTATGAAGCAATCCTCCCTTTAGAAATTTAAATTTCATCCTTGCGTATTGCTCTTGCAACGGGAATGACGACTGATGAACAACATCAGAAATGTCTTGAAGAACTCAAGACATTAGATGAAAAATGTCTGGAAGCTCCGCAGCAGATTTAGTTCTACCAAGCTAGAATCTCTAGGGTTTTTGATAAGAAAGTCCGACAACGGAGCTTTAAAGAAGGAGACTTGGTCCTTGCCGTTCGACGACCGATGATCCTCAATTCCAAGAAGAAGGGGAAATTCCAACCCAAATGGGAAGGGCCATTTATGGCAGAGACGATTTACTCAAATGGCATATATCACCTCGCCTCTCAAAATGATGACAAACTTATGATGCCAATAAATTAGAAGTTCCTGAAAAAGTACTATCCTTAGTATGTTCGGGATAACCTATTTAACAAAAAGTTCCTGGAGAACGCTATTCACGATGTTCCTAAGGATAACCCAAGATCGGCTGACTATCCAAGATCAAAACTAATTGTCCAGATAAGTCATTCTAGATCACAATAAAATGATGATTAAGAACCTCCCGCTGTATTTTGGAGCCTTCTTTCATCGAGATGAGATTTAATGACCCCATTTGATTAATCTTTCCTCACGAAACCCCCATAGCTAAGTGGTGGAGTGCTTGATGACTCATGATCCTCCACCATAAAATCCCTCATCGATCAATTCGAATGACGGTAGGCCTACCAAATTCCTTGTGGTTAAATCCACCCAAACACACACTGTATCCAAACCTTTAACACTCCCACTGTTGAGGTCTGACACGGCACCCCCTCTTCGTGTTAAGTCCTTGTCACTTGACATCGAAACCCCCACTGAGTGATTTGGACAAGTCAATATTTCCATTGTTATTTGTATCTTCACTCCCACTATTTCTTGGTCAAACCTTCCTATAGTTAGTACCAAAGCCAAAGTTCCCTCTCGATTCCTTCAATGAACAAGAGGTCCACTTTCAAAACCAGAATTCCCTTTCGATAAATGAAAGACCTTCACCCAAGTTGAACGATCAAAGCTATAAAAGTTAGGGTCATCTCAAACCTTAACTTGGTTAAACCCCCCACAGTTTACACTAAAGTTGGAATTTCATCTCGATAAATGAGAAATTTGTCTTCTGATCAGGTAACCAATCTAATAAAAGTTAAGGTTATCCAGATCTTTTTGATTCTCGGAGTGAAGATCCCACTCTTAGTTTTACCTTCGAAGTGGAGATCCCACTTTTAGTTTCTTCTGCATCATGGAGATAGAATATAAAATTCTTCCTCTCTAGCTTTGGGAGATAGAATATAAAATTCTTCCTCTCCCGCATCAGGTTCATCTTTACCCGAAAAAAAGACCTAGAGATAGAATATAAAATTCTTCCTCTCCCGCATTGGGTTCGTCTTTGCCCCAAGAGAAGACACAATATTTCCACACAATCGAAATCCATGCCTTTTAGGCATAGGGGATTTTATCTCGAACCCTGAGTAAAGATAAGTCTACACCTAACACGCATTTCCATTTAGTCTTTTCTGTAAAAAAGACACCAGGATTCGTGCTTAGAGGAATTTATCTTAATCCTCAAACCAAGATAAGTCTGCACCCGATATGTGCTGCCGGGTGGTACGTTCCCATAAAAATGACCAAGTCTACGTATTCAACGTCATAGCAACCAAAATCCATGCTTCACACATATGGGGGATTTTATCTCGATATCTAATTAGAGATAAACAGACGCCTAACACGCGTTGCCGGTTAGTATTTTACCTTGAAAAGGACAAAGCCCACATATTCAATATCGTGACAGGTTGTTATTAATAATGCCAGAATCCATGCTTCACACGTATGGGGGATTTTATCTCAATCCCTAATTAGAGATAAGCCTACGCCTAACACACGTTATCGGTTAGTCATTTATCGTGAAAAGGACAAAGCGCATGTATTCGACATCGTGACAGGTTGTTATTAATAATGATATAATCCATGCTTCACACGCATGGGGAACTTTATCTCGGCCCCTAATCAGAGATAAGCCTATGCCTAACACGCGTTGCTGGGTGGTCCGTTCCTATAAAAACGACGAAGTCTATGTATTCCGAATCATAGCACTGTGTCTAAAAGAATTAATTCTTTTAGCATAACGTTACATGTGAAACGGGTTCTAACAATTCACATACTAGCCTGATTCCAACGGTAATCGGTAAAGGCATGCCAAATCCATTGATGGCTGAGGGTTTGCCAAAAATCTTATGAGCACCCCCGCAAGGGACAATTAAGTCTATGTATTCAAAATCATAGCACTAAGTCTAAAAGAATTCATTCTTTTAGTACAATATTACATGTGAAACGGGTTTTAACAATTCACATGCTAGCCTGATTCAAATAGTAATCGGTAAAGGCACGCCAAATTCGTTGAGGGCTGAGGATTTGCTAAAAATCCTATAAGTATTATGATAGTTTTTCCTAGATCGGATAAAAAATCATAAGAAGAAGAAGAATGCGCTAGGTAAAAGACTTCGTTTCATTAATGAAGTCAAGTTAAAATGAAGATACAAAAGTGGAAGCTATCTGCCCAAATCCAATATGCGACTGAGAAACCAAAGTTCTAACCTAGAGAGCTCATCTGCATAACTCTGTTCAAGTTCGGCCTGCAGATCAGCCCGAATAGAATCTTTAGAAGTATCTAGTATCTTCACAGCTTTGCTTTTCAACTTAGCCAATTTATCCTCTACAGGCTCCAACTTCTTAAGTGTTTTTCTTCGAGAGTTTTCGACATTTGCTAAGTTGTCCTCAAGAATAGCGTGAGATTCTTCGGCATACGTCAGGGCCTTCTTGAGTTTGGCTATCTCCTCGTCTGCTGAGGCTAAGGAGCTAAGTAACTCAGCCTTAGCCTTGTCCTTCCTCGAGAGATTATCCTTCATATGCATGACAGAACCTTCCTGGGGCTGGAGTTCATGCCCAATGGATGCTCTACTGTCATTCCACTGCATCAACTTGCACTCCAACTGAATAAGCTCCTCTAACTCTTAGAACTCACGCTCTAATATGACAAAATCCGCAATGAGGGAGTCATCTAGCTCTAGGTACCACTCCTCCCAGATAATCGTCAGATGACGAGAAAGAGATCGTCTGAAGTGATCAAAACATTATCCGTGATGAAGGATTCTCTTGATCATTTTGTCCATAAAGGTAACAAAACTCTCAAGATCTATACGAAATATGCCCCTGTCCGAATTAGTATTAGATAGTAAGGCCATGATACGCTTGTATGGAGACGGTAGAAGCCCTGCAAATAATTATGCAGAAGAATAAGAAATTATAGAATAATGCAGGGGAAACTCAAAGCAAATTCTGAGTTTACCAGCGTCAGCAGAAGTCCCTTTAGTTTGGTATTCCGTGCTTGGCTCTGCTAACCTAATCTCGGAAACTCCTAGAATGGTGGTAGGCATAAATGTCATCGGTATATCGACTCCTCCAGGTGACATCACGCTGACTAAGATCTGAAGGAACAATAGCTTGAAGCTGATAACTAGGCGACTGAGCTGTAGCCATGGCTCCCTCTGATGATGAAAGGACAAAACTCTCAGGCAGGTCAGGAATGCAAATGACCATAGCTGTATCGGCCCTAGTGGTTGGTCCTATAACTAAAGCTCCCCTGAGGTTAAGCAAAACATTGACAGAGGAAGGAAGACGATCTATGAATTAGATGCATACCTACAGCAGAACCACCCTCGACGGATGGTCCTGCAACCTCTCGAGTGGCCTGCTCTGCCAACATATCAATCAAAAGCCTGTTATCGGATCTTGAGAAGCTCGGCGTAGAGACAAATACGTGTCCGCTGAATCCTCCAGAATCCACACTATCAAATGCTTCCCCCTCGACTGGTCTCTCTAGTGTGGCATCTACACAAGAGCTTAAACATTGAGTAAAAGGGAAAGGGGCTAGAATTCATAATAGCAGGAATTAGATTCACTTCCAGCAGTTGCAGAAGGTTCTTTTACCCTAACATTCGTGCCCGCATCCTTCAACTTGTCTAAAAGAGAATGAAGTCTGGAAACGATTAAAAGGGGAACAAGTTCTGAATTGCCTAACTCCTTTAATTGCTACTCGAATTGTGTACTATCGGTGTTAGATATACCTGAACTTAGAATCCTCAGTTCAACATTACTACCCTGGTTAACACCCTCGCCTGCCCCGGCATACACGGGATCATCGCCAATAGCATCACACATCTGCTGTACGAAGCTCGGGCCTTCTAAATGGTTAAAGTTGGAGAAGATAGAGGCGTATGGAAATTCATCCTTCCCATGACCCCATTAAACATGAGACATGATTAAGTTCAAAGAATCCATAAGAGAACTAATTATAGACTACATGGCGGTGAGGGATTACCTCCTCTGCTAATGGGTACGTGGCCAAGTAACTCTTCCTAGCGAGCGCGTAGATTGACATACGACTTAATCACCATCTTCTTTTGCTTAGGGAAGCGAGCCTCCATGTGGGTTCTATGTCTCTCGTGTTTGGATTTGGCACACACCTCAACCCGTGCGGCAGACTCAGCGGCAGGTCGTAATCTCGCGCGACGGAGGATAAGAGGCTCGTCTTCTTCAACCATCCCACCTGGGGTAACAAGAGTCATCTTGTTAGGATAAGTAAACAAAACCTCTTGCCTCAGCTTTGATAGAGCTGGTGGAGGGTTAGGGAAAATAGAGCACTGAGCCCGACGAGCAAATGCCATACTTAGTAATTCTGAGAAGAAGCAGTCTAACAGACCTGTCTCAACTTATTCCTCATCGCCTCAAGTCCGATGTCCATATCTCGAAGGTCTTCTTCGGAAGTCTCCTCATCGTCATCGGTAGGAAGGAACTCTTCCTCATCCTCCACCCTATCTCTGCCTCTGCGGGAAGGTCTGACAGGCTTCTTCCCCTGCTTCTTCAAAAGATCAGCATCATGAGAAGCCTCAACAGTAGCTCGAACTAAATATTCAGCTCCCAAATCCACGATGTCTTTCATATTCATGAGCTCATTCGCAGAAATAAGCCACTTGCAGCTGAGGAAGGTAAGTTGTGGCTTGCGCTTGGATGCAGGAAGCATGAAGGTGGTGCCCATGCAACCTATCATAGTCCAAAACCATGCTCGAACACCATCTTTAAGACTGCCCTCGGTCCTCAAACCGTTCGGGTTCCCAACATACAGTTGGTCGTAACCGAATTGACGATCGAACCGATAGGGAAAATAAGGCTCTATATAGCAACGACCCTTCACTCGAAAGACGAGATGTCTGGGGTAGATGTTTACCAACCAATTGAAGCAACCCATATCGAGAGAAGTCTGACTAGTCCCTGGCTTCTCTTCATCAATCAACACATTGTCATAGCGACTCGAAAAACAAGGAAAACATTTGAAGAACTCCCAACACTTGTGGATTTGAAGCTCTTGCTTCGCCTTCGTAAAAGTCTTTGCAAACCATTTGCTCTCCTCTAATGATTGCAAGAGCGACACAGAGGTATCGGCAGAGCTTGGTGCTAATATCAGATCGGGACGATGAAGAACGAGCCATGTCATCAGATATGTATATGGGAACTCTACCTTCACGGAAGGAATCTTGGTCAACGACTCGAATCCCATCTGTGTAAGACCATCAACCAGGTACCTAAGCCCACAATGAATACCGACGACCATCGTCGGGAGTAGAGAGATATCTTTCCCATGAGCATGCTGAACAGCAGGGAATAGAACCTCAATCGGCAAAGCGTCGGAAAATTGGTATGGAATGACGTATTTCTTCAACCAAATGGCAAGATACCCTGCCAGAAGAGTCATAGGCTGAATATGCTTCTGTGCATGCCACAAAAAGGTATAAAATTTGGTCCTCGCCGGAAAGGGATCCTCAGCGGCCGAAGTAATAAATGATCGAGCGCCTGTCCTCGCAATCAGGTCATTAATCACTGAAGGAGTCAAAGGGACTAATTCACAAATAGCTTCACCAGAGCTACTCTCCAAGTGCTGAAACAAGTAATCAGCAAAATACTTCAAGCTTATCTGAGCCTCCTTCTACGCCATGGAGCCCATACTGGCTAGATCAGTCTAATAGTGACACGTAAGATCCCAGAACGTGTCATGCATGTTGGAAGAAGCTCTCTTCAACTATTTCAGCTGCCGGTTCGATGAAAAATACTCCTGATATGGATAATCTCCCATCGAAAGGCCGAAAACCTTTTGCGTCTCATGAAGAGCTAACCTAAGCTCTCCATTGCGAGTCAGAAAGTGTTGGTGTCAGGGTTGTAAAGCTCTAACAACGCTTGAAAATGGTGTTCACTAATCAGTAATCCATACATGGTGGCGCGTACTGATACATACAATCCGTTATGCTTCAATTCATTCTCCCAGTGTCTGAGGACATAACTCGTCATGCGAGTCCACCACCTCTTAGGCAGCGAGTGAAACCCATCCATAATACCTGCACTCTCTCATAGGGAGTTTCCTCCCAAGTATGGCAAGGCGGTTCCTCACTGTGTTTGCAGCTATCAACACTTCATCCGACAGTGCTGTATCAAGTCCCAAAATCCCTAGTCGAAGGCCACGAATAGAGGGAAACCCATCTGAACCCAGGGTCTTATGTTGAGTAATAAATCCACAGTGGACAGAATCGTGATCATCTATAAGACGCCAAGACATCTCTCTCCTTACATCTTGCACCTCTAAATGTGCAAATGAATACTGGAGAGAAATAGAAGGAATGTATAGAGGACTTCCGCCATCATCGTTCAGCCAACGCTCATCATCAACAATTAGCACATCTGGATCCTCAACATGATCCCCGAACAAGTAATCCGGCTTCTTCAAAGCCTGAGTAGAGCTGGAGTCTTCAGTAAGGAGAGTATCTGTGATCAACTGTCGTAAAGTGCAATGAACCCCATCTCGTACTAGCTGAGGAACCTCCTTAGGACTAGCCAGATCAAACTGAGGAGTTGAACCAATAAGCAACTTATCAACACTAGTGGCGAAAGTTTCCTTGTTAAAACCGCTCGTGGCATGAGGTGGGAACTCATCCGCAGGAAATTCAACTGAAACAGATAATGTACAATTAGAAAATTGTTGCTAAAAACTAGACAAGGAGTTAAACTCATCTCACGAATCAGCGAGATAGAGTCACTGCTTAGTCGACTGGCAAGAGGATTTTAACTGTTTTACACGGGAGGGACAACGTACATTATCACGCAAATACCGTGATAATATACCCCGCCCCACGGAGTGTAATACATTATGAAATTGCTCCATATGACTGAAGGTGTGTATTGGCCAAGCAAAACACGTCCTTTTAAAGCTTTATCCCAGCGAAGGAGAACATCGACTATTCCTGAATGACTCGCCAAGAGACAAACGAGGGTGCAAAGTACATAATATAAAATTCGCAAGAGTTATAAAAGCTCACTCCTGTATGAGGAAGCTACAGGAGGCTCCCTCTCGCTATGCTAAAAAATCGAGCGACTCCTGTGAAAACGCGGCTGTCGTGGAGACATGACTAACCTGCAACGCAAATTAGCGAATCAGGTACAATCACAAATTCAAGGACCCAAAATTAAAAAGGGATATTATGAACTTTAACAAAAAACCTACAAATAAAATGAGATTTTATGGTTGAAGTCTAATTAAACCTACGGGGTCCATAAATGCAAACAAGGGGTTCATTTTGCATCCAAGACCCTCGTAATCAATTTTGGGCGAAATACCCAAAATATCCCTCATGCTCAAGGCTTAATGTTATCCATGAGCACATTCAAAATTTGGCCATGATTGAAGGGGAAAACCCATCACCCTCAACATCAAATTTTGGCCATTTTTGCACATAACCCCCTCGAGAAAGTTGGACCAATTTTGCAATATGGCCTCTCACAAAGTTTCGACCAAGAGCTCACATTTAACACCCCCTAAATTGTTGGCCTTTTTTTGATGATGTTTAACAAAAAAATTACTATTAATGTTGTTTATCTAGTATTTGTGTTTTTGTATTTATTGTAAACAAACAATATGTTGGAGGGTTGATGGAATCGAGCATTCAAGATCATATCCAATGGAGGTTGGCGGAATAGTGGAGTGAAGCAATGCAATCCATGTTGAAGGTCCAAGTTCAAGCTTCATCCACAAGGTGTACCAAGTCGAGCTTAATGAAGATCAATTGCCTTGGGTATATTAGTTTAGCTTTATACTTTGTGTGCTTATGCTTTAAGCTCAAATGGTGCACGTACACGTTTTCTTGATTTATTGACTATGCTTATGCTTTAAGCTCAAATGGTGCACGTACACGTTTTCTTGATTTATTGACTATTATACATCCATTTGAGATAATAATAATGGTGCACGTACACGTTTTCTTGATTTATTGACTATTATACATCCATTTGAGATAATAATGTGTTTTCAGATTATTAACTTAATATAACTAGTTTACATCTTTTATAAAGTCTATTAATCCATTTAAAAGAAGTTTTAATCTTGTTTGAACAAGTTTTGTCAAAATCAAGTTTTAATAAGTTCATGTCCGTGCATGTTTTTGCAAAACAGATGAGTTTTCACAATTGGAAAATGCAATTTGAAAAATTTATTCGTTTATATGTTTATCTTCATATATACAAAAAATTTCCTAATTTTTACTAATTTTGGAGTTGTTTTGTTATTTTCAATTGAATTTACAAAAACCCGTTTTCAGCAGTTTTTCAGAAACTATAATATCTGTATTAAAATAATTATTTCTCACAAATAGAAAATGATATACATGTTTATATACATGTTTAGAAACTTTGTTCAAAATTTTATGATTTTTAGAATTGATTTACTATTTTTAATTGATTTTATAAAACCAGCTACACATATTCCTAGAACTGCAGAAACTGTTTGTGCATGTTGCAACAGTACCACAAACGACCAGATTGGTCTCGGAGGTCGACTGCCAAATGTCCAGAGTGCATTTTTGGCTCTTACGGTCGACCGCTACAGTAGCCACGGTCGACCGCCAATGTTACCGTTACACAGTAACTGTAACTTGCTGATTTTGTTTATTTTATTAATTTTTATGGGTTTTGGGTATTTTCTTGGGTTGTTTTCTTCCACCTTATATATAGCCTATTGCCATAACCATTTGAAAAAAACAAGTGAGTTTTAAAAAGAGTTTTAAGTGTGTTTAATTTTTTTTTTAAAGTTTGTTTAGTGTGTTTACAAGTTTGTGAAGAAATTTTCACAAGAGGAAGAGGAGATCATCTTTGGTGTTTGTGCATCATTCCATTCTCTCTCTCACTCTTGATCTATAGAGAAGTTTCTCTAAACTCTTTCTAATTTTATATTTATTTGTTTGTTAATCATTTTTATTAAAGCTAGAATTATATTTAGTTTAGATTTGTTTTTTATTATACTTTTTGTTTACACACGCAACCATTGAGCTTATTGTAGTTTCATACATAGTATAATTTGGGTTATGAGGATTGTGTGACTTAGAGTGTGAGCTTTCATTGTGTTCTCGTCCATAGTAGAGAACAAACATTTGTTGTATTGAGCCTAATTGTGACGATACACTTTGTAATATACTTGTACACCGAGAGGAGTGTGTGGTGAGAGACGTGGTCGTCCTAAGAGGAGTGGGGTAGGTGGTAATGCCTAGAGGTAGGTTATAATTCCTAATACTTGAGGGAGATATGGGTTAGAGACCAACACTTAGAGGGCGTAAAGTGGGATTGCAAGAGTGTGAGATTGTAAAGTTTTTGGTGAGCTAGAAAATCGAGTGTAAGGTGTAAACGTTATTCGGGTGAGCGTAGAAACCCAGTTATGATAGTGGATTTCTCCCTCAGAGTTGGGAGTAGAGAGTAGGACGGAAGGTCCGAACTCCGTGATCATTTCCTTGTGTTTGGATTTCCCCCGAAGACTTCTCGCTGAGTTCTAGGGTTTCCTCGCCATCGTGCACTTCCGCGCACCCGCAGGCCACCTCGACTTTGTTTCCTCCTCTCGTCGACTCCCCCATATGTCGCTCCTCTCCTTCACTTCCTCTCGTCCGACAAGTTCGTCGATTTAAAGGCCATCCCCTCTCTAGCATCTAGTGATTTGGGGGTACTTATCTCTCTCGGAGCTCAAAACCCTAGTGATCTGGCTCCGATCTGAACGATTTGGATCTCTGAAGTAAGTTCTTAATTCATTGTGAAATTTCGATTACTATAGAATAGTTTCTATGGCCACATATTTACGATTTGATCTTATTTGTGATTATTTGCTGTATTTTTTATAGATTTTTTGTATTGAGGAACATATGTTAACATTGAACTGTCTGTTTTCTTTTTTGTTTTGTAGAAATATGTTCTGTTATTTGAATTTAATGTAGAAGACCTGATTGCTTTTAGATGCAAGTATAAGTTAATTTTAGTTTTCTTATTTGACGAACAACAAGCAAAAAAATGTTAATAGTTTGTTAAAAGAATGAATATTCATGGATTGTGTCCTTAGTTTTCTAATTCCAATTCAAATCGAACCCTCATCAGGCCCCATAGCGTTAGGTGGCGGTTTCGATCATTATTTACAAGCACCAGAGCCCATCGCACTGATCGGCTGGGTGGGCCGCTCATTTGTTTGTTGTTTGTGGGCGTGTGTTCAGGGAGCACCTCACTTGTTTACCCTATAGTGCGCTTCAAGGTTTATTTTTGTTTAGCGCCTTTTGCCTGTGTAGCTAAGTGTCTGCAGTATTAGAGATGTGGGATAGGGATATTTTCACTAAGCTGAATCTGTTGACTTCTGAGCTAAGTGTCTGCAGTATTAGAGATGTGGGATAGGGATATTTTCACTAAGCTGAATCTGTTGACTTCTGAACATACTCTTTTTTACTGTCCTTTTGTGGGATAGGGATATTTTCACTAAGCTGAATCTGTTGACTTCTGAACATACTCTTTTTTACTGTCCTTTCCGTCTATTTGCATCAATGCGGGAATACTAGGAAAGATCAGATGGACAGAAGGAGCTCCTAAAGCAACTACCAATTTGCTGTTGATTCGCAGGACAGACAGAGATATTATTACATTACTGCGACAATCCAAACCCAGAAAAAGAGCTTTTTATTTGAATTGATTTGAATGAAGTTAATCAAATCAACTAAATATTGACTCTAGATATTCCCTTATTCACTTTGATTGATTATATTCCACTCCTAGTATTTTGGTCTTGTGGGGTTTTCGACATTTCTTCCTGTTTGTCAATATTTATACTTTCAGCATTTACAATGTGTAATCGATCGTGCCTTTGATCCTTGCTCGTGCTGCTTACTGCAGGTCAATCCTCCATCCATGTATTATATTTACTTGATAATTATATTACCTCATCATTATTTTTATGTTATGTTTTAATAGGAACAACAATTAGACTTGGTGTTAGTTTTAATTTATTTGATGCCCGTAGATGCAGACTTATAGTTTATTGTATTTACTTACTTTATCTATTTTCAGTTCTCCATTGATAAATTTTGCTAACGTCCTTTTTATTTTGCAGTTACTTATTCGTTAAATACCTGATCATGGATAATGGGGAAATTGAGAGCACAGATGAGGAGATGCCTGCACATACGGGACGGCAGTATAGTCTGGTGACATTGCATGATCGACCAGTTATCGAAATTTCTTCACTGGAGGCTGGAACTTCTTCAGAAACTTCACTGAAGTATATCCAAAGATCCTTTAATTTTGATTTTGATCACTAAATCTAACTATATATTCCTCAACCGTCCATCAGTGTGCCCCCAATAGAAAAAAAAGAAAAAGGAAAAAGAAAAAGAAATACGAAAATCATTGAAATGTCCTATTTGATTTATTTATGTATAGTTGTCTGCCTAGTTGAAGCAACTTATATTGTTTTCTTCCTTTAGTTTTTAGTGATTCATTGTGTTGTTACTCATATATAAAAACTGCTTTAATGCATTGTTTATATAAATACCTCATTCTGTTATTCATTTTTTTAAAGACCTGACTTATGGTATTAAAGAAGGTTTTAAAGGGAAAATAGGTTGAGCGAGTAAGATAATGGATAGACACAAAATTTAGCCAAGCAGGACATATAGGCATACTTCGGTTGATGAAAAATAAAAATTCATGATATTAAAAATGAAAATCCAAGATGAAACACATTAATTGAGTGAAGGTATGCCTAATACAAAAGTACTTACCATGCTTATTACGTATCTAGCGTTACATATTTATCATAGCCACTCTCCTTATTTGTGGCTTCAAACATACCATCAAAGTCAAAATCTGTACTATAGCCACTTACAAATTTTATTATGTTATCCATATTTTTTATCCATTATTTTCTAATTCTATAAGGTATTTCCAAATTGTTGCTGATTAAATACTATGTGCAATTTTTATGACTGTGTAGGAATGTTAAAGAGAGGTCTAATCTAGAAAGTACTGCCAATAGAATGGAGTCTCATACTCATGGTGGACCTGGTGGATCTCAAACAGAATCAAAATTGGAGCTGTTTGGTTTTGATTCACTTGTCAATATATTAGGCCTTAAAAGGTACACAAAGAAAATTTGATATTTTTCATGAGCATTTAATTTGCCTTGCGTGGTTCGTTTGCATTGGATTAATGCATATATTTGTTGGTTGAGATATCAACCAAGAGGATTTCATTTGCTTCAGTATCTAAGAGTTTGGGTTTGGTTTTCAGGAAACTGGTCCAAAGATGGGGACTATGATGGGTGTGTTTGTACCATGCTTGCAGAATATTTTGGGTATTATCTACTATATCCGTTTTTCTTGGTAATTTTTATCTTTCTATTAATGTGATTTCATTGAAATGTTTAGTACCAGCATTCAAACCTAGATTCATATATATGGTTATTCTTTAGTTATGCAAAATAATTGTTTTGTACTATAGCAGCAAGATATTAAACTCTCGCAACCCCCCCCCACCCCCACCCCCACCCACAAAGAAAAAGAAGAATTTGTTCTACATTTGATCATCTTTGTCGTTTGTTCTTGGCAATATCTTAAATACTGTAGAAAACTACATAGGGAAGATGCGTTTGCGATGAATGCCAATATTTTTGAAACCAATATCACTTGGTTAATCCACTTGAAAGAAACCAAGAACTAATGCATGTGGGAAGTCAGCAAAACTTTCATCCAAACACTATTTTTCCCAAAAGAAAGTGATGAATACACATATAAGCTTCATTGGAAAGGACAAGCAACTAATGTGTAGATTGGAATCCACATGATGTAAATCTCATCGTGACTGGGTATGGGTTCATGTCCTGAGTCAGTACTTTACTATAATTGGATGGTTTGATTTTCATTGCTACCTTAGTATCAAACTAAACTTTAATGTAAAAATTTGCATGAAAGTAGTGTCATTTGTGTCGTTTGGTTCATTACCATTTAGTTCATTGTGCCATCTTGCCAGGTCTGCTCATAGTTTTGTCCGTATGTTTGACTATCGGAAGATCGATGGTGGTAGTTGTATTACAACTTTACATAGTTAGAGTACATGCGTCATGGAATTCTTTTTGACATAGTTTCAACTATAACAGTACCTCATTTTAAACTTATAACTGATAGGACAATTGTGTGATATTAAGAGTTATATAGACAATAGCATTGGATAACTTGTTAAGTTTATTATTGGTCTAACTACGGTAAATGTATGCATTTGTTTAACTAACTTCAAATTGATTTAGGGAAGACAAGGAAGATGGAAACCTTTATGGATCAACCTCTTCAAAATAGAGGAGGTCATTTGTGGTAAAGATTTATTAAAATTTATTTAACATTTTGTAGAGTTGGATATACACAAACCCACTTGCTATGATTTGTTGGAGCTGACAAAAACATGCAAGCAGAAATGTGTCAACCTCTTCAAAATAGGAGACCATTTGAGGTAAGTTTAGTTGAGTTTTTATTGATATTTTAAAGCATATATTCAAGTGACTGAATCTTGCAATGAATATAATCTCATTTTTATCTTTTTATCTAAATTTATGCAGGAAAATTGATGGTGGCTGAAACAGGTTAATCCATGCGTGCTTTTCACTTACTGTGAGATTAGCTCTATCCAGACAATTTACAAATTATGTATACCAATGGATACCTTTAAACAGAAGACACTTTTTGTTTTAATGAAAGAGGAATTTTAGTCATGTACTTTGGACAAAAGAAAAAACTTGTACTAAAGTCATTGTAATGATACAATGAATTGTTCCTTATGTTTGGTTGTTAATTTGCTTTCAAAATTTGGAGTTTCATTTCTTTGTTTGTGACATGAGCATGTATAAATCATGGAGTTTTCATTTTTTTTGTTCTTTTTTAATTTTGAAACTGCAGGTTAAAAAAATGTGTGATATATCTGGATGATTTGCTTTTGCACGGTCAAAATTAAAAACCGTCCCCTTTGTTATATATATCCATTCTCATATCTTTACATCTGAAAATCGTCCACATTGCTAAAAACCTTTCCCATTTCTAAAAACCATTCCTATTGCTAACTGTCTCCTTTGATATAAAAACCATCTCCGTAGATCACAAACAAAACTGTTCCCATAGACAATAAAACTGTCCTCCTAGGTCAAACTCGAAACCGCCCCCTTTGGTGTGTAAGCGTCACGATAGCTTAAAATTATAACTGTTCCCGTTGCCAGATAACCGTCACTATCTGCAAAAATATGAACCATCCCCATAGTTAAACCGTCCCCAAATGTTGTCTACGAGAACAATTCAAGAACCGTGCCACTTGGATCATGAACCGTCTCCTTAGACCAAAGACCACGACAACAAAGGTATCGGATGAGTAACCGTTCCCGTAGGCCTATGAGGATGATTTTATTGTCTAGCGGGATGGTTATAAACTGTCCCTGTAGACCCATTATTTGGTAGTGATAGTGAAGTGAAGCAATACAATTTATGTTGAAGATCCAAGTTCAAGCTTTATCCGCAAGGTGTACCAAGTCGAGCTTAATAAAGATCAATTGCCTTGGGTATATTAGTTTAGCTTTATGCTTTGTGTGCTTATGCTTTAAGCTCAAATGGTGCACGTACACGTTTTCTTGATTTATTGACTATGGACTGGAACCTCTTCCAAGAAAAAGTCAAAAGGAAAAGGTAAATCTTGTTATGGAGCTTCCGCTATTCTAGGAAAAGACGATGAAGAAATCCCCGCCTTCCCACTTTCTGAAGATGAACAGGAGGCCTTTGCAACTCGGAGTGGGAATGAGTACCACTACAAATACCCAGATGATGGTGCACGTACACGTTTTCTTGATTTATTGACTATTATACATCCATTTGAGATAATAATGTGTTTTTAGATTATTGACTTAATATAACTAGTTTACATCTTTTATAAAGTTTATTAATCCATTTAAAAGAAGTTTCAAACTTTTTTGAACTCGTTTTGTCAAAATCAAGTTTTAATAAGTTCATGACCGTGCATGTTTTTTACAAAATAGATGAGTTTTCACAATTGAGAAATTTAATTTGAAAAATTTCTTTGTTTATATGTTTATCTTCATATATACAAATATTTTCCTAACTTTTACTAATTTTGGAGTTGTTTTGTTATTTTTAATTGAATTTACAAAAACACGTTTTCAGCAGCTTTTCAGAAACTATAATATATGTGTTTAAACAATTATTTCTCACAAATAGGAAATTATATTTTACAAATTCTTTCTCTAACATGTTTATCTATATGTTTAGAAACGTCCCTCAAAATATCATGATTTTTGGTGTTGATTTACTATTTTTAATTTATTTTATAAAACCAGCTACACATATTTCCAGAACTGCAGAAACTGTTTGTGCATGTTGCTACAGTACCACGATCGACCGGATTGGTCTCGATGGTCGACCGCCAAATGTCCAGAGAGCATTTTTGTCTTTTGCAACTACAGTAGCCGCGGTCGACTGCCAATGTTACCGTTGCACAGTAACGGTAACTTGCTGATTTTGTTTATTTTATTGATTTTTATGGGTTTTAGGTGTTTTCTTGGTTTGTTTTCTTCCACCCTATATATGCCCCATTGCCATAACCATTTGAAAAAAAACAAGAGACTTTTAAAAAGAGTTTAAGGTGTGTTTAGAAATTTGTTTAAAGTTTGTTTAGTGTGTTTACAAGTTTGTGAAGAAATTTTCACAAGAGGAAGATGAGATCATCTTTGGTGTTTGAGCTTCATTACATTCTCTCTCTCACTCTTGATCTATAGAGAAGTTTTTCTAAACTCTTTCTAGATTTATATTTATTTATTTGTTAATCATTTGTTATTAAAGCTAGATTTATATTGAGTTTAGATTTGTTTTTGAGTATACTCTTTGTTTACACACACAACCATTGAGCTTATTGTATTTTTATTCATAGTATAATTTGGGTTGTGGGGATTGTATGACTTAGAGTGTGAGCTTTCATTGTGTTCTCTTACATAGTAGAGAACAAACATTTGTTGTATTGAGCCAAATTGTGACGATACACTTTGTAATACACTTGTACACCGAGAGGAGTGTGTGGTGAGAGACAGGATCGTCCCAAGAGGAGTGGGGTAGGTGGTAATGCCTAGAGGTAGGTTTTAATTCCTAACACTTGAGGGAGACACAGACTAGAGACTAATACTTAGAGGGTGTAAAGTGGGATTGCAAGAGTATGAGATTGTAAAGTTTTCGGTGAACTAGAAAACCGAGTGTGTGGTGTAGATGTTATTCGGGTGAGCGTAGAAAACCTGGTTGTGATAGTGGATTTCTCCCCAGGAGTGGGGAGTGGAGACGTAGGATAGAAGATCTGAACTCCGTGATCATTTTTTTGTGTTTTAGTTGGCTTTGGCGTTTCGTTTGTGCTTATTGTTCATTACATTCTTGTCGCCATTGTTAATTTCTCTTTGTTTATCTTGTTCACTATCTTGTTTATATTGCTTTGTGTTTATATCACATTTAGTTTCATATCCTTGCATATTAAGTGTTGCATATCTAATTTGCTAGGATATTTATTAGTAAGTTTTAATTAGCATTAAATCAGATTAGATTAGCATAAACCCTATTCACCCCCCTCTAGGGTATTTTTATAAATTTCATCCATCGGTATGTTATCCAAGCCCCCAAAATTTTGGCTTCTTTTACATTTAACACCCCCAAATTTCGGCCTCATTTTGCAACAAAGCCCCTCAAAATTTTGGCCACATTCTCAAGCTCCTCAAACACAAGCTTCAAACTTCATATTCATGTCAAAAAGACCCCCCAAAATTTTGGCCATGTTCATGAACCCACTTTCAAGTTTCATTTTTTCCCCAATTCATGAAATCAAAAAGCCCTAATCTTGGCCTACAAATTCATGAATAAAAAAAATAAACAAATGCAAAAGAGGCTAGGGAGAGGAGCTTATCTAAATCAAGAGCTTGAATCCAATGCTAAAAACCCAAGTTTTGAACTTGAAATCCCTTAAGCCTGAGGGTGATTTTCGGCCAAGAACAATAGGAGGGGAAGATGAGGCTTCAAATCTTTTTTCAAGAAGAGTTTAAGAGTCCTTAAAGAGGGGGATTAAGAGTTCATCAAAAGGAAGAGTTGTGGGTTATGAAGAAGTGGGTTTGGATAAGAAATTTGGAGGAGGAAGACGATGAAAAAAAGAGGGAATTCAAATATGAGGGGAACACAAATATCTATTGTACAAAAACTTGTACCCATGCCCTAGGCCGGTGATGCGGCATAAACATGTACCAAAAATATTGCAAGTGCACAACCGTGTCAAGTTATAGTATAAAGAGTTATCGATCCCACGAGGAAGGTGTTTTGTAGGAGAAAATATAAATCGGTTCTTATGTTATGTGCGTGACAAATAGGAGTGAAGAATAAGTGTGATTGTGAAGATATAATAAGAGTGAAAGAGATAGTGTGTAAATTGGCACAAAATGTAAGTGAGAGTAGATGTGACAAAGAATGAATGATTTTCATAAGGAGAGATGAATAAAATCAAGAAAAAAGGAAAATTCAAGAATAAAAAGAAAATTCAAGAAAGTAAAGATGGCAGATTCAATTAAAGATATGGATAATCTAGAATTGAATCCACTTCTTAGAAAAAGGTGATTCTCTAGAGGGTTCTAGCCTAAAGTCGAATCAAAGAAAATAAAAATAAACAAAAAGAAAAACTAAACCCAAGAGGGTTCTACCCTCAAGGTGAATAGCGTAAGAAATTAAAATCAAGCTACAAAATAAATTACAAAATCTAAACTACAAAATAAATTATAAGAATTAAATACAAAAAAATAAATCTACTCTATAAGCATAAAATAAATCTAAGACAAGAGGGTTTTAGCCTCTTGGCTCTTTAAACAAGAAAATAAAATCTAACTACAAGCATAGAAATAAATCTAAACTAATAAGCAATAAAAAAGAAATAAAAAAAATAAAAGAAATGCAAACCTCCAAATAATTCTTCATCTCCATCTTCATCATCCAACAAAGAGAAAAAATTTAAAGTGGTAAAAAAAATTATTTTATTAATTTTAACAAAAGTTACAAATTTGGAAGGCCTTCTCAATTAAGAGTGGCCCTCCTCTCCAAATGGAGTTACAAAAATTTTCATACCCTCAACCCCTCACTCTCTACTCCTATTTATAATAAACATCAGTGAATGAGAGCCATTGGATTAAAATCTTATCCAAAACAAGCAAATTTCAGCCATTGATCTGTAACAGAATGACGTAGGTATCGATACCAGCATCGATGCTGGTATCGATACGGGCATCGATGCTGGTATCGATACGGGCATCGATGCTGGCATCGATACCCATATGCCTCCTTTTGCAATCCGCTAATTTCCTCTTTCATTTGGTTGGACTTAGGCTTGGGCTCTTTCATGTATTTGCATATATTCTTCATTAATTCATGAGCTTTGTTGAGAGAAGAGATATTGGGCTTTTTATTTTTGATTATCCTGCAATTAAAGATAAAAACAATTATTAATGATATATTTATTCATATAAAATAGATAATGAGGGTATAAAATTGTAATAAAATATGATTATCAAATACCCCCACACCTAAACTTTATCTAGTCCTCTAGCCAACAAAGAAAAAGAAAAAAAACCTAACTCACTTTCGCAGGAATCGCGGTAATATTTAGCGCATACAACAAGTCTTTAAACCCCTAGGTTACCCTAGTTGACGAGTTGTAGTCTCGTGAGGGTTTACAGTGAATATACCCACAAAATTCGGTCAACTTACCAAATTAAAGAAGTCAGTGAATAACTAAATTCACTTGATAACTTTAAAAGTTTTTATATATAACTCTACGGTAAATTTTCTAGAAAATCTTCTCATTATAGCAATACAAAACCAAGCCAAACTTAGAAATTTAATTTAAAAGTTTTGAAAAGAACATGCTAACTCTTTGTTTTAAATAATTTTCAAGTTGCTTGATTTAAAATATTTTCCAAGACCATATATACAACTATAAAACATTTATTAGTTTTTTTTATTTTTTATTTTTTTAACTCTTTCTTCCTTGGTGATTTTTTTTTCTACTTTAACGGGCTTTCTAAGCGACCATTTAACGAGTTTTGGGTTAATGGATCCCAACCCAATTGGGCTTAGGTCATTAAGTATGGAAATACTCTTTGAGCTTAATTACTCGGTCAACTTAGGTTTTATAAGATAGATCACCTTGAATTTAAGAGTTTTCTTTCTTTCTTTCTTTCTTTTTTATCTTTTGGTGCCCATTTTTTGCACTCTTCTTTTGTAGTTTTTTTATATGTATATGTATATATATTCTGAAAAATATGTAAGTCAAGACACTTTGAAAATTTATTTTCTGAAAAATATGTAAGTCAAGACACTTTGAAAATTTATTTTTAACTCTAAGCTAAGCATGCATAAATTCTATTATTTTAAATAAAAATCTAAGTTAAGGCTTAAGTAAAGTATACTACTTTGAAAATTATTTCTTAAGAAATTTATTTAGAGTTATCATAAAAGGTAAACTTGAGTAAATAACAAACTAGAGATTAGAAAATTTAAAATTTATCAAATAAATTAATTATTACATAACTCTATCAATTTGGCAAGTGACAATATTTTTATAATTTTTTAAGAAAAAGGAAAAAATGACAAAAATGCAACTAAAAATATAAAATAAAGAGAAAAAATTAACTAATTCTCACCCCACATCTAAATTTTGTATTGTCCTCAATGTAAACTCTATGATGTACAAAGTAAAGCAAATAAGATGTGAAGTACTTATAATTGATCGGCTGATGAAAATCTGCAACTACCTTTAATCTTGTGGAGGATAAAATCATCAATTTTATATATTTTTCTTTTCTTTTTATTTAATTTTTTATTTCTTTTTATTTCGATTTTTTTTACAAAACTGAACAAGAAACTCTAAAATGAGAGAAGATTTTATTATGCTGAAATAAAGAAAATAAACAATGTAGAATGAAATATTCAACATGAAGAGCTCGTGTTTTACATTGAATCCTACCTTATTGCTGAAAATTCTTCCCCGGGTTTTAAACAAATTCAAAATGATATAATCAACACTGTGCTGAAATTCCAAGCATATCGGGGTGTTCAATAATTCTTGTGGTAATGGAAGGTTGGTATTATTGGTGTCATGCATATTGGACTTAGATTCTTGATTTATGAATGTTTGTTTTCTAAAAACCAATTTTTCTTTATCAATTTCCTCACCCCCATGATTCATGGTTGATGTGTAAAAATTTGGTTGTTGTTTATTTTTCAAAAATCTTAGTTCATCAAGAAAGAGTTTTTCAAAATTTAGTTGAAAACAGCAATTGTTTAACCTAGTTTTTTTATTTTGACAAACCTGATCTGCTTCTCCTAATATTTTCAGCTCCTCACTGAAAATTTCCTCAAAACTTGGATCTGACACTTCTTCTTCTTCCTCTGGTCTTTCCTGAATTGAGTTATCAGAAGGAGAATGAATTGGAACAAGAATTTGGCATAAAGGTGTTCTTTCCTGATTATCGACCTATTTTCCTGACTGTAGTGCATTCATTTGAGTGTCCTTAGGATTGACCACTGGTTGACTCAGAATTTCTCCTTCTTCTTCTTCACTTATGGCACTAGCTAGTTGATCAATGTGGGTTTCTAATCTAGCTATGACTTGAGTGTTAGAGTTAAGTATGAGTTCAGTTGATTGTATAAAGGAGTTCATCGTGTAGGATGTTTGAGTTAACATATCTGTGGCTAGTGTGGAGGCCTTAATTATGATTTCAAAACCTTTTTCCAAAATATTGAGACATTCATCATGATCTGTATCAAGAGGAGTGTGAGTTACAACTTGATGATGAGGAGACTGATTTTGATGTGACAGACTGGGTTGTTGAAATTGTGGATGAGAATTAAAAGGAACTGTATTTCACCTAGGAAAATATTGGGTCGAAGCGGGAGTGAAGTTTTGAGTTCCGGAGTGGTTTCCCTGATTCCATACAATGTTTGTGTAACTTGCCCAACCTGGGTTGTAGGTTGGAAAAATGGATCATTCACCGAAAACTGAGATGGGCTCTCTACAAACTCACGAGCTTCATTGGGGATTTCAATCCTATTGGGATAACATAAATTTTAAAAAACATGTGGATTAGCCATTTGTTCAAAACGAATTTGTCGATGTGTATTGTCCCTAATCCACATTTTGCATACACCAAAAACAATTTCTTTTTATAATTTTTTAAAAATAAAAGTTAGTTTTTTTTAAGAAAAAGGAAAAACAAATAAAAAACAATCACTTTTCAATCATGCTAACTCTAGGGTTAAGCCTAACTCAGCTAGACCAGCTCCTAACCAAAAATCCCTTAAGTGAAAAATAAAAGTTTAACTCGGTTAGTTGGCCAGGTAAGGATATGAACAAAGGTTGATCAGAGATCAATTAAGTACATCGTTCCTTGCAGAGCGCTTTACGCAACCCTTAAACCTTGCCTTAGACACTAACTAATCCAAGAAAACTTTAACTGGTTCACCTAAAGATTCTTTGTTCCTTATTGAGCTTGATTCCTTATGGCCAATGTCTAATGAGTTTTATTAGGCTTGGGTTGTGTAGTGAGGAATTTGTGATTTTTGGGTTAAGGAAAGGGTGATGAAATCCCTCACCTTATCTTGATTATGGGGTTTCACCCTTAAAAATATTTTCAAGTGTGTGTCAAACCAAGATGCTCAAATCACTTTGGTGAATTCCTACTAAGTATATGAAATGCAACCCTAGGAATTAAAAGCGACTAAAAAGTATGGTAAAAAGAAAATCTTTTTTAATTAGGGTTAACAATCAAACCAATGCGAAGGGAGAAAATTGTTTGGATTTATTATCATGTTAGTAAATGTCAAAGGGAAGGGTGAATTTTATTATGGTTAACGAAAATAAAATCTTTTTTTAAGTCCTAGTTGTCTCTAATTGTGAAGAAGTAGCAAAAGGGTGGAATTGAAAATATTAGGAAGAAGACTTACCACAAGCGAATCTCCAATTCTTGATCTTTAATCTCCAAGTAGTTCTTTCACAAGAAACACACAAGTTAAAGAACCAAAATAATTAAAACCTACTTAGCACCTTCCCCGGCAACGGCGCCAAAAACTTGATGCGGCATAAACATGTACCAAAAATGTTGCAAGTGCACAATCGTGTCAAGTTATAGTATAAAAAGTTATCGATGCCACGAGAAAGGTGTTTTGTAGGAGAAAATATAAATCGGTTCTTATGTTGTGTGCATGACAAATAGGAGTGAAGAATAAGTGTGATTGTGGAGAGATAATGAGAGTGAAAGTGATAGTGTGTAAATCGACACAAAATGTAAGTGAGAGTAGATGTGACAAAGAATGAATGCTTTTCACAAGGAGAGATGAATAAAATCAAGAAAAAAGGAAAATTCAAGAATAAAAAGAAAATTCAAGAAAGTAAAGATGGCGGATTCAATTAAAGATATGGATAATCTAGAATTGAATCCACTTCTTAGAAAATGGTGATTCCTTAGAGGGTTCTAGCCTAAAGGCGAATCAAAGAAAATAAAAATAAATAAAAAGAAAAACTAAACCCAAGAGGGTTCTAGTCTCAAGGCGAATAGTGTAAAAAATTAAAATCTAACTACAAAATAAATTGTAAAATCTAAACTACAAAATAAATTACAAGAATTAAATGCAAGAAAATAAATCTACTCTATAAGCATGAAATAAATCTAAGGCAAGAGGGTTCTAGCCTCTTGGCTATTTAAACAAGAAAATAAAATCTAACTACAAGCATAGAAATAAATCTAAACTAATAAGCAATAAAAAAAAGAAAAAAAAGAAAAGAAATGCAAACCTCAAAATAATTCTTCATCTCCATCTTCGTCATCCAACAAAGAGAAGAAAAATTTAAAATGGTGAAAAAAATTATTTTATTAATTATAACAAAAGTTACAAATTTGGAAGGCCTTCTCAATTAAGAGTGGCCCTCCTCTCCAAATGGAGTTACAAAAATTTTCACACCCTCAACCCCTCACTCTCTACCCCTATTTATAGTAAACATCAGTGAATGAGAGCCATTGGATTGAAATCTTATCCAAAACAAGTAAATTTTAGCCATTGATCTGTAACAGAACGACGTAGGTATCGATACCAGCATCGATGCTGGTATCGATACGGGTATCGATACTGGCATCGATACCTATATGCCTCCTTTTGCAATCCGCTAATTTCCTCTTTCATTTGGCTTTGGCCTTGGGATTTTGGACTTGGGCTTGGGCTCTTTCATGTATTTGCATATATTCTTCATTAATTCATGAGCTTTGTTGAGAGGAGATATTGGGCTTTTTATTTTTGATTATCCTGCAATTAAAGATAAAAACAATTATTAGTGGCATATTTATTCATATAAAATAGATAATGAGGGTATAAAATTGTAATAAAATGTGATTATCAGCTGGCCCCCTCTCACTTCTCTATTTTCTCTCTCCTCTCTCTCATGATTCACTCACTCTCTCTTCTTTACCCAACCGAGACACTTCATGTGTCTCGGCCAAGGTCGAGACACAAATTGTGTCTCGGGTTCAAAATAGGGTCCCTGGTGTTTGATGATGTAGTTCTTCGCTCGTATTTGCCCGTTATCGACCGTTCCAATAAGATTGACACCCGTATACACTCCGATGAGTGTATGAGTATAAACTGTATCTCTTTGAATCTCCAACGGGTACATGAGGTTAAACTTATTCCTAAAACTCCCAGGAGTATACGAGTATAAGCTGGTCCTCCCTACTCTAATGCCTTAAGAGTCTAAACTATGCAGACTCCAATTAACGTATGAGTATAAACTGTGTTTACATCAATCATCGCATGACCGTAGGTCGACACCGGTCAACACGTTGTGATGAAGGTCAACACCGATCAACGCGTAGCCTTGGTTCAACACCGATCAACGCATAGCCTTAGGTCAACATCGGTCAATGCATTATGATGAAGGTTAATGATGGTCAACGCGTAGCCTTGGGTGAATGCTAGTCAACACATAGCCTTGGGTTAGGCACCAGTCAACGTGTTGCGATGAAGGTCAATGCCGTCAACGCGTTGTAATGAAGATCGTTGTTGATCAATACGTAGCCTTGGGTTAATGCTGGTCAACGCGTTGCGATGAAGGTCAACGCCGATCAATGCGTTGCGATGAAGGTCAATGTAGGTTAACGTATGGTGTTGAAAGTCAACGCCAGTCAACAAATTGCGATGAAGGTCAATGCGTCGTCAGTTCTCGCCAAAAGAAGGCTCCGATCAACTCTGATACAAAGGATAATCCTAAGAATTTCAACTATATTTCAAATATGAATCCTCGATGAAGATAGTCAGTTCAAGCATCAACTCAACGACACGAGCTAAAATCGGAAATTAACATACCGGTTTTAGTTCGAGACTTCGACAAATGGTCAGACGATAAACGTAGCGTCGGAAAATTTTTAGCTATTTAACAAAATACTGAATAGACTAAGAATGGAAGAAGTCAAGAACTGAAGCCAATCACAAGTCCTTTTACACAGACTAAAGGTTAGGCCTATCACATCCAAAGTATTTCAGGCTCTTATATAAAATAAACGAGATTAAAACACTTTGGAGGGGGTATGTGTAGGCATTAAAAATTACCTATGGGTTCCCACATGCAGCTCAAGATAGAGAGAAGATGATGAACATTATTATCTGAGTCAAGGAGGATTATCTGACACCGACAAGGATTTGAAGTGAGTCGATAAAGCTTATGAATCAGTAGAATAGTAGAATAACAAAGAGACAATCTGATTGGGAGTTACGTCTCACTCACGAAAAGTGAATATCCACTCATGTATCATCTATTCCACATATGGTTCACCTATGGGAGGTTGTAGATCTCTTCTTTGGATTTCTAACGCCCTTTGAATCGCGTCGTTTCAAGATCGTACGGGAAACTTACAGCGAAAATAGTTAAGACGCGTAAAATGGCGCCTTAGTCAAAAACTGAGACACAACAAGTGTCTTAGCCAACCGATACACGAACTGTGTCTCAGCTAGCCAAGAAACAATTTGTGTCTCAGTTGGCCGAGACACAAAGACTATCTCGAGCCCCAAAAGCGCTGTTTTTTGTAGTTTTCACTCGTTAACCACCCAGATTTTGGTATATTCTGATCCAAAGCCTCTCCAACTGATTTGAAGCTATCTTGGAATATGGTTAGGTGGTTACAGGTGAAGATAAGAGGGAATCGGCCGTTCTTATTTAAAAACCAAGCTCCCGAAGCTTATAAATATAACCTGGGTCTTCATTTGTACAGATCCAGAATTCTCAAGCATCGGCGAAGCCCTGTCGAACTGAAGAGTGAGGAGTACGAATTTCAAAGAGGACAAAGAGATCTCGGTGAGCTATTCAGCATAAAGAGGAAGAGTTCGAGAGATCTACATCCATTCATCTATTTCCTTGAGATCTTACCTAGCTGCGATTCTCGAGAAGAGTGGGTATCTCACCTTGCTGAGATATTCGCTTCAATTTCTTGTCTCCTTTACGAGGCAATAAAACTTATATTTAGATCCGATCAGTCAGTGGTCTACGGATAAATCCCGACACAAGCCAACATCCCACATAAGTAGCGGGTGATAAACGTCCGTTGCGTGTGTTTTAAGAAGAGTTGTGACCTTTTATTTTTATTTTTGTTGAGTTCATTGTAACGACTAAAGTTGTAATGAGTGCACTAATGAAAGAACCAAGTTTCCACCAAAACAAAAATAATTTTATGAGAAAATTATTAATTTATGTGCAGAGCCTCTGTTTTGAGATATGGAAAGTACTGTTAGATTATGTATAGTGGGTCTCCTGGAGAGAAGTTATGTGATGGATTGGATGCTTGCTGTATATGTGGTTCAAGATGCCTGTAATGTTTACCTCATTTTACTTTTTTTTTCTGTTCTAAGTTGTAAGAATTTGCACATAAACGCCCTCTTTTATGTAACTTCAAAAAATCTCATATTTATAAGATGATAAACTCTATTGAAAAAATGAGAAGTGAAGAGTCAACATCCATAATCACAATCATTCAGTGTCTCTAGATGCTTCATGCTCATCTTGAATGGATCTAGAGCTAGACTTATGTTAATGACTCTCATATGAGATAAATTATGCCATTGATGATATAATTGATGATGTTGAAAAAAAAAAACAAGGTGATTGATTGACCTTTTCTCCTTTCCTTGTAGATAAAATAGATTAATAAGGCAAATAATAATAAATTAATCACATGAAATATCGCAGATACTGTATTTTTGATGTCGAAAACTTCAAATCTAAAAGTAAAAACCACAAGATCTAGTTCAGAAAAAAAATCTTTCACTATGAAAAATTACTGGTATCAAATTTCTTCTCTAGACACTTGGCTAGAGATACACTAACAACAAACATGATAGAAAAGAGGACTTCTTCTATACTTGAGAAGGAAAATAAAAGACTATCTTTTGTTACTCTCTCTTTTCTCTCTCACTAACACACTTTGTGCGGTATGTTTGCTTCTTCTGCTTGTTCTTACTCTACCTTCAACTGATGAAATGGATGTATTTTTATAGCCGCAAACTCAATGTGTGAAAAAGAAACACTCCCCGGAAAATATGGTGAGCTCTCTAAATATATTCTACCCAGGCAAATATTCAGCTTAGAACCAAGAAGTGAACGTTCATAGGCTAAACATTTTGAATGAGCCCAAAGTTGAGCCCACAACAGGATATGACGAAGCTTACTCAAACAAGCATGCGAACATCGCCATACAGCCCACTTCGGCTTAGTCCAAACAAGTCAAAAGTGAACCTCATGAAGTTTGTCATTTGATATTAGTTAACCTCTGTAAAACTCCGTGAATTTGAATATTATGTTATAAATAATAATAAAATATGTTATATGGTAATAAATAACATATTTTAATGTTTGAGTATGCCACGAATTGATTTGAGATCAATTCAATGCATATATGTGAGTGGAGAAGAGAAACATGCACGAAAACACATGAAATTAGAAAAATGTTATAAATCACCAATAAGTCGACTTATGTCGACTTACTATAAGTTGACTTGTTAGAGCATTAAGTCAACTTACGAGCTGTTTTTCAGATTTCTTTCGGGTTTTCGGGCCGTATCCGTTTTGTTTCGATCCTAGGCTTATATATACTCTTTTAAACTTGTTTTTGCTACACCTTTTTGTGAGTATACAACAGTCACCCCTCCTCTCAAACCCTAGCCCAAGTATTTGAGTTTTTGGAAGAGTTTAGTGAAGGGATTCGTTGAGAGGAAGGTGAGATCTGTGTTTTTCGCAAAGGAAGAGATCTTGCACGCATGTTGGAAGGATCAACAACGACTTGAGGCAAGATTATCTTCGTCCAAACCCATACCTATAGTTAAATAACTAGTTTAGATGTTTAATATGTGCTTTCATGTTTAATCTTAACTTGTGGTGTTAAAAATTAGATTTTTGATGTTGAAACTTAAAACAATGCTATTTAAGTATTCTTTTCTTTCTGTTTATGATAATATCAAGATCATGATCATTAGGGTTTCATGTATTTTCAATTTTTAAACCTTTTAAACATGCTTAACTCATGTGTTAACCCTACCTTGATGCCAAATTATCTTTTCATGTAATTTAATCACGCATAAACCTTAGGCCTGTGATTCCTAAATAGTCTAAACATGTTTAAACAAATTTTTATGCTTCTGTTCATGTTTATAATTCATCATGCTGGATAATCATGTTGGTAATATATGAAAAAATTAAGAATTTTGGTTATTTATGAAGTTAATCCCAATTAGCTTTTAATCCAAGAGTTAAATCATGTAATCTTATCTCTGTTAATTAGTTTTAGATGTTTATAACCTATTTCCTATATTACATGTTGGTTAGAACAAGTTTTTATTTGAGAAATATCGCTAAATACTTTGAAACGTCAACCTGGAAGTCGACTAAGTCGACTTATAAGTCGACTTGCCATAAGTCAACTTATGCCAGGCATAAGTCGACTTACGGATACTTTTCCAAATTGTTTCCAGTTTGCTTTTGCACTGTTTTGAGACATGTTCGAGGGGTTCGAGTCGCACTTTTGTACACATACATTCATGAATTCATGAGTATAGTGCCGTTGCACACACATGGGTATCTCGAAGAGGATTATGACGAGTTTTTATCCAATTATATTTGAATTAGAGATTGTTAACTCACGGGTTTGTATATCGTTGATGAGCACAACTCAGTACTACATGGGGTAGTGCGTCGATATATTTATTGTATAGGCCATTGAGTCGGATTTTAGGAGGCTTTATCTAGCAGTCCGTCCTACACTAGGGTGCGATGAGGCTCGTGAGCCGTATTTCTAGGATGCCTATTTGGTAGTCTGTCTTATGGTCATGTTATGTACTGAGTTGCGATGAGACAAATGAGCCGAGTACACAGTTAGGATGCTGACTTTGTAGTCCGTCCCGCATGATACTGCGATGAATCAAAACTTGTAAGGATTTGCATGGTGATGATTTCTTGATAGCCTGAGTCCATGGCGGATGCGAGTTGTACATATGACTCACTGCTGAGATATATGACCGAAGTACTTTTTTTCTTGATAGTTTGCCAGAACTATGATTCTCACATTTATTTTATCTTCCAAGTGATTGTGGAAGATATAATATATTGATGCTTTATTTTCTGTATTGCTCTTTTATTTTCTTAGTTGGAATCAATGATTAGCGATTCACAATTTAAGACATATGGTATATACATGAGGGTTTCCTTATTTGGATTATTTTGTTTGACGTACCAGTCTCGTGTTATGGATTTCTAATTATTGGTTTCATTTAGATTTCTTACTCTTAGTTCGATATTAATATTTAGATATCTACAATTTGAGATATATGGTATATACATGAGGGTTTCCTTTTTTGGATTATTTCGCTCAAAATACTATGTCTAGTGCTATAGGTTTCTAAATATTAATGCCACTTCGATATGGGGGAAATATATCTAGGCAGACTATGCTTAATAGATAGAGCTTCCACTCCATCTAGCAGCCCTTTTCCTAGGTGTAAGGATCATGAAATTTTGATATTAGTTAAAATAAATTTTTAGTATTTTAAAATATTTAATTATGATTTTTAAAAAAGTATTTGTATTTTTCTCAATTTTCTAGAATTTTCTATGATTTAAAGTCTAAGTTTTATATTTATTTAAATAGTTTTTATATTTATAAATTAATTTAGTGCAATGAAAATTTTTGGGATTTATCCGTTGTGTTACCGATACTATTACGTATCATTTTGAATAAAATGTGGTGTTATTATTATTATTACGTATATTTTTGTATAATACGCTGTATTATTAACTACGTATTAATTGTATAATTTCTTGTACTATTGCGTATTATTGGTCGTATTAATACAACTGGTACGTTTTATCGTGTAGATAATTGTCACATAATTATTTAATTTTAAATATAAGTAAATATATTTTTATTATTAATTATTTCTGTTTAATTGTACAATACGTGTATATTTTCGACAGTTTCATATCAACTGTTGTATTAGCTCAAAATGTACGTTTTTATTTGTAGATAATTATTATGTAATTAGTTTAATTTTTAAGTACCCGAATTTATTTATTTTAATTATTTTCGTTTAAATACCTGAACCCATTTGAAAATAAACCCAGCTTTTTTTTTCTTCCCGCGTTAAACCCCGATCAGCTACCCGACAACCCCGTCCTCTCCCTCCTCTTCTTTTCAAAAATTTCGGCTGCACGCGCACCGCATTCAATAATCTATTTTGTTTTTTTTTCAATTTTTTATTCTTTTTTTT